>NW_027137596.1:617454-1217454 GCF_001692895.1 Cenococcum geophilum 1.58
AAGGTGTTCGTAGAGACAACCGCAAAGGCGTTCGTAGAGACAACGCAAAGGCGTTCGTAGAGGCGTTCGTAGAGGCGTTCGTAGAGGCGTTCGTAGAGACGTTCGTAGAGACGTTCGTACGGGCGTTCGTGCAGGCGTTCGTGCGAGCGTTCTCAGGGACATCCTAGTGTATTAATACTGTATATTAAAAGAGCTTTACCGCTCCGTATAAAGCTTTAAGTAGAGCTTTGTATAGAGCTTCAGGTAGAGCTTTTGCATGATCAAGACTAAGAATTTGATGTTCTGAAATTTTCGGATTTCGGGCGTTGGCGGTTTGGTGCGTATGGCCCACCATACGACGCCTGATTAATCACGTGATTAACCCACACGAATCGACTGCCTGACGGCTCCTCTCCCCCTCGTCGTCGTCCTCGCGACAGAAACAGCGCTCGCTCAGTTGCGATTGTGCGTCTTTGCTGTTGGCGAGCTAATGTGCGCGCCATTTTCCTTATGCCCTGGTGGATGTTTCGAAGGTTTCGGGAAAGGAGCGAACTTTCTTGTATGCCGGTCCAGGTTGATCGCTTTCCTCGTTACCGTTATGGGCTGACGCGTTATTCCTCAACATCTCATAAAACGCTTGGTTCGTTGACATCGGGAGTGTGTCATTGCGTTCAGCCTCACCGCTCCAACCGTTATCGTGAATGTCCAGCGCGTTCTGAACCATTTCCTCGATCATGCTTTCTTCTGTTGTAACTGGTGTTGGGGTGGCCTCAATTGATTCGTAGGGAACGGTGACCATTTAGATTGCGTTTTCAGGTCCCTTCTTTGTCAGGACTCTCCGGCCGCCTCCAGTCCCGCTGAGCTTCGCCCCGACGCGTTGAGCTGCAGGTGGACCTGTAGGCCCGGATCGATTACCACAATTACGCGGGCTGTATTCATTACTGTCGTCGCTGTCACTACGAACGATCGCGATCGCGTCTCTTGAACTTGTCCTTGGACTGGGTCTAGAATGCCTTCAGCTGTTTCTTAACCAAAATCTTTTCCTCTCTTCGCCATTTGCAGAACGGTCGTTGCCGATCGGAGTGAAGGCAGCCTGGATCCGAAACGCAGCATTAGCACGAAGGAAGGGAAAAGAATTGTTGCGGCAGCGCGCAGTATACGTAAGCCTGAAACTTCCCGTTTCGCCTAGGAGCTCGCAAGTGGGGTCCGACGTGGCCATGGCGTTTGCCATCTGAAGGTGCGCGAATGTGTGAGCGCGGGAGAATATAAACCGAGATCTAACGCTGGGCCTGGGTGTTATAATAGTTTCCGATTGGGAGGTGGTTATATCAGTTGTTACGTATGTCAAGTGTGTCAAGACATTGTTCATGTCGGCCTATGCGCTTTATGGCTCCAATGATAGGAAACATCGGACCCAGATAGCTTACCTCATGTCTGAACTGTAGTACGAGTATGGCTCCGGGGTAGGCGGTCGTCCCTTACTACGAGGGTGGCGGCTGTCAACACTTGAAGATCTTTGCGGGCCTTGCTCTGGAGGATTTGAACGTAATGGGCTGGGATGGCTGCTCCTCCTATCAACTCCGACGGACTGAGTTACACCAAACAAGTTAGTCAGCAGTTGCCATCCAGCATGGTGGCTAGCTGTTGGCACGTCTGAGGTAACGGGATTAGCAAGGCGCACTGTTGGTAGAGTGATGACCACCATCCTAACGTGCAGGTCGAGGGGTTTGACTACTCTCCTGACGACTCCTGGGATCCATGCTCTCGGGTTTGTACTGCTGATTTCAAGAGGCTTCGGTGGATGCTTATTAATTCAGTTGGAAATCTTCAGCTCTTGCAGGATTGAAGACGCTAACCAGTGATCGAAAATACACGATTGAGGAGTCTCTGTACAGGAAGAGGCTCGTATGGAACTAGCAATGCAATACCTAAAACCCTTAAAAAGAAATCAAGAACTAATCGTGCTATACCGCTTGCTAGTCGTGCTCTTCAACTTGGATTTGAGCTTCTTCCACGTATCCGTGATCTTGTCTGTCTTGTCTACTTGAGGATGATGTACCAGGCTTTCCTGGTCAGCGGGTGATTGATCTAAAGCTGGCGATTTGCGTTTAGAAGCCCCCAGTATGTATTGTAGTGTTTTCCAAGCGGGTGAGTTGGCCAATTGACCATCAACAGGATTATGTTGGGACTCGGGATTCTTCCAAGGACAGTGTTCGCGATGAGTTTCAAGAAGATTGAGGCGAAGATGGGATTCTTCAACGTCGACTTTGAGGCTGATTTCTTGAATGCGTTCTCTCGTGTATAGCCACAGTCCGACACGTTGAAAGCAGTGGTTACAGACAACAAGGTTGAGACCCTCCTGCTGAACACCGCTCCAGCCGAAGATTGCAAAAGCGAGTGTAGTGGTTCTCGGAGGGGAGGGTGATGCTATTCCGTCTGATGTAGCTGGTGTCTCAGATGTGCTATCAGTAACTGCGAAAAAGGAGACCGGCAAGAGTGCAATGAGCGTTTCTGGTGGTTCACCAGGGTAAGTAATACTCTCGGGTGGCGGCAGATGTGTTTCAATGGAGATTAAAGACCGATAGCGACGTAAGAGGTCCTGTTCACAGCGATCCCGTCTAGCTATGGGAATGTGATAGATGTCCTCTTAAGCACAAGGTTAGTAGTGAACGTCTTAGGGCTGTTAAAGTGAATTCATCTGATTATGAGACTGGGGATTTGGTGACGTGGGAGTGATATGGACGGAACAAGGCACACTTACTCTTGCAACCTGCCTTTCGCCATAAACAATACTCAGTATGTCCAGTAACGATGATATCAGAATATCGATTCACGAGCTCGTCTTCTGCAGTTCGAAAGAATGAGTTAGGAAATGGTTGGTTTCAAAAGCGACAGTTGTATGTGAAAACGACGGTGGAATTTGAAGAACGAAAGACGGAAGGTGTGGAAGGACAGGAATATATAAGGTGGCACGTACCAACTTCCATACTCATGTCTTCGCTATTGTCAATCTCCTTCCCATCCTTATCCCCCCTCTTTGGCCTTAATATAACAACAACACGTTGCTCACACCCTCCTTTGCAGGCAACAGTGTTCCAGCCCTCGCATATCCATCCTCGTTTTGCCCATTCCACTTCCCCAATCCTATCTGGCTTGGTCGACCAAAGTCTCACATCCGCGAAAGTTTTGAGTCGTGCGAGGAACTGCTCATGGCTATACGGAGCATAATTGGGCGTTTTGCGTGGTGTAGAAGGCCTTTTGGCGGCTTGTGGTCCTACCAAGCGTACGCTGCCCGGTCTCTCTAGACTCTTTCTAGGAAGGAGTGAGTCGCGGCTGAGAGGGCGAGGCTTGCCTCCAGCAGCTGAGGGAGGCCTTTCCATACCTAGATCTGACAGTCGTGACCGCTTAGGTGGAGGCTCTGCTGAGGTAGCAGTGAGTGAAGCAGTCGATCCATCTTGGCTGTCACGCACGGAAACCGGGCTTGTTTGGGATTTGCTGGCGGTAAGATTGTCCAGGAGCTTATGGAACTTCCGTTTCGTTGTGTTCAAAGCCACAGGAGCTGCCATGATGAGTAGAGCTGCACCTTGCTCACGGAGAAGTTATTTTGGACTACGGAAGATTGTGGGGGGTGTAGGACGTAGTTTGCTTTAAGGGCACGAGTTTAGGGCTTTGCTGGTGTCGAGTTTGTTGCTGAGAGCTGCGGCAGGGTTAACTCGTGCGACCCAAAGTGCTCCGCTGCTTCCCTATAAGGCTTGAGCTCGTCGGGATATGAAGCTGAATGCATACACAAGAGTACATGCCCCAGAGCGGGTGTGGTGTGGAATCCGGGCGAGTTAAAGTTAGCTCATCCAGCTCGCTCCACGGAGACTCAACGAAGGCGGTAAGAAATGGCAGACGGACGCCGGTGTAAGCTCCGCGCCAGGCGTCACCTCCGAAATCTCCCTCTACATAAATGCAGTATACCCAGCGGCCATGCAACCCATTGACTCCCTATATCCTCTTTCTTTCAGTCGCAGTCCTGGCATTAACCGCCCTAGCTACATTCTCCTCCACCTTTCCTTCTAGAATCACCTCTCGTCTCACCCTCCTAATACAACACGTTAACCCCGCCCTTTGTACCTTTTCTTCCAAACACTCCGCTTACAACATGTCGTACGCTAAGGAGCTCCAAGTTGCGGAGCTAGCCGTCCAGAGAGCTACGCTCCTCACTAAACGTGTTTTCCACGAAAAGGCTAAGGGTACAACCTCGAAAGATGACAAGTCTCCTGTCACTATTGGAGACTTTGGTGCACAAGCTCTCATCATCAGCGCTATACGCAAAAACTTCCCTGATGACGAGATCGTGGGCGAGGAGGACGCAGATGATCTCAGACAGAATGAGCCTTTGCGCTCGCAGATTTGGGGACTTGTGCAGAAGACAAAGCTGGACGATGACACCGCCGAAGCAGTTCTTGGAGGTCCTCTGAAGAGTGTGGAAGATATGTTGGACGCAATTGATGCCGGAAAAAGCGCTGGGGGAGCAAAAGGAAGGATATGGGCTCTGGATCCTATTGACGGAACAAAGGGTTTTCTGCGCGGAGGTCAATACGCTGTCTGCTTGGCTTTGATGGTTGATGGAGAAGTGACTGTCGGAGTTCTTGGCTGCCCAAATCTCCCAGTAGATAACACAGCGCCGCTAGATTCCAGTATAGGGGCGGACCAAAACGGCGAGGAGGGAAAGGGAGTTTTGTTCAGTGCCGTCCTCGGACATGGCACTACGAGTCGTCCTCTGAGTCGTGCAGGTCTCCAACCTAGTCAACCAATCTCCATGAAACCGCTATCAGATATCACCCAGGCTACTTTCTGCGAGAGCGTTGAAGCGGGACACTCTTCACACAGCGATCAAGCTGCTATTGCCAACAAACTTGGCATCACGAAGCAAAGCGTTCGAATGGATTCACAAGCTAAGTACGCCTCAATTGCTCGAGGCGCTGGTGACTTGTATCTTCGACTGCCGGTCAGCAAAACCTACCAGGAGAAGATCTGGGACCACGCTGCTGGTGTTGTCATCGTGGGAGAAGCTGGAGGAACGGTCACTGATGCATTTGGGAAGAAGCTCGACTTCAGTATCGGGCGAACATTGTCAGCCAACAAAGGTGTCGTCGCCGCGCCTAAAGCGATACACACCGAGGTCTCCAAAGTAGTTATAGAGGTTCTTAGTAACAAATAGATACACAGCTGAATCCCAGTCAGCCTATTGTACAGAATATGATACACATACATAGACTATAAAATCAAAAAAACCTTGCGTGCATCACTTAATTTTCTTGTTCTTCAGCTTGATCGTTTCACCGTTCACAAATATACCCTTGCCCTTATAAGGTTCCGGTTTCCTCCACATTCGGATCTTTGCTGCGAATTGCATAACCACCTCCTTCTCGATCCCTTCCAATAAGAGACGGGTCGGCTGTGGCGTACTTGCTTTCACACCTTTCGGTATCCCTAGCTCAACCGGGTGTGAGAACCCAACTTTGAGGTTCACGAATTGTTGCCCTGGATATTCAGGAGAAACGGTGGTTGCGGTTGGTTCAACTGTTGCACGATATCCAACACCAACTAGGCGCAAGATAGCAGTATGACCTTCTGATACCCCTAATATATGATTCTGGAGGTAAGCGCGGACAGTTCCTATGGTTGTCAGCAATGTACTTCGGCATGGCCAATATGGTATAATAAACGTACCCCACATCTCTCGCTGTTCCCTCTCACTCGAATCTTGCACCTTCAAGGTAGGTCCGCTTAGAGACGAGTCTCGGTCAATGGTGATGTACGGTGGAATAGACATGGATAGCTCCCCTAGATGTTCATTAGCTCCGTAAATTCAATCGTCATCGAAACCTACTTACCAAGCGGCCCGTTAATGTGCACTGTTGACATTGGCTGTGTCCTACTTATTCTCCCATTATTTCCCTGTTTATGCGTAATAACATTGAACGTGACCTCGGGTGGAATTGACAGCGGCGCTTTCCCAATCTTCGACAGACGTGGTGATGAGGTCGCAAAGCTTCTAAACGGGGAAGCTGGCTGGAAGGCTGGAAGAAGGAATGAAGGCAGAGATACAGAATTGTTCGAAGTAGAAGTGGTAGTGATGCATTGCGCACAACGCCGCCGCACAGGGCCGGACATAGCTGTGGTTTTTAGATTGAAGCTTTGCAATTCTCATCAGATGAATCTTCGAATGAGGACCGATTTGATTTGCGCCAAGCTCCCATCACGTGTTCTGCGGTTCCATTGTTGGTCTTTAACCCTCACTCATCTCACAGATCATCCTTCCGCCCTACCGCTCTTTTCCATTTAATGAGTCGTTTAGAAAGCTAGACAGCGTAACGCTGGATTTGATTGCTAATTCGAATGAACTCTGCTCCAAGGAGGAACTCCGACTAATGAGGACAGCTCGCTCATTTGACAACTAGACTCACACCTTTCTGCTCATTTAGCTGTGCTTGATTCAGCTGGTCCTATAAGAAACAACATCTTCTTCCCTCAACTTAACAGTCTCATCTTACTTGACTTGACTTCTCAATTACCTCTGACCTGCCCTTTTCAAGATGCAGTTTCGTTCAGCTTTTAATGATATAACCATAGTGTTGACCATTGCCTTATTTTCCTTAGGATCAACTATATTCGCTCACGATGCTCATGCTGGGACTCAAGGTCAGTCTGGATCTTGAGTATCGCTCATGTAAGCGGAATTTTGACTAACTAAGCGTAGTTCTAGAGACTCTTTCTTCCGATCTAGCCTCAATGCTACAAAATCCGCCTGTCCAGCAACGGGAGATATTTTCTCATGCTTTACGAATAATTCGCTCCATGGAATTATCTCCGTCATGCAATCACTTAGCAGCTCTCACACTAATTAACTCTTGTCAATCTCTTGAGATGTCGGCTAAAGGCTCAAGCAACGCCAAAACTAAAGGTGAACTCATCCTAGACGAGGTGAAATCGGAGTATGCAGTACGGTTGGCTGTCTGTGAGCTCAATGGTGCGAAGGTAAACATTCCACGGGAATGCGCTGTTTTTATACCATCTTCTTATGCATGCGGAAAATTCCGCTTTCGATCGCTGTTTACTCGACAGGAAAGTCGTTCACATGATGAGTTGTGCTATCCTGAAGCAGCTAGCTCACAGGTTATACAATGCCTACGGGCACTGGAGTCCAGACCTCAGTCGTGGACATCTTACAGCAATGCCAAGCAAAATGCTGTGGTAATGTGCCAGGCGAGCAGAGACGCTATTGAACGAGGTATGTCTGTCAATTTTTTAGATCGATTAAATTCTCACATTTATGTCACAGATGAGAAGCTATCCTTGTATAGGTCTTTGGCCGAAGTTACATCAGACATTACTTCTGCGCTTGCGAAGTCAGTGCAGGAAGCCCAGGCACAGCATGGGTCTTTGGCCGAAGTTACATCAGACATTACTTCTGCGCTTGCGAAGTCAGTGCAGGAAGCCCAGGCACAGCATGGGTCTTTGGCCGAAGTTACATCAGACATTACTTCTGCGCTTGCGAAGTCAGTGCAGGAAGCCCAGGCACAGCATGCAGAGCAGATGGCATTCGCGGAGGCAGTAAGGGCCTCTCAAGCACAGGCCCTGAGTGGCCTTAAGAATGGCCGCAACGAAACCCTGTCTGCTCTTTCCGAGCTCATGGTGGATATGCGATCCGGTATTCAGAATATGATTAATACGATGTCTCAGGCATGGATGGCTGCCGAGGCTCGGGTTGACGAGCTAAATGAGGTAGGATTCTAGCTTCGAAATCTCGTCCATCGTTGTTTCTAACTTAATGCAGACTCTTTACCGCTCTAGAGTTAATCTCCATGAAACTCGCGAGGGTATTTTAAACCTCTTCAAAGATACGGCAATTGCGAACTCGGAGCATACGGTTTCTCAAATCCAACAGTGGCAACTAAGCCATGAGAGTGCCTTGAGAATCCAGCAAACGCTTGACCTAGTCAGGACAAACCAACTGCAACTTCTATCTGAGGCGTTTGCACGCTTAAGTAATGCAGTGGTATGTGGCTACTCACTTCTTGCATGATCTTTAGTCGTTGACCTAATCTAGCATGGCTCCTCTGAGCTCATGACACAAATGTACCAACGTCAGAACCTCCTCGATCAGGTAACTAATTGATAACTCTGCTCCCCGCATTACGGGAAGCTAACATTCGGTTAGCGTCTAGCAAATCTTGATATCACTCTCGAAGCTTTCCAAATCACTGCCGCCAATTTAAAGTCTACGGTCGATGAAACTACCGAAAAGATCCAGCAGATAGCAATATTCAGTGGCATTGGAGCCATGCTTGGCCGATGGGGCGGTATGCTTTTTGTCATTGCTGGTATCTGGTTTGCTAGCAAACGAGTTACCGTGTGCTTCATTGCCGGTATGTTTCCACCTTTGAAGAATCCTATACATTGCTAAAACTTTCATTCGAAGGAATTACCTGGCTATTTTACACTGCTGGAGTTCTGACCTGGCTCGGTGGAGCATCTGACCAAGTCCGACAAGCTGCACTCGTCCGTATCATTTCTATCACGACTTATGCCTCCAACTTTCCGTGCTTCATCACTCTCATGCTTGAAGGCTTGTTAGCATTGCTCTGCCTCTGTCTACTTTCTCTGGGTGCTAGAAGTATTTACCTTCGCTTTGTCAAAGATGATAAAAGAGTAGCTGGGCTGCTTCCCGAAATTGAAGCTTAGGAGTCGCCAGCGAGCATTGCGGCCGGCCCTCAGCGCCACTATATCCCTTTTATCTCCACCTTCAGTTCGGTAGTTCGGTCTTATTCTACTAGATGAAGACCATACTAACCACCGCCTTATGCCGGTATTAGTAATGCCCACTATCGCCTTCTAAATCGAAGATTCCTTCCGCAGATATTTCATTCGCCGAAACTCCATGGACGGGACTTTAGACTGGATTCCCCCGCCGTTAACGAAATCCCATTCGTTCAGTCATGCCGGGTTACATCAACAGAATTCGGGCCATGCAGTACCTTTCAACAAACCACCTCATTGTTTAGATCCCACATATCTCACGATCCTCTTCCAATAAATAAATTAGCACTATGTGGAGGTGCTAGATACCAAAAAAAAGTATGATACATCTTTGGGATTTTTATCAATTGCTCGTTACCATCACGTGCTGGTAATTTCGACGTTCGCTTCGCGTATTCTCTCATTCGCTCGCGTTGAGTGAATGATGAAGCTAAGACACATGGGGACCTTACATTGTGTTGCGTTCTTACCTTTTGGAACTCTAGCGATGAATAACAGTTTAGCGATTTCTTTTTTCACTGGCACCATAGCGCACATAGATTATCTAGAGGTTAAGAAGAAATCTATTTCGTCTGATATACGTCTTTGTGCCTTTGTCTTACTGGCGGCTGAAACTGATACCCTTTGCGCCGACCTACGCTATTCTGTCCAAAGGAGAGAGGGTAGCAATTCGACCAAGTTAAGCGATAAGGCAAATGACAAGGTTTCCTCGAGCCACAGTTGAATTTTCTGAGTTGGAAAGATATGAGCATCGCAGCTTTCACGATATCCTTTATTTCGTAATTCATCGACAACTCCATATCCGCATTAACCCAACCTATCCCTACTCATCCCTATAGCCACATCCGCTGTGCCACCATCGAAGAAATCGTTCATAACCGCCACTAGTCCATCATCTTTTGTCAAATTCTTACCCACCTGCCCTCTCAGCAAGGGCAAAGTCTTTGCATCACAAATTGCCTTTGTCGCCAGCAGGCAGGATGTTGATGCATCAGATGCCAGAACACTGTACGCAATCACATCGGGTATGTTCGTTGCCGTGGCCTGGCACTGCAGCAATGTAAGCGGATGACCACCGTGAGGTCTCTCGGAAAGATTAGAGAGGGCAGTGACAATGCTGCCCCCATCGAGGGTGGCATTGGCTTTGTCGTCGTAATTAGACACCTGATCTATATCTCGTACTATGATGAGGCGTTTGCGGTCGGAGCGGAGCTGCGCGATGGTGCGGTTTCTCATATCGTCCAGGTTTCCGACTGATATAGACTGATCGCCACCGAATGCCGCAAGCGCTTTATTCAGCTCGTCGTTCAGCTCCTGGTCTGAAGGCCGAGGACAATCCGCTGGCACACCATCCCAGCGCAGCTGTGCCACGATGATTTCGTTGGAGTGAGATGCGAGGAAAGAGATGATGTCGTGCAGGAACTGTGCATAGGGCATGCCGGGGATTGCGCCGTGCTGGAAGTACAGCGAATCTGGAAGCGGGGATACCTTTTGCATCTGCCTGTGACAATGCGCTGGACGAAACTCGAAGTAACGCGCCCCGATGGCTAGGATGACGGGTAGGGTGTCCTTTTGCGTGATAGCTAGCCCACGGATGATGTTGGGCGCAATTGCATTTATAGCCGAGTCTGAGACTTTGTCGAGGACGGAAGTGGCGCCTCGAAGAGTACCCAGGACGGATTTGATGATATTAGTCCCAGCATGCTGGAGCATGGCCTCAGAGGTTTGCATGCTGTTCATGCCTATGTCGTGCGAGGATGGCAAAACGAGGCGATTGAACGCTTTCCCGGCCTGCGGCGAGTTAGGGGGTGCGATGGAGCCCATCCAGTCCGAGTAGTTGGGCGTGACTGTCACATAGCACTGGTGGGATTTGGGAAGTCCGGCGACGCCCGACCCCGCATCGTAAAATCCATAGGTGATAATCACATTGTCTTTAAGGATGGACGGGGTGGTCTCCATATCTTTCATGGTTCCGTCTTCCAGACTGCCGGTAAGCGTATTGACTTCGACCCATTGGTTTGCAAGCTCGTTTCCATTGCGTGTTACTTTGAAGGAAAAGCGCCCAGAAAACTTGAAAGGTGACCCGAGGTTCTTCTTCTCTACTTCGAGGTGGTCATTCGACCAGGTATTGAGGTCATGCTTCTGGATCGAAGCCTTAGGGACGGAGAATTCCACCTGGCAGCCTGGTACGGCTATGTATGCGTATAGCTGAACGCCTTTGCTAGGCATTTTTGCTGTATTGAAGCCGTGTTTCTAAACAACAATGGAGTTTTTTCAGAAGGTTGACACCGGTCTTGGCTTCGGGGCCGAATGGTGGAGAGAAGACGCTCTTATGTATATTAGAGGGGCGAGCTGTTAACTCTAGCTTCACATGATCACTTGCATATGGAATGCATTATCTCAGTTACTCTGTGTCTCAGCCGGGCTTTCGTAGCGTCATGTTCAGCTGCAGGTGTGTTTGAGTTCTCCTTCAGCTCGGGCTTGCGAGATCCGCCAATGAGATACCGTACCGTGGTGATTCAAGGCTTTTTTGTGGGTAGGGCTTGAAAAGCAAAACATGAGGGTTGTTTTCCCAGCTCGTTGGACAATCCCTTCATAGACGTATTTTTGTGCCTATCCCTTCGATGGATGAGCATAAGTCGTAGTGATCGGAAAGGGACGTCTGTTTCCTTTGCAACTAATCAAATTTATACTACAATATGTAAATATCGAAATATGGCTTCGAAATGCTCCATGGAAAAGGTGAATTCTCGCAATAAAGGCGACAGCTCTGCAGAGTATTGGCGACGACCAAAACAGCGCCGGAGGTTTCAGAGGCAGTTAGCTTCTTGGTGGACATATAATCATAGGCTTAGCACTAGGTACAAGGACACTACAAGGTGACCTATCATTCTCCCACGCCAGGTATCCTCCATCTCAGCCTTGCGGTCCACTTCCGGGAACCCATGAACTATTCGGCCGTAGCCGAGGCCTGGTGTTGTGACTTTGGCTTTTGGAGAATCCGCTCCTCCCCACCCGCCAACCCGAGGCCAAGTTTATTTAAATTGCCAAATTTGACTTATTCAAGTAAGACTATGGAGCATAAAGACTGCATAGGGAACTTTGATTTTCGCGATTTTCGCTAAGTCCTACTATGGCGGTACCTTGTGTACGCAGATGTGACCAGGACGCCTCGCAAAACGACTTAAAATTTTGAAGTTCTCGCCTAGCAAAATTTCCCTATATGCAGTCTTTATCCTCCATGCTCTTACTTTTGTTTTTGTGTCCCCTTAATAGCTGTTACTCCGCTCCAAAGGAGTCGCTTATTTAGAAAGTGTGCTACAACTAATCCGGGGCTGTCTGGTGCCGTCCGCTGTGTGCGTCCATTAGCGCTTACACG
This sequence comes from Cenococcum geophilum 1.58, assembly GCF_001692895.1. NCBI lineage: Eukaryota > Fungi > Ascomycota > Dothideomycetes > Gloniales > Gloniaceae > Cenococcum > Cenococcum geophilum. The sequence goes on from NW_027137596.1 coordinate 629,624, forward strand.
TAGTCTTTACACGTACAAGGGGGCAACCTGAGCGGGCCACTCGCCCTCCCTGCAAGTTCTGGTGGCATTATAGCCGTGCACTTACTATTTTCCCAGGATATTACTATAATGTCATCAAAACTTGCAGGGAGGGCGAGTGACCCGCTCAGGTTGCCCCCTTGTAGTCTTGATCTTAGGCACAAGCTGCGCCCTATGAAAGTGGAAGCCTGTAAAAGCCCGTCACGGTCGCCTCAGGTCATCTTCTGTTCCCTGGCGTTGATTTCCTTGTGCAGAATTAATCAACTACTTGGCATTTAGAGGATCAGCTAGTGATACGCCACAGCTAAGGCGATTATGGCTCAACAGGCTGAGTGGGTCTTCCCACCTTTGCGAAAACGCTTCAAGTCTTCCGTGGCGCCTTATCAGACGATCAGAAGGGCTTGTTTGTATCATCCGGATGCCCAGTCAATGCTGTAGGCTATCGAGACTCAAACTAAAAAAACACCCCATCCACCGAACGAGGTTGACGGTGTGAGGGGACTTTGTAGACAGGGGGCTATAAGGACACGATTGGAACAGGATAGATTGGTGAGAGAGACAAATCCTTAAGGAGGTAAGGCCTCTGGGATCGTGGAGACTATATACTACGGGCACGTGCCTCCGGCACGTAACCGGCAACCATCCGAGGGGCGTCCGGGGGTTGTCCTAAGGGCAACCCAAGGTATCCGCAATAATATCCCTTACATTGCCCCCCCCCTTCTTGCGGTTGGCCCCCAATCGCCATTACCTTATAGTAGGGAGATTATAAAGGCTTATCCCGGAAGGGGTTTAGAGAGATATTAGAGAGACATTAGTATACCGCTATATATTATCTATCTATCTAACCCCTGCTTTAAACTCCTAAAAAACCTTAATAAGAAAAAAATATAACTAGAGAAAAGATATAAGAATTGCTAAGAGACCTATTAAAAGCCTATTAAAAGTATACTAGTAACTATCTAGGCTAATATAGGGATTTTTATATAACTCTACTTCTAAGCCTTTATATTAGTTTATAATTAATTTAATATTCTAATATAGTTCCGTAAAACCTTTTAGTATAGGATTTAACGTATAGAGTTTTAGCTTGCTGTTATCTTTAACTACTAAAATATAGTCTATAATCCTTTTCTTATAATCCCCTATATTACTAATATATTACTCCTATATTTACCCTTAGGCTATTAAATATAGTTAAGATATTAATTAGTTAGTTAAAGAGACTTATCTCTTAAGATTTAGTATATATACTTTTAAATCTAATAGTCCTGTTAGTAACTCAGTCAATCGAGACATAAGTACGGCAAAATGGTCGCGCAAGCCTGTACGATTGGATTGTCTATAAACGAGAATCTAAAGCTAAAGAAAGGAAAGGAGAAGAAGGGGAGCGCCGCTCGAAGCTATATACGATCTTCGCGTCACGTGACCGCAATATGCGGCAATCTGTGGCAACTTGCCGGTGCGTAGTTCTGCTAAGTTCTACCAGTGCCGTAACATTACCCCCCCCTCCAAAAAAGCCTGCCCTTAGGCTTTACCGCTAAAAGTCTTAGCAAGAGAATCTAACTAATTAGACAACTTTAACTGCTGATTAAAGTTCCTAGATATCTTAACACCTTATGTAACTAAGAAATTTCTAGGGCGTTTTTATCCTTATGTTCTTTTGGTAGCTTATCGTCTTTATTATACTAGCACTCTATCCACTTATTTAGGTACTTTAGCGGTCCGGGTTTATTAGGGTAACGGCTATAAAACTCCTAAAGCTTATAGGGGCTACCTATAAAGTTCTATATAGGGTACCAAGTGGGGTCCAGGTTATATCCTTTCTAACTAACATAATACTTTAACGTTCCCTTTACAAGTTTACAGGCTAGTATTTCTTTAATTTCCTATTTATTATCGTCGTTAACTTAAATTAGTAGGGGAGGTTTATTTTTTTATCTGGGTAGTAGGTTATTTATAGCTTTCTATAGCTTATCCGGTGAGAAGATAGGGTAGACTTTAATTAAGTCTAGGAGCTTAACCTTATACAAGTTGCCTACTTTATTAAGAATTTTATACGGTCCTACTATCTTATAGTCTAGCTTATGGCTAGGCCGTTCTGTCTTTTAGTTCTTTATTATAACCTAGACTATATCGCCTATAGTAAAGTTAGGCTCGCGCCTATGCTTATTTGCCTACTATTTTATTAATTTCTGGGCCTTTTCTAGGTTCGTACAGGCTACTTTCCAAGCTTCTTCTAAGCGCTTAGCGTACTACTAGGCTTCCTTATAAGATAGTTTTTCGCGTACGGTCTAGGGCCCTTCTAGTCTTTCCTAGTTAAAACTTATACAGGGTAGGTAACCTATTTCTAGTTAAATAGGGGCAAATCCGGTAGAGTTATAGGGTAGGGTCGCTTAGGCATAGTCTATTAAGGGTAATAGTTTAGCCTAGTTATTCTAGAAGTAGTTAATAAAAGGCTAGAGTCTCTAGTCCAAGTATTAATTTATAATCTCCGTTTAACCGTCTGTCTGGGGGTAATATACCATAAAAAGCTTTAGCTTAATGCCTAGGATCTAGGTAAACTTATTCTAAAAGGCTAATATAAACTGCGGCCTATAGTCAGATATAATAGTGTCTAGTAGTCCATAAATTCGGTAGACGTAGTGGATATATAGTTGGGCTGCCTCTTTAGTATCAATATTCTTATAACAGGGAATTAAGAACGGGCGCTTGCCGAAGTAGTTAATTAGGATTATAACCATATCATATCCGTCACGGTCTAGAGGTAGCTTATAAAAGTCTATAGAGATATATTACCAGGGGCGGTTAGGTATTAGGAGGGGTTTCAATAGTCCTAGGGTCTTATCTTATGGGATTGTAGACCTACGGCAGTCATTGCAGTTCCGTATATAGCGGTCGATATCTATAACCATTCTAGGCCAGTAGTAGCGGTCGCCAATAATCCTACAGGTCTTATTCTTTCTAGGGTAAGCTATAGAGACCTAGGTATATACTTCAGCAATAAGCTAAGTCCGTAAGTTCTATTCCTCTACCACTACCAGCCATTCCTAATACTTAAGTAATCCATTTTCAAGGGACCATAGGCTAGTAACATTCTTTGCCTTTTTACGGTACTCCTATAGAGAAGGGGCCGTATAGTTTATCTACAGCAATTCGTCAATTAAGTTAAGTCCTAAAGGGTTAATAGAATATATCTTGGCGCCTAAGGGGTCTATACTTAGTTCTGCCTATATCCGGGGGTTAAGGTGCTCTAGTCGTAATAGCGTCTAGGTCTATAATAAGATCTTCACAGCTATATAGTCACCTAGGTCTTATTCACGCCTAGTAAGAGCATCCGCATGGTTCGCAGCGCCTAGTCTATATATAATTAAGAAGTTAAACTAAGATAGGACGTCCGCCTAGCGTACCTGCCGGGCCGTAAGGGCCTTAGTTGTTATAAAGTATTCTAGGGCCTTATAATCTAATACTACTTTAATAGGTTTAGGGGTCCCCTCTAGCTGTATATGCCAGTGCTAAAAGCTAGAGATAATAGCCAGCATTTCTTTATTATGGATGTAGTAGTTTAATTTAGCATCTATTATAGTCTTTAAATAGTATATAATAGGGTGCTATTCTCCGTCCAGTTGCTTCTAGGAAAAAACACTAGCTATTACGCCGTCTAAGGCATTAGTTTCTAGTATCAAGGGCCGTTTTGGGTTAAAGTGGGCAAGTAGGGGGGCTGACACTAGCCGTTTTTTAAGCTTATTAAAGGCCTGTATATATATAGCGTTAAAGTAAAAGGGCTAGTCTTTTCTAGTAAGGCGGTTAAGAGGTTAGGCGATCCTGCTGTAGTTCTTAATAAAGCGTTAGTAGAAGTTATAGAAACCTAAAAATGATTACACCCCCTTTACAGTCTAAGGGGGCGTCCACTAGTTAATTGCGGTCGTTTTCTCTAGGTCGGCCTTAATTCCGTCTATGCTGATAATAAAACCTAGGTACTTTATACGCTTAACACTAAATTCCAACTTCTTAATATTGGCCTGGAGGCTAGCTTCGCGGAGCTGTTATAGGACTTTATAGATATACTCCTCGTATTCCAGTTTATTCTCTAAATAGATTATAATATTATCTAAATAGGCCGTATAGAAGTCGTCAAGGTAGTTAAAGAGTATATTGTTTATATACCGCTAGTACGTAGCTAGTCCGTTAGTTAGTCTAAAAAGAAGTACCTTATATTTATACATCCCGTAATAGGTCTAGAATATAGTAAGATCCTTAGACCTAGGGTCTATCCTAATTCGGTAAAAGGCCTGGCGGATATTAAGCTTTGTAAAAACCTTAGCTCTACTTATTTAGGTAAGAGTCTTATTAAGTAAGGGTAGTGGGTAGCAGTCCTTACGGGTTATATTATTTAGCTTACGGTAGTTAATACAGAAGCGTAGTCCTCTATTTAGCTTTTTAATAAAGAGAATAAGTAAGTTAAAAGGGGCTTAGCTAGGCTTAATAAAGCCCTTATTTAGGTTATTAATAAGGTACTACTTTATGGCCTATAATTTAGTAATAGACTATAGGTAGAGAGGGCTAAAGCTAAGGGTGCTTCCCTTGTCTTGCTTAATCTCAATCTTATAGTTATATAGTCGGTAGGGTGGAAGTATATTAGACGCTGCCTTAAAGAATACGTCCTTAAATTTCTAGTGTCGATTAGGCAGTTTTTACTCTACTAGTTCTTTATTTATAAGCCCGCTTTCCTATCTGCTAAGCTTACTTTCCTTTTCCTCAATCATTCAGTTAATTTTGTATAGGCTAGTCGTAAAGGTAACGGTATTAGGCTGAACTAGGTTCTAGTAGAATCCTACAGCGCTAATGCAGCAGATATTAACTGGTAGGAGGTCCGTAGGTTTCTTTAGCGTCTATTAGGCCGTGGTTTGCGGTATAGGGTTTATAGTCTTCCTTAGCTCACGTTCTATTTTCCGTAAGTTGTCCTTCCTATCTATTAGTTTAGTATAGCGTCCGATATCCCTAGCTTTCCTTTATAGCTTCGTAGGGTTCTCTATAGGGAACTTAGCTAGGTTACTACTAACTTCCTAGGTCTTTGGTGCGGGTGGCGTAATATAGGTAATCTAGGGGCGGCGTAGTATATGGATCCGTTGCGGGTTAAGCTATACGTCCTTTTTAAAGGCCTGGTCTCTGCGCATAGCATTGGCCTAGTAAATGGTATTAATTTAGGGCTATATAAGGTTTTCCATTGTAATACTGATTTCTTTTATAAAGGAAGGGGTTGGGGGTAGAGTTTTGGGCTAGATAAGCCGTCTACTTTATACTTTAAGCTGTAAGCCTAAATAGGCTAGCTATTTTCTTCTTAAGATTATATTGTGGCTTCCTAAGTCCGTAATAAGAAAGGGGATATTATACTGCCTTTATCCGTTAATGCGGAGGTAGATCCGTAAGATAGTTATAATAGGTAGCCCTATCTATCCATTATAACCGCGAATAGGGATTAGTTTGGGCAGTTCTTTAAGGGGTACATTTAAAAAGTCAGCTAGTTTTACAGCGCACTTTATATTAATTAAGGTAAAGGCATTTGCTCCTAAGTTAGCTAAAGCAGAGGTTAAAACTTAATATCTATTGTGAAATAAAGTATAAGGGATAGTGCAGCTTCTTCTACTAACTAGCTAACCTAGATTAATATATAATATATTAATCCCTTTTAACTCTAGAGAGGAGTCTTCCTCTAGGGTTCCTCTTTTTCTGGCTCCGTACTATCCTCCTAAATTAACAGGACCTCATTTGTCCTTACCTTTGTCGGGCAGTTCCTTATAGGGTAGCCTATTTAACCGCATAAGAAGTAAGCTCCTTAATCGCTAAGGGCCTATATATAGGGGTTGCTGTATATAGGCCGGGTGTATACCGGGCCCGCAGTAGGGGTAGCTGCGCGGCCAGCTGCCGGGTTAGCTGTAGGAGTTGCTGATTATGCCAGGGCACTATGGGCCGTACTCGCAGTACTTATGGCCTAGTTTGTAAGGTTTCTAGTTTTTAGCTAGTTAGCGCGTGCCTTAATTTAACAGAGGCCTTAGTTAATAGCTAGGCAATGGTCCGTAAGTTCCTTTAACGTCTATACCGTAGTATAAGCTAATAATACGGCCCGCTATAGGTCTAGGGTAAGCTTGTCGAAGAGGTCTAGCAATAGGTCTTCTTAGGGGATCTAGGCCTGTCCGGCTAGGTGTAGAAAGCGGGTTTAGAAGGCCGAAAAGGTCTCCGTTATTTTTATGTTTAGGCTTTTATAGCTAAGGCGGGCGTTTTATACTTTAAAAGGGTCCTTATAAATAAAAGACAAGTATTTAATTATTTCTTCTTTAGAGATAAAGGGGTCTGCTAAGTCTTTAGTATATTATGGGCGTAAATGCGTCTAGGTGTCTCCGCCAGTACGGCCGAAGACATAGGCTATTCTGGCTTAGGCGTTAGGGAAGTAGTCTGTATTAACTTTAAGCTTATCCCGTAATTGGAGCTTCCAATTATTAAATATAGGGTTGGTTCCGTTTGTAAGTAGTAGGGGGTCCACAACCTTTGCTGACCGCTTTGGTGCCTCGGTGGATCCACTAAGGCGCTAGGATAGGGCCTAAAGGACTATAGTAAGTCTTTAGTTATCTAATAATAACTTATTATTAGATATAGGGGTATCTCTGGCTTTAAGCAGCTCTCGCAATCGTTTAATTTCGGCATTGGCAGCCGCAAGCTCCGCCTAGGGGGTTAAAACGTTAATTGTTTCTTCGTCTAAAGTATTTAAGGGTCCTACAGCTGCTTTACCTACTACTGTAGTTCGTAGCATGGTGGTAGGGGTATTGGGTAATTCCGGGTAATTTCTTTAGGGGTTCTAGTCTGTGCGTGTCTTATAGGTCCTTTTCTTAGAGTTCTGTTCTTTTCTTTTAGGTCCTGTCCTTGTGGTCCTAGTAATGTCCTTAGGGTCCTATTCTGTGTTCTTGTAGATATATTTAAGTTCCTTCTTAGGAAGAAAAAGTAGAGTGAGCTTTAGATAATGTTAGTGACTTAGTTAATCGAGACATAAGTACGGCAAAATGGTCGCGCAAGCCTATACGATTGGATTGTCTATAAACGAGAATCTAAAGCTAAAGAAAGGAAAGGAGAAGAAGGGGAGCGCCGCTCGAAGCTATATACGATCTTCGCGTCACGTGACCGCAATATGCGGCAATCTGTGGCAACTTGCCGGTGCGTAGTTCTGCCAAGTTCTGCTAGTGCCATAACAAGTCCTATACTATATATTTAGTGTAGCTCTACTACCTAGTAAATAGGGACACTTTATAATAGCAACTATAGCTATTATATAATTATTAAAAACGTCTATAATATTAATCTTTAATACTATAGTATTATTTTAGGTATAATTAAACCTATATACGTATTTAATTAACGTCTTAATTACCTTTCCCTGGCCGCATAGTTAGTTTTTATAAGGAAGTAATAGTTAAATAACTTATATACATGTTTCCTTTCTTTTAAATAGCGCTATTATAATGGAGTTATATTAGTAAGGTTACGGCTATTTATTAAAAGGGTATTAAATAGTAAAGTATAAGGACATCTTTACTTATTAAGCTGCTCCTTTTCCCTAATACCTTACTTTCCCATTATTAACCTTCGTCCAATTTTAGACGTATCTTTAATATATTATTAAGATTTTCTTTTTTTCCATTAATAATTTAATATGCCTCTTTATTCTTCTACTGACTACTCTTTTAAGTAGATTCTATAGCGTATCTTAGCCCTACCTTTATATATAGAACCTTAACCTCCGCTAACTTATAACTAGTGCTAGTTTTACCTAAATAATTTTGCTTATATATCTTTAAAAGACTAAAAATCTAATAATAGGATTCTAGAGGCTTATAATAAGACGCACTACGTTAGATCTAATACCTTTAGTCCTTATAATTAATGCATTATTACAAACGCTTTAAATACAATGTTGCGACTACTAGGAGAGGAGTTGGAAGCAGCTAGTTGGTTAATTAAGGCATGGTTTAGGATAGAGCCGATAGAACTATATAACGAGGAATAGTAACTAAGGTTATATAACGTGCTATATATTAAACAAGAGAAATAAGAGGAACTTACATACCTTATATATAAGACGTACTTTACGTATAAGGAGGATTTCTTAGGAGTACGGTTGTGTATTTAAAGGACTACAGTCCCTACCTAGATAGTTCTTCTCTTCTTATAGTAAATCTTAGAATATAATTAGAGTTAATCTATTAGGCAACCACTCTATTAGTTATATTTATATTATTAACTATTCTATACCTATATACCTAGCCTATTAATAAGTTTACCGTAGTTCCTACTATAAGGCTTCGTTATATATTTACTACTAAGGTTATAGTAAAAGAAGTTAAATAACATACTACTAAAAGCAGTAGCTATAACGGCGTTTATAGCGGCGACTACCTTAGGATTAGGTAATAATACTAGTATAGTAAATACTAACTTGTAACTAGTTACTGTTAAATAGCTATAGAAAATGGTTAATTAATTAATAGACAATAATAGGATACTTAAAGAAAGGATTAATAGGATTGGAGCGGCTAAGGTTAAGTTACCCTTAATTAAGCAATTCTTAGGGAAGAAGTTAAAACTTAAGGGATTCCTTATATAAATGCACTTTAAGGTTATGTAAGAAGAAGTAAAGCTAGGAACGCCTATAGATTAAGTTACTTATATAGGATTGTTCTTAATAAGAAGGGCACTTAAGTAGTTTAAGCCTTACCTTACGGAAGTATAGGAGTACAGTATAACGACTACTAACTATAAGGTATAGTATATGTTCTTAAGTTAAAACGGATTCGCGGAATAATTAATATAAATATTCGGAGACCCGGAGGTAACTACTATAGTAGAAAAAAGGCTTTAAAACCTAATATAAAGGACTTTAGTAATTAAGTATATAATATAGTTTTAAATATTAGTAATATAGGTTAAATGGAATAATAAGGCGCTTATAGCACAGTATAAATAAGGACTTAAGGCGAAAGTCTAGGACGTAATTATCCTAATAAAAGATGCGGATACTCTTAGGGATTTAATTAATTAAGTAATTAAGATTAATAATAGGATTTACCAAAGAGAGCAAACTAAGAAGGGTTAGGATAGAGTTCTATAGTTATATAAGGCATAGGGCACATAATAACAAAGTTAAAGTTAAAAACTATAGTATAGCGTAGAGCTAATGGACCTAAGTAGTACTAAAGAATTTAAAAGATAAAATAAGAAATTATGGAAACCTAGAGGATAAGGATTAAGTAATTAAAGGTTTAAGGAGTAAAGGCTAAACTAAGGATCTTAGTAGTAGAAGACGTTTAGGCGGACTTTATAGTAAAAAAAATGGTTTAAAGAAGGAGCTTATATAAATTGCAGAAAACAGGGTTATTATATTAGAGATTATAGAAGTAGTTAGAGTTACTATATAGTAAAAGGAACAAGATTAGTAGACGATATATATATATAGAGGGATAATAATATACTGTAAGGAATAAAAGAATATTTAATTAAAAGTTTTACGTTTTATTATAATAACTTATACTAAATTTATAAAGACGCTAAGTATAGCGCAAGCTATTAGCTATAGAAGCTAAAATTATTAGAGTTTAGGGGAATTAATAAACCAGTTTACAGATTAGATATTAAGGACGATAAATTTAATATAGGCGAAATATTCCGTAATAATAAGGTAATAAAGGTAGCTTACTAGGAGTATATAGACCTTAGAGATATTATATAAGAGGTAAAGAATAATTCCACTATAGAATAGGGAACATTAGTAGGGATTAAGACCCTACTAGATATAATATTTATCGCTTTATAAGATATAAGAGAAGTAAAATAATAAACTACTTTAGTACTTAATAAAGGCAAAAGGCTAAAGGCTTAAGATTCTTAGAAAGAGATAAGAGATAACTAAGATTCTTAAAATAAGATAAGGCAAGCTTAAGGACCTATAATAGATAATAACCGATAGAGCAGGGTAACGGCTTAGTTTAGTAATATATAAATAAGCTTAAGATGAAGTTTCCTAAAGATATAAGACTCTTAAGACGAGATAAGTAAGATTTAAGACTCTTAAGATAAGATAAGAATACTAAAGAAGCCTAGTTAGACTAAGGCTGGAGTAAAGCTTAAGATAGAAGTAAGCTTAGGATTAAAAATCTTATAGGACTAAGATTTTAGCAACAGAATAAGGACTATTAAAGAAATCGTAAGTAAGGCTTAGTAATAGGATTAAAATATTAATACCAGAATTAAGAAGTAAGAAGACTTTAAGGATTTATATATAAGACGCAAACTAAAAAAAACTATAGAGGAATTTAGATAAAGAATTATTATATAGTAAGAACAGAAACTAGATAAGAGATTTAGCACACTAGGTTATATAAGGGATAGAGCACCTATATAAAGAATTACTAATAGGCCTAGGGTAGGTATACTAAGAGCTAAGTGGCTTACTAAACTAGAAAACGAAGAGGATTTAGAAATCCCTACTAGGTTTAAAAAACGACATATAAAAGGCTGTTATAACGCAGTAATAAGAAGATACTTCCTTATGGATAAGCTGCATATACTCTAGTAGCTGTACTAAAAGTGGTATAGGCAATAATATAATAATAAGTAGGAAGATTTCTATATATAGTTAGATAAATAAGTTATTTAGGACTACCTAATTATAGAGAAGGCTATAACTTATATTAAAGGAGCCTTAATTATAATATTAAAGGATCTAGAGGAATAATTAGAGGACTAGAGAAGTAAGAGACGTATCTTAGTACCTATAAATAAAGTTATAACGTTTAGATTAGTACGGCAAAGGTTTAAACTTAAAGATAAAGATAAGTTAAGAGTTAACCTAAAGCACCTAGCACACTATACGTTATTATAGATTGTATATATAGACGATATATATAAAATACACAAGAATCTAAAAGAAAAGAATTAGAAATACCCTATAAGGATATATTAGGCGTTAGATAAGTAATAATATAAAAATACTAAATATATATACGGCTGGCATTTAATAAAAGTTTAAAAGTTAGGAGACTTAATACTTTAACTAAAAGGATTCCTTACAGCAGAATACTTAAATAGATAATAGTGGTGGGAATGCCTAGAGAATACGTGTCTATAGTATATTAAAGATAAAAAGTAAACTAGGTATTAGCTAAAAAGTAAGCTAAGTGTAATAGAATTAAGTAGCTAATAGTTAGGAAAAGTAGAGGCCTATAGGACTAGGGGGAGCTAGTAGTAGAGCCTTAAACCCTTAAAGGAATTTAAAAACAACACCTAAATTTATAAGTTAAATAGTAAGACTAGTAGTTTAAAGTACTAATAGATAATAGAGTAACGCGGAACCACATCTTACTAGTAGTAGTTAAAAAAAATAGAATTACCTTATAAATAGAAGGAATAATCTTACCTATTAGTTATAATTTTAGAAGATCTAATAGCCTACAGAGGAGGGATTATTAATCTTAAAATAGGACCTATTTAAATAACTATTAAAGGAAGACAAATTAAGATGTTTTTTAATATCCTACCACTAGGACGGGATAAGGTAGTATTAAGTATACCTTAGTTACCGGAATATAACCTAAGGATTAATTAGATTACAGGTTAAGTTAATATTAAAAATACTTAACGCCGTAAGAAATAATAGTAAACTAAGTTAGTATAGTACTAAGTTAAAGCAATATATAAAGAGACTAAGTAAGGCTTAAGTTATAACGTGTTTTACAAGCGAGCCGTCAGTCCAAGCAAGCCGTTAGCCTCAAAAACTCACCAAAAAGTAGAAAATCCACACCTTAATATCTTAACAACCACTTAATAATAAATTTTAATAATTTGGATTTAGACTTTTATATATACTTTATAGCGTCTATTAAATTTATATAGTATATAGTTTAGTAGTTTTTAAGATATAGCGATTTAGCCTTATTTTAGCCCCCAAATCGCTATATCTTAAAAACTACTAAACTATATACTATATAAATTTAATAGACGCTATAAAGTATATATAAAAGTCTAAATCCAAATTATTAAAATTTATTATTAAGTGGTTGTTAAGATATTAAGGTGTGGATTTTCTACTTTTTGGTGAGTTTTTGAGGCTAACGGCTCGCTTGTAAAACACGTTATACTAAAGAGATACTATAAATATAGTAAAAAACTATAGAGCCTAGAAAGTAAAAAGCTAGTAGATTATATAGTATAGGACTATAAAATAGAGTTAGAACCAGGAACAAGTCTAAAGTTCTTTTTAACCTATAAGCTTACTAAAGAAGAGTCTAAAGCACTTAAAGAGTTTATCTAAAAGAACTTATAAAAGGGATATATTAGACTATTACAGTTATTAGTAGGTTATCCAGTATTATTTGTACTAAAGAAGAACGGGAAACTTAGGTTATGCATTAACTATAGATAGTTAAATAGTATTACTTAAAAGGATAGGTATCCTTTACCCTTAATTAGCAAAATCTAAGATTAGATAGGTAACGCGTAAATCTTTATAAAGATATATCTAAAATGGGCATACCATTAGATTAGAATTAAGGAAGGTAATAAATAAAAGGCAGCCTTTAGATTAAGAAAAGAACTATATAAGCTATTAGTTATATAATTCGGATTAACAAATACACCTATAATATTTTAGAAAAGAATTAATAGTATATTAAAAGAACACCTTAATAAGTTTATTATAGTATACCTTAACGATATTATTATCTACTTAATAACTAAAGAAGAATATAGGAAATATGTTAAATAGGTCTTAAAGAGACTATAAGAAAAACAGATATTAGTAGCAATTAAGAAATATAAGTTCTTTATAAGGAAGACTAATTTTATTAAATTTATTATTAAATTAGGTTATATTAGTATAGACCTAAAAAAGATTAAAGCTATAGTAAGTTAGTAAGAACTAGAGAATATAATATAGTTAAGGTTATTTTTAGGGGTTTATAACTACTATAGAAGGTTTATAGCATAATAGTTAAAGAATATTAAACTATTTACCAGGCTTATAAAGAAAGAGGAACTATAAGTATAGAGAAATAAATAAGAGAAGTTATTTAAAGAACTTAAAGAGTTATTTACCTAGGAGTTAATCCTTAAAATCTACCAACTAGGACTAGATACGGTTGTAAAAACGGATATATTAGACTACGTATTAGGAGTATACTTGCTATAAAAGTATAAAGACGTATAGCATCCAGTATTATACTATAGTAGAAAGATAATACTACTAAAGTTAAACTATAACGTCTATAATAAGGAGTTATTAGGTATAGTTATAGTACTAAAGAAATAAAGAGCATTCTTATAAGGCGTAGAAAACTATTTATAGTTAAAATAGATTATAAGAACTTAACGGGGTTCCTAATAATAAAAGAACTTAATTATAGATAAGTTAGATAGGTAGAGATGCTTACAGAATACTATTTTAAAATTTAGTATACTAAAGGAACTAAGAATATAAGAGTAGATATACTTAATAGAAAAGCTAAACTATAAAATAATAAGAAGCTATTAGGAGCAATACTACGTAAAAATAAGAATAGATAGATTAGATATAATTACCCTAAACTAGTAATAACTTAAGAGAATAATTGTCACGGCACTGACCTGACGCGTTGTTATGGCTACGCGTATGCATGAGCACGGACCTAACCCCTGAGCGACGTGTATATATACCACCTCACCTCCTACATAGATCCTCACACGACATCGTTTGTCAATGATATACAGTCACCTCGTACATCGTACCTTGACAGTCCGCACGTACTGTGACAGTATGTCGTGTCATCTTATACGCCCCTGGTAGGGCCTCGTTTCCAAAGCCACGTTTCCAAAGCTACCCTACCCCAGGCGGGATTCTTACCCCCATACGACAATGCCGACCCAGTAAAATCTCTGTCGAATCTATCCGAATTCTTGAGCCGACCTCTCCGTCTCCTCTTTGAGTTTCTAAGCTAGTAGTAGGGAGACACCCTACGGGCTATAGTTTCTCTTCTTAGTCTCTAAGTTTCCTAGGCCNGCAGCAGGGAGACACCCTGCGGGCTATAGTTCCTCTTCTTAGTCTCTAAGTCTCCGTATCTAGCCATGCTTCTGCTTCACGTCCCGAGTTTCTAAAGCCGGCTGTAGGGAGACACCCTACGGGCTATGTCCTTGTGTCTTGATTACAGTATAAGACTATGGGTTACAATCTCGTCTCTATCTCTATCTCTGTCTTCGAATCCGCATAGATACTATAAGTTTACCGTAACAAGAATCTACGTTTTAACCTCGATCTCCGCACTCTAAGCCTTTTAAGTCTACGCAATAACCTCGATCTCCGTAACCCCTGAGCCTTTTAAGAGTTAATATCCGCAATACGCCCCGCGGTTACATTTTTTTTCGTCTCCCCTATTTTACCCCTTCGCCTTTAGCTTTATTTAGTGCTTAAGACGAGCACTAGCGGAGAGCGATGTAGTAGGGATATAGGTAGGAGGGTCTAAGGACTGTAAGNACGAGGACCTTTAAGGACTAGAAGGACGAGAACCTTTAAGGACTAGAAGGATGAGGATATATAGTCTATTTTTTTTACCTCTATGTTTTTACTGCCGTTACTTGGCTCACAGGAGCTCGCCTTGTTAGGGAGGGATGTACTATCACGGCACTAACCTGACGCGTTGTTATGGCTACGCGTATGCATGAGCACGGACCTAACCCCTGAGCGACGTGTATATATACCACCTCACCTCCTACATAGATCCTCACATGATATCGTTTGTCAATGATATACAGTCACCTCGTACATCGTACCTTGACAGTCCGCACGTACTGTGACAATAATAAACTAGAAAGAGTCTATAAGATACTAGAAAGCTTTTAGGTATAAAGAATTCTAAAAGTATAGCTAGAAGATCTATAGATAGATATATATAAAAATTAAGAAGTAAAGTATATCCTAAAGAGTATAGTAAAGTATTTTATAGAAGATTTCTATAAGGAAATAACTTAAGGGCATAATAGAGTAATAGGCTTAGTGTTAAGACTTTAAGAAGAANATATTATTAACGNAATNTANNNTATNGCNAGNAAAGTAATAAAAGAGTATNTAAATTANTAAAGGAATAAACTAATAAGGTATAAGCTATATAGAGGGCTATAACCTATTAAAATACCAAAGAGACTATAGGAGGTTATATTATAGGACTTTATTATTAAGTTACTAAAGTTAAGAGATCCTATTACCGGATAAGATTATAACGTAATTTTAGTAATAGTAGATAAGTTAACTAAATAGGGCTATTTTATAGCATGCATAAAAGAAATTTTAGCGGAAGATATCGCTAGAATTTATATTAAAGAAGTATTTATAAGATATAAAGTATTAAGCAAGATTATATTAGACAGAGATTTAAGATTTATAGCAGTATTCTAAAAGGTATTCTTAGTGGAATAAGGAGTCAGAGTAGTAACTTTTACTATATATTATCCGCAGACAGATAGTTAAATAAAAAGATTAAATTAGACGCTAGAATAGTATCTAAGATATTATATTAATTATGCATAGAATAATTAGGTATTACTATTACTAGTTATATAGTTTATATATAATGCAATACTATAAGAAGAAATAGGCATATTACTATTTAAGGCAAATTATAGATATAAGTTAAGAATATTATTATTACTATAATAAGTAAAGAAAATAAGTAGTATAGCTAAAAAAAGAATAAAGATATTAATAAATCTTTATATAGACCTTATAAAATTAGTAAAAAGAGTATAAAAAAGAATAAAAAAGTACTATAATACTAAGAGATTTAAGGGACTAGATCTTAAAGAGGGAGATAAAGTATAGCTACTATATAAAAATTTTAAGAGTTAACGACTAAGTAAGAAATTAAACTATATTAGACTAGGACCTTTTAAAATTATATAAAGAATTTCACTAGTTATATTTAAGTTAAACCTACTAACTAAAATAAAGATCTACCCTATATAGTATATTGCGATACTAAAGCTAGTATATAGAAATATTAAGCCACTAGTTTATAAGGCAGACATATATAGAGGATAAAAGGAAGATAAATAGTAAGTTTTAAAGATAATTAGTTATAAGGATATTAACAATAAAATATAGTATAAGGTTAAGTGGATAGGCTATAATAAGACTACCTAGAAGCTACTATAAAATTTAAAAAACGCTATAAAAAAGGTATAGGAGTATTAGAAGAGATTAGGTTAGGTAGTATTAATAAAAATAAATTACTAAAAAATAAATTACCTAAGGGGGACCTAAGAAGAGCAGTTGCCGAACTACTTAGATCTATTTCCTTCTTAGTTAAAAGAAAACTTATTTTTTTATTACTAAGTTTCTATAAACCTTATTTTATAAATTTTTACTCTTTAAAACGGACCTTTTTATAACCCTTCTTAAGACGGAGTAATTAAGTAGATACCGCGATATAAGTATCTAGGGCCTTTTATTCCGCATTATAAAAACGTTTTAACTTAATAAGAGCTTAAGATAACTCGCTATTAAGATAAGTAGCAATAAATTAAATATAAGACCCTAAGATAAATTAATTAGGGAACTAAACGACTATTGAGAGTAATAGGTCGCGTATATTTAGTATTAGAGGTAGAGCGAATATTATAGGACAAATAAATATTTGCTTTAGTGCACTCTAAATAAAAAAACGGTTATTAAGAAGATAGACTTGCTAACGTAATATAAACTAACCCTTTTTTTGTATAATAAGAATATAGAGATAGTATAATCTTACCGAGTAATAATATTATAGTAACGGTATAAGTATAACGTTAGGCGTATAAAGAAGAAGAAGCTTTAGGTATAATAAGCAACAATATTAACTAAATTAATTAGATAGATATTATACCTCTAGTAAACAACCTAAAGATATTAAGCGTCTTTAAGGACGAAGATAGGAAGAAGGGAGATAGTGTTATAAACGCTTTAAATATAATATTATAACTACTAAGAGAGGAGTTAGAAGCAGCTAGTTAGTTAATTAAGGCACGGTTTAAGATAGAGCTAATAGAACTATATAATAAGGAATAGTAACTAAGGTTATATAATATACTACGTATTAAATAAAAGGAATAAGAGGAACTTACGTACCTTATATATAAGACGTACTTTACGTATAAGGAGGATTTCTTAGAAGTACGGTTATATATTTAAAGGACCACAGTCCCTACCTAGATAGTTCTTCTCTCCTTATAATAAATCTTAGAATATAATTAGAGTTAATTTATTAGGTAACCACTCTACCAGTTATATTTACGTTGTTGACTATTCTATACCTATATACCCAGCCTATTAACAAGTTCACCGTAGTTCCTACTATAAGGCTTCGTTATATGCATACGTACTAAAAGCGGCAGTTGCGTTAAGGTAAGCTTTTCTATTCTTAATAGATTTCTATTACTAACTTTAAGCTTTAATAGCCTAGGCTTAAGTAGCAACATTCCTTTAATATCCTTAACTACTATATTGCCTGGGCTCTCTCTTATTCTAGTATAAATATTAAATAACTTAGCCGAATTTAAGACTATGCTATAGCTATTTATACTACCTATAATTCCTAGTAAGCTAGCTAGTAACGCCTAATATAAGAGTAAGGTTAGTATATTAAGGATAGGGTAAAAAATAGGGGTAATAAGAAGAAGGTTGCTATCTACTATAGGAAGAAGTTTACGTATACGCGTTAAGTTTTAAAAGAGTATAATATAATGCGTTATTAGGTAGGTTACTATTTAGGTACCTAGTAGATAGGTAACTAACGGTTACTATAGTAAGGTTTTAGTAGTTCTAGATTATACTAGCTAGCTAATATCTTTATTTATTTTAGGCTTAAGCATACCTTTATTAACTATAAGCTTACACTATAAGAGCTTTAGTAGTATTAGTTTAGACCTAATATTAGTGTTAAGCGTTTAAGAGTCTCTGCTCTAGCTATACCTTATTACCTTACTCCTATTTTTATACCTACCTATACCCCTACTAAGGGGTCTAGATATTATTCTTATTAGCTATCTCTTAAAGGGCCAATAGATACTAATCCTACTTCTAAGGATAAGGCATAGTGGCTTTTTAGATTAGGTATTTGGGATTTATTCTTATATATAGTAGCAATTAAAGACCTTAATTAGGTACTTAGAAAGGGCTTAAAAGGCTTTTAGAAAGGGCTTAAAAGCCCTAACAATAATATTCCTAGTATAGATCAATAAATAGAAATACAATTCTAGTAAAATGCCCTATTAACTCTATGCTATATATATAAAAAGGCTAAGGACCTATTCTACCTTAGGCCGTAGCCCTATTTCTATAGTTTCCAAAGCCTATTTATTTTATATCCGATTTAACCTATTTACTCTTTTCATAAGCTTTCTTTATAGGTTGCGATAATGCTATAGTATTAGAGCGCTTTTTATAATTCGTAGATTGTGGACCTTAGTTCTAATATTCTTTTAAAATATTTTTATAATAATTGAGGTAATCCTCTAGTTTCTATATAGAGTCCTTAGTAGGCTAGCCTAGCTATTTAACTTTAAATTAAAGCTTATTCTTAACAGACTTATAGCGTAGTATAGCTTTAACCTTATACCGCTTACTTACCACCTTAGGGTATTTAATTAGGCCTAGACGAAAGTTCTTTTCTAATAGTAGTTTATATTATAGCTCTAGTAGGTTTATATAAAACACTAGATATATATAGGCTATAGATAGGGGTAGCTAGAGACAGTAGGCTAATTTATTAATTTATTTCTTAATTTAGAAGGGACCTAGGTATCTTATATTAAGCTTTTTTAATAGTTAATAGGTTTTAATATTCGCTAAACGTAATAGAACCTTATCGCCTACTCCAAAATGCTTATTTTAGTGCTTGCGGTTATACTAGAGTCTTTACTACTTTTAGGTATCCTATAGGCTCTACTTTACATACTTTTATTACTCCTTCTATTCCTAGAGGTATCCTTATACTCTTTAGTAAATGTTTTTAGACTTCCTAGTAGGATCCTATAACTAATTATGCGGCCTTAGCTAGTAATTATTAGGTATACTATTAAACCTAAATAATTAGACGCTGTAACCGACTACTGGACCTTGCATATTACCCTATTTCACCTGCATCAGCACTACCCTCGTATGTCTCGGATACGTTTAATATAAGTCATGGGCTCCGGAGTTAGGGGTCTACTTTTATGTATTTATACCACTTGATTTCCATAGATTTACAATCAAGTCGCTCGTTTAATTCCCACACTGCAAAGCTTATAGACGCTATAGGCAATCTAGATTAGTATATACTTATATAATATATATTACTTTAAATTGTAAGCATACTTTACGTACGGAAGTAGCTTACACTAATTGTCTTGCTAGTAGTTTAAATATATTTATAGGTAAAACTCTAGTTCCTAGTTCTAGCGTTCTGTTTACCCATCTATTTATAAATAGAAAGCTATACTATAATAGTGGTCTATCTTTAAATAAAAGCATAAATCCGACTAGTACTAGCTTATAAAGACGCTGCCCCTATTAGTAATAATAGAGTGCGGCTAATCTACTTTAAGAAAGTATTTCTCCTTAATTAGGCTGGCGAGCGCTTATATATTAATCGTCTTATTAATAAGAAGGTATTAGACGTACTTAAAAAACCTATTAATAAGTATAAGGACTAAATTATATATTTATCCTTAGCTATCTTTAGATAGCGGAAGATTTGTAATAAAGTTTATAGCGTAATATTACTATAGCTTACTAGTAGGGGGAATTAATTTAAGTAAACCCTATAGCTTATACCTACGGATCTTATATACTTAACACCTCTTATAATAGCTAATATACTCCTTTACTTCCTGCTTAAGCCTTAGCTAATAGTATTTACGCTAAAGTAATTTTACTATTTTTACTTAACCATAGTGGCCGCCTAGAGGATGATTGTAATTCTTTATAAGAATCTTCTGTTATAGATTTGCTTCTTATAGCACCTAAACCTTACTACTTTTATATAGTAGGCCTATTGGGTCTAGTTCCTAATAGTAGTACCTAGTAGCTTCCTTTTTATTACGTTTCCGGTCTACTTCCGTATTAAAGATAGTATAAAAAGCGTCCCTCTATTATACCTTATAGATAAGATTTATTAACCTTTTAGATAGTTCCTAAGTAAAAGCTATTTTATTTTATACTACTCTAAATATAAGATTAGGTGGTGCTATAGATCTTATAACTCTTTAATATATATATATTAGGAAGGCCGCTATAAGGTTAAAGTCCTTTAGTTATTATAGGGCTCTAAGTTCTAATTGCTTTATAGCTTCGCTATTAGTTTAAGGGGATAGCTTAATAATTAGAGATAGTATATTACTAGGTTCTAAGAATGCATTAAAGATGTCCTATCTAGGTATATTTAAACTCTTATTAGCTATAAACTAGGTACTAGCTAAAACGTTAGTAAAAGCTAATAGGGTTTATACCGCCTAAGACTTAATATATAGAGCTATAGGTACTTAAGTATCCTATACCCGGAGCTTGTTCTATAATATAGAGAGTAAGATATCTATTATCTGTTTTCCTTCTCCCGTTTTAAAGCCTTTAGTATAGTCTAGCTATTATAACAGTCTATTAGTAGGGTTGTTTTCCCCTAGCTTATATTTAATCTTAAAGTTAAATTATATAAGCTCCTTTGCCTATCTGGCTTATTAAGGTATAAGCTCCTTTATAATTATAAAGTAGTATAGCTCGCGTGCTTAAGGTAATACCGCTACTATTTAAAGTAGTTAACTATAGCTAGTAGTTCCTTATTATGGGTATAATACCTAACTTTAGGCCTCTAGAATTTTCTACTATAAAATACTACTAGTCTTTAGTAGAGCTAGGTAGCGTCTAAATGCCTATTAGGTTATAGTAGGATACTAATAAGGGTAAAATTTAATATATTAGTAATTATTATTAATAGCTAATTTAGGTTAAAATGCCGTAGTAATAGAGCTTTTATAAACTTTACGCGAAGTTTCTAAAAGGCCTTTTAAAACTTTTTAGGCTATAACCATGGTTTATACTATTTAGTTAGTCCTTTCTTAATTTTCTTTCTTACCGCCTTTAAGCTTTTTGCTCCTTAAGTTAGGTTTTAAAAAGCCTTTATAATATAGTTAGATAGGTATTAAGTAATATTTAAGTAGTTATAAATAAAGCGCCTATAGAAATTAGCAAAGCCTAAAAATACTTAAATATCTTAGTAGCTCTCTAGCTTTAGCCACTCCTAGATTATCTATACCCGTACTAGGTCTATAACTATACCTATAGGCGTTATAATATAACCTAGAAACTCGACCTACTTAGTATTAAAGATATACTTTAACGCCTTAGCGTAAAGGCCCTAATTATTTAAGCGTTTTAGCACTTTATAAACGTGTTACTTATATTAATCCTTATTTTCTAAGTAGATTAAAATATTATTTAAATAGATAATATATATGCGGTTAATATAATAAAGCCTTATAGCAAGAACTACGGTAAACTTATTAATAAGCTAGGTATATAGGTAAATAAGAAGTTAACAACGTAATAATAACTAGTAAAGTAATTGCCTAATAAATTAACTCTAATTATATTCTAAGATTCACTATAAAGAAAAGAACTATCTGGGTAGGGACTATAGTCCTTTAAATATATAACTGTACTCTTAAGAAATCCTCCTTATATATAAAGTACGTCTTATATATAAGGTATATAAGTTCCTCCTATTCCTCTTATTTAATATATAGCTTATTATAATAAATTCAATTTACCGCCCGTCCCGGTCCTCCTAGTGGGTCCACGCAGGCTAATACCTTCTATAGAAAAAACTCTAACTTAGAGAAAACCCGGTCGCGGGCCGCGCTAGAGAGATAACAGCGTTCCGATATCGGGGCGCTGGCGGCTCGCCTTCTACCTATCTAAAGGTCTACATCTTAAGCCGACTAACCGCGCATCGCGGACAATCTTACTCTACCCCTTCTTCCCTTATCCTTTTACCTATATTCTTTTACCAGTCCTCTAAGCTTTAGAAGGGCTAGTATCTACTTATATCCTCTATATCCATTGCCTTTATAGCCCGGAACTAGGTTAAGGCACCTAACTATACTAGCCATTTTACGGCCACTTAGGCGCTTCTTTTATTACTTAAGACATCCTAAAGGCATTTAGACGCGCATTTTGCTATAAAGTTTACCCTTTAGTAGTGTGGATACTAGAGTAATATATAGTAAACTATCTGTTTTATCTAGCCGCATTTATACCGTAGTAGAATTACTAGTACTCTAATAGATGCAAGCTATGCATTAAGCCCTATTACCTCTATATAAAGAAGAAACAGTACTATAGCCTCTACTTTTATTAGGTCTTTATATAGTAGTATTATAGGTTTACCCCATAGGGTCCTTTATATAGTTTCTGTACGGTCTTTAGCCTTCGCCTACCACCGTCGGCGCTACTCTAGGTTAGCCCATTTCGCAATAAGGGTAGTTACCTACTAGTGGTGCTAGTAACCTCCTATACGTTAGCGGCGCTCCGTTTACGTTCTGCCGGCATTCCGCTAGCTACGCCTATAGGGATTTATCGCGGCTTCCCGCTCTATATAGTCCCTCTAGTATATAAGGAAGCCCTATATCTTATTCTTATAGTTCCTTACGCGGTCTCTAAGCGCTTTTAGTAGTACTAGTAGCCGTCTTATTTTTTGCTGGCGCTTTACTAGTGTTTTCTAGATACCGTTAAGTGCCTCTACTAATTCCTTTTCTACCCTATTAGGAGCCGTCTTAGCGGCTTTTTAGAGGGCTGTTATTTCTATATAGAGCTATATTAGGGGGATAGCTGCTTCCTTCTCCATTACAGCTATTAGTGTTCGCTAATATACCCCTGTAATCCTACGGAGACACCTATTCTAAACCTTCTATAGCAGTTTAATTAGGCTTTTCGCTAGCGTTCCGCCGTCGTCCCGTACTCCCTATACTTAGGCGCTATATAGTATCGCTAGTTAAACCGTAGCTATATATAGGAGGCGCAAGCAGCGTATTAATGGGCCCTATATAGACGTGGTGATCCTTAATATCGCTTTGAAGGCTACTGAGCCCTTACTTATAGCCTTTTTAACCTATTCTTTCCACTAAAGCTTAGGGTCTACCTAAATCCCTAGAACCTATATACTGGTTTTCTAGGGAGCTATCTTATAGCCAGTAATGCGCACAGTAGACGCAAGGTCTATAACGGCGTAGCACTATTGCCTTATAAAGTGTATAAGCTAATATTTTTCTAGGGCGAATATCGCGCCGTGTCGGTTTACCTATACCGCGTAGTAGTTATAAGCGGTCTCTAACCATCGACAGTTCTTTGCTGTAAAGTCCCCCTAGGTAATAAGGTTCGTATTATCTATAAAGCTAAATCCTAGCGTACCGTTATTAGGGCTCTAGAATTCCTCTAGGAGCTCTAATATAAAGAAGAGAAATAGGATTAGCAATAGGGGAGACCCCTAGGGAATACCTATCTGCGTCTAGATCTAATTGCTCTTATATCCTATAAACTTAATACGGGTCTTACGTGCTATTAGGAAGCTTTATATAACGTCTATAAGCTACTTTAAAAAGCCCTTTCTTTTTAGGATGTATAGAAGCCTTTTATATAAGATATTGTCGAATGCCCCTACTAGATCTAGGCTTAGTATTAACACTATATACCTATAGCGCGTTTACTACGCTATCTATACATAGAAGCTAAGTAGTCCTACCGCTAATAGTATAGATCGCTTACGCCTTACTCCTATCTAGTTCTAGGGGAGTAGCCTATACTCCTCCGCTACCTTAGATATAATATTAGCTATATACTTCTTTAAGACTTTTACTAGCGTGTTTTTAAGAGTAATTAGTCTATAGCTGCCTAGGAGAGAATAGTCTTTTTTCCCCTCCTTTCGTAAAACTATAGTTATAGATTCTTTAAGGCTTTTTAGTATTGTTCCGCTGGCTAAGTAGTAACTAGCTATATTTACTAAGTCTTTTACAATAACCGGAGCAACTTGTGACGGCTCGCACAATTGCCTCTGAACTGAAGCTTGTGGATTGCTATCTAGTAAAGATACTAAGCTAAGGAGAAGAAGAAGGAGAATCGTTTAGGGGCAGTAGGTAGATATGTCGCGAGGGCCGCCAAGGCGCTAGTGGTAAGCGAGCCAATAGCGATTTTCCATGCCGGGCATGGAAAATCCTAATTGGTTGAATGTAGCAGGTGACGCGCACCAGCACCGTCACATTACCCCCCCCTCTTAAAAAAGCCTGCCCTTAGGCGTTATCCAAGTTCCTTATTATTGTCTAAATTATTATAATTATCTAACCCTTCTTTCTAGCATTTAATCCAGCTATCTAACTTGCTTGGTGGTCTGGGGAGGTCTAGGTAGGCTAGGTGGAAGTCTTGTAGTTTATAGGGGGAGTACTTAAAATTAGATGCAGGATACCATTCTAGGTCCTTATCGTGGCCAACCTAGCTTATACGGTATTTTAAGACACTATAGACCTTCTTAACTGCTAGGATCTCTTTAACTTCCTATTCCTTATCCTCTACAATCTAAATTGGCGGCGGAGGGTCGTTATACTATCTAGGCAGTGGGTTATTCGCAGCCTTTTATAATCGGTCTGGGGAGAAAATAGGGTAGATCTTTATTGAATCTGGTAGTTCGACCCTAAAGGAGTATCCTACCTTCTCCAAAATCTTATATAGACCAGCCATTTAGTGGTCTAACTTGCGGCTTGGCCTCTAGGTTTTCTAGTTTTTTGTTAATACCTATACCCTATCTCCTACTTAGAAGTCTACTTCGCGACAATACTAATTTACGTCGGCCTCTTTCTTCTCTTACGCCTTTTTTATAATTATTTAAGCAGTCTCCTAGGCCCCGTGTATTCTCTCAGCAAATGCCTAGGCCTCTTCGTGGCTAAGGCGTTCGCGAGCCGTAGTAGGTTTAGTAGGCCTATCCCAATTAAAGGACGTTCGTAGTGCGTACCCGTTAAGCAGTTCAAATGGCGATATCCCTATGCTATTATGGGGGAGCGTAAGCTGCGCGTAGTCTATTATAGGCAGTAATTCCGACTAGTTATCCTAATAGTAGTTTACAAAGGGACGTAGTCGCTAGTTAAGGTACTGGTTTATAATCTTAGTTTAGCTATTAGTCTAAGGGTAGAATGCGGTAGAGAGCTTAATCTTAATCCTAAGGATACGGCAAAATTTATTCTAGAAGTCCAATATAAACTAGGGACCACAATTAGAGATAATTAATTTGGGAGCGCCATAGAATCGATAGATATTATTGATGTAAAGGCGAGCCATATCCTTCGCAGTTGTGGTCTTAAAGCAAGGGAGGGAGACGGATTACTTATATAGTCGGTTAATTACTATAAAGGCCGCGTTATAGCCGTGGGCGTCCTTTAGAAACGACTTAAAGTCTATTATAATATATTGCCAAGGGCGTTCTAGAACTGGCAATAGACGTAACTACCTAGGAGTTCGATCCCTAGGGGCATCCGCACGTTTATAGGCGTAGCAGTTTCTAATAAATCGTTTTATATTAAATAGGAGTCCTCACCAATAGTAATAGGGCGCTAGTAGTTGGTGGGTCTTATCCTAACCAAGGTGCGCCATTAAGACTTAACAGTGGGCCTCACGGATTAGCTCTGTCCGTAGGTTGTTAATATCCGGAACTATAAGCCGTTCTTAGTATAAGAGTAGTTCTTCTTCTATTTCTAAATTAGGGTTACCTTTTAAGGCCTAGTCGCGGAGGGCCTTTAGGGATTTAACCGTGCGGTTTATGGTTAAGATGTAGTTAACTAATCCCATTAGCTTGTCTAAGAACTCTCCTTTTATAGGTACTAGCTTATTCTCTTTAGAGCTCAGTTCCTTAAGGATACGTGGGTCAAGCTGTTTAGGACAGAGGAGGGCGCATATTTAATGTTGCGCCTTTAGCTTATCCTAGGGGCCTACGTCCTATTCTCTCTAGGTTAAAGCATTAGCCTTAGAGTTTTATGTACCCGGGCGGTATATAATCGTAAAAAAGAATTAAGAGAGTATTTTAGCCTATTAAGCCTATCGGCCGGTAAGCTGCTTTATTATTATAAAATACTCTAAGGCTTTATAATTAGTATAGACCTTAATCCAAGAATTCATGCCTTTAAGCTCCGCGCGCTATTAGGACAACGATTAAATAATAGCCAGCATTTCTTTATTATATACTTCGTAGTTATACTCGGCCAGGTCTATTATTTTTAAGAAGAAAGTAATAGGGTACTATTTGCCGTCCAGATGTAACTGTAATAGGACTCCTACTATAACTCCGTCGGAAGTATCCATTTCTAGCATTAATTTAAGATCCGGGTTATAATAACACAGAATTAGAGAAGAGATAAGCCGATCCTTTAACTCTCCGAAGGCCTCTATATAGTCATTATTAAATATAAAAGGCGTATCTTTCTGGGTAAGTCGTATAAGAGGCTTTGCTATAACTCTATAGTTATAGATAAACTAGTAATAGAAATTATAAAAGCTAAGGAAGGAC
Organism: Cenococcum geophilum 1.58; assembly: GCF_001692895.1. Classification (NCBI taxonomy): domain Eukaryota; kingdom Fungi; phylum Ascomycota; class Dothideomycetes; order Gloniales; family Gloniaceae; genus Cenococcum; species Cenococcum geophilum. Next base: position 656,263 of record NW_027137596.1, read on the forward strand.
TGGATCCCCTTTATAGTACAAGGGGGCTTCTAGCTACGGATTGCTTTAACCTTTTTAGGGTTAACTTTAATCCCATCTATACTCACAATAAACCCAAGGTACTTCGTGCGTTTTACCCTAAATTTACATTTCTTAATATTAACTTGTAAGCCCGCGTTCCGTAATCTCTCTAGGACCTTCTTAACATGAACTTTATGCTTAAGTTTGTCGTCCAAGTATATAAGGATATTATCCAGGTATACCGTGTAGAACTTATTAAGGTAGTTAAAAAGGACATTATTTATGTACCTTTAGTATATAGCTAGCCCATTTATTAACCTAAAAGGAAGGACTTTATATTTATAGGACCCATAACGGGTACGGAACGTTATTAAATCTTTAGATATAGGGTCTATCCTAATTTAATAGAAAGCTTAGCGGATATTAAGTTTGGTAAAGATCTTTACCTAGCTTAAACGTATAAGGGTCTCGTCAATTAAAGGAATAGAATACCGATCCTTTTAAGTAATAGCGTTTAGTTTCTAATAGTCAATACAAAAACAAAGGCCTCTATTAGGCTTTTTTATAAATAGAATAGGGAAAGCAAAAGGGGCTTAGCTAGGCTCGATAAACCCTTTATTAAGGTTATTAATTAAGTACTGCTTTATTGCCTTTAGCTTATCCGTTAATTATTAATAGAGGGGGCTATATCCTAGCAAGTTATTGGCTTCTAATTAAATCTTATAATTATATATTTGGTAGGGGGGTAGCATATCTAAAGCTGCTTTCGAGAACGCGTCTCTATAGCTTAAGAGATAGGTAGGAAAGAGGCGCTTAACTAGCTCCTCATTACTTTCCTCAGCTAGCCCTTCTTCCTTCTTATTAATAATCCGGTTGATTTCGTATAAGCTAGTTATAAAAACCTCGTTGTCCTTCTGGTATATATTAAAGTAGAACCCTATAGCACTAATAGCCGCAATATCTAACGTAGGAGGGTTACGTGATAGTAGGGGTATATATAATTTCCGAGGCTTCTAGGGTATCGACCTTCTCGTTCCTCCCTTTAGCTCCTACTGCATCTTCCAGAGGCTATCTCTCGTATCCTATTAGTAGGTCCTCTTCCATATAGGTCGGATCTTCGCAACTTAGGCGACTTTTACGTTACTATCCGTTCCGCTTCCGTATATAGAGTCCTCTTTAACCATAGCACTACGGGAGAGTATTTTCGTTAGTATAGGGTTCTTACTAGCTTCGTAACGGGCGTCTTCCTATATAAAGGCTAGGTCCCAGTCCCTAATATTTTACTTATAGGTGGGATCCGCCTTTACGGCTAATGTCCTACAGTTAGTTCGGATCTCTTTAATAAAGGAGGGTAATTTCGGTCTATCCTTTGGCCAAATAAGCTACCTTTATTAAACGTTTAGCCAGATATTGAAATAGGATATCTACTTCTAACTAAGGATTATGTTATAGGAACCTAGGTTTAGAATACAGAAGGGTATACCATATAGGCGTCGTCTATTAAGGGAAATATATAACTTTAATACGTAGGTAACCGGCTTACCGGCTTGGCCGTTATAGCCTTTTACTTAAACAGGCTTCTCTAGCTAGGTGGCTTTTATATTTAGGAACCTAGCAACGTTAGTTATATAGGTAGTATCTATAAAGGCAAAGCCATTTGCTCCAGTGTTAATAAGGGCGGTTATATTAACTCTATATGCATTTTAAGATACTATATATAGAACCGTAAAGTGTTTTCCACCCATTAACTAACTTAGATTAATCTCTTTAAGATCAATAGGGTACCCTAGGGGGGAGTCTTTCCCTAGGGTTCTTCTTTTCCCGACTCGTCGGACGTTTCTCCTTCCTCTATCTCCTTAATATCGCCTATATCTTTCGGCTCTGGGCAAGACGAGGCAAAGTATCTATCTTTTCCGCAGTTAAAGCACGTGGCTGTAGCAGGGTCGATTAGGGTGTTACAATAGGTATTAGTTAGGGGCGTAGCACGTGGTCAATTGGGAGAGGCCTACTAAAGGGCAGTTATACCTACCTTAGGTATAGGGGTACTTTCCACTAGTTTTCCAGTGCCAGCCCCAGTAGGTGTAATTGTCGGTTTTTAATTACTATAGGATTTCTTCTACCGATTGGTGCGGGTATTAATTCGCCGTAGTTTTAAATCCAATGACAGACAACGGGCTATAAGTCTTTAGTGGGTTGGTAGGTCGTCTAGGGCTACCGTAATCTTCTCTTATAATCAAACTGTTAGTTTATTATATAGGTCTAATTAGTAGTTTTTAAGGGGGACCTAGCCTTCGCCTGCTAGGTATAGGAATTAGGTCTAAAACTTAGTAAAGAATTGGTTCGGTCTTATTATTAGGCGATTATAGTTGTACCTAGCGTTGCGTACTTTATTCAGGTTTATATAGATAGCCGCTAGGTGCTATAGTATCTTATTAACAGATGTAAACCGAACAGGTAACTCGTCCTCAAACTTGGCTTGGAGGTGCTTTTAGGCGTCCCTAGTAGTTTAACTAAAGAGGTAAAGCATCTTAGCTTCTTTAGAAAGGAAATAGTTATAGTTAACGCGGAGCTTTCCTTATATTTAAATCCTCTAATTCTTAAAGGTAGGGTCTATCCTATTAGACAGTGGTTAGGGGTCAAGGAGCTTAACGGACTTTAATTACTTCGTTATTGTTTCCGTACTCCCTGGTATATTATCCTTGGTTAAGTAGATAGGTTAACTAGGACTTCTAAAAGGGGGAGCTAAGCTGCTTTAAAGAGCTGCAAGGCTGTTTAGGATCTCTTGTAGGGTCTCCTGTGTGCTTTAAGCTTAGAGACGGTTAGCTTCTTAATTAGCCGTTAGGGCACGAATCTGCTTGTATACGTCTATAATATCATCGTTATCTTCAATTTCGGATCCCAATTAAATCTCGTATTCTTCTTGGGTTGGGGCAGCTCTTTTAGATAAGCTTGCTTTAGGTGCCATTATTGGCTTCCTAGGGTTCGTCGGAATTGTACAATTCGGTTTTAATTCCGGGGGGTATAGGTCTAGTCCTATCTGGCTCGCAAAGTGGGGTATTGTTAAGGCCTTCGTAGGCAGTATAGAGTTATTTAGATGTCTGAGTATAGTGTGTTAACGCGTTATTGCAGACGAAGATCTTCTCTTTTTTAGGGGTGGGATATTATTAAGGCCTTCCCAGGCAGTGGAAGGAGAGCTTAGTATAATGTGACGGCTCGCACAATTGCCTCTGAACCGAAGCTTGTGGATTGCTATCTAGTAAAGATACTAAGCTAAGGAGAAGAAGAAGGAGAATCGTTCAGGGGCAGTAGGTAGACATGTCGCGAGGGCCGCTAAGGCGCTAGTGGTAAGCGAGCCAATAGCGATTTTCCATGCCGGGCATGGAAAATCCTAATTGGTTAAATGTGGCAGGTGACGCGCACCAGCACTGTCACACAACTACTTTAAGAACCTTATTTAGTATACCATCTAGTCCTAAGGCTTTTCCATTTAAGAGGCTCCTAATTAGCTTACTAAGTTCTTCTATTAAGATAATTAGGCTAATATTAAGTACCCTTTATTCTATTATTGCTTTTATCTTAATATTATTTAAGTTCGCTATTCTTATTTTAGGGAAGAACTTAGCTATAAGAATCTTAGCTTTTATAGTGTTATTATTTATTAGGGGGTTCTTAGTAGACCTCCTAAGGTCTAGTAAGTAGGGGTCCACCTTCGCTACGCTTGCTTTTCTACTCTACTTTAATAGAATCCAGAGTCCCTTATTATAAGGTTTTATTTAGTCCTTAGTAAGTTTATAGATAAAGCGCCTTTAGTTATTACAACTAACTCTCCTAGTCTCTTTTTGCAGTTAATTGCTTAGTGCTAGATATCTTTAATGGTCCTAGGGGTTGTTATAAGCTTAGAGCTATTATTGCGCCTAGCGGGCGCTAGCGTGTAGCTGTATAGCGTATAGCAACTATTCTTAGCGGGCCTACTTGCTGGGCTATGCTTATAGGTAGTATTATTTAAGTGCTTACTTAATCCCTTTCTAGAGGGTATAAAGGGGATCTTTAGATATAGCCTAGTTAAGCTCCTAAATGCTTTAGAAGAAGTCTTATAAGTTTAGCTTCCTAAGGGCGAAGCGCTAGCGTTCCGCTGGCGGATAGCCTACGTTATTAATTTAGATGCGGATAGGTATATAGTCTCTTATAAGGGCCCATTCCTTAACTATACTATAGAAATTAACTTTCCTATATAGGTCTGGTGATATAAACGTGAGGTTAATTACACTCTCCTATTACCCTCTTTTCTATATAGGTTCTCCTTTTAGTATGGCGAGTATAAGACCTTTAGCATTAGTTTCGGCCAGGAGGTATTCCGCCTGCTCTTTGCTAGCTATATATTTTCCGCCCTATATTAGGTAGTGGGCATTAAAATCGCCTAGGAGTATAATTTCTCCCTTAGCCTCCTTAATAGCTATTTTAACCTCCAGCCATGTCTTAATTTGGGGGCCATTTCCGCGTAGGTTATAAACGTTAATAATTATAGTCTTTAGTCCTTCTAGGCGCAGCTATAGAGCTATAATAAAGGGGCCGTACTGTCTGCGTTTTTAATACGTAGTATTAATATTCTAGCTAATTATAAAGCAGACCTTTATTATAGGGAGAGCGTTATATATAAGTGTAAATCCCCTAGGGCAGTAAGTTAATTTAGTGTATCTATTATATGCCAGCTCCTAAACTATAAGGACCTAATAGTCCACCAGTATAACGCTGTTAAAGAAGGGGCGATATACCCCTTGGTTTGCATTTCCGTAGTTATACTAGATAATTATATACCTACTCATTTTAAGTGGGTATAGGCTTATCTATATCTATGTCCTATTCCTCTTTATTTTTACTAGTAATTATTATTACTCTATTAGCGCGAAGCTAAAGCCTTACTTATAATCTATCTCTACTTGCTCTTTTAATAAATAATAGTTTACCTAGTCCCCATTTAAGTAGTTATTCTTAGGTCCCTAGGTACAATATTTCCCGTCCTCTTTTTTTATTAGTAATAATTATAAAATTTCCTAGTATTGGAGATTGGAGTATTATTTCTATAGCTTCTTATATACGGAGCGACTGCGTTAAGAGGGCCATCCTTTTTATTTAAATACCCTTAAAATAGCTTTAGAAGGTCCTATACTCCTTTCTTTACTATACTTTATAGGCTTTACCGTAATTAACGTAGGATACCCTCTTCTTAGGGTAATCCATAGTGCTATATAGTCCCGTATATTACCCGCATTTTATTTACTTTCTATATACGCTTTATATATATCCCTATTAGTTATAGCGGTAGCATTGCTTTATAATTAGGCTGTTCTTAAATAGCCTAGTTTTAAAGAGCTAGGAGTTAATAACTATCCCACTTTTTATAATTTTTTATTAAATTGCCTAGGTTAGAACACTAATTATAATTATTTCTCTAGTCTTCTTAGGCTCTCTCTAAGTACTACTAGGGTTTACCTAACGTTTCGCCTACGCTTTAGGGTTATATAGCCATTAGATTTAGCTAATAGCTATCCTAAGCACAAGGCGCTTTATAGCTTTATAGATAGATTAGGTTAATTCCACATTATCTACGTTTCTTTTACTATTAATTAGGGTTTTAAGCGGGACCCTAGGTACTTCTAGGAGGTAGTCTTTCCTTAGTATCTTTAGTCCTAGCATATCTAGTCCGTTTAGGATTTAGTCCTTTATTATTTAGGAGGGGATATAAACATCTACGTCCCTACTATTAAGGGTGCGTACCGCGTATATACTTAGTATTATCTTCTAGATAGTCTTAAGGAGCTCCCATAGTTCGTGGCCCTAGGGCTCCTTAAGCCGGACGCGTACGGTTGCTCTCTATAGTGTCGCGACTGTGTTTACCATATGGGCCGCCTGCGCAGTAACGGCTGCCTAGGTCTAGCCCTATACTAAAGGGGCTCCTAAGCCTAAAGGTCCTGCTTTATATATTTCTTTTTAAATTTTCTTAATACTAGCTTTAATCCAGTTAAGCTAGGCCTTAGTCTCTTTTTCTTAGGTTGTTTAGGGGGCTAGGCGCGTTAAAAGGGCTTTAACTTATTATATTACCTCTTAAACGGAAGTAAGTATCTAGTACCGTAGAGTTTCTTCCTCCTCTTTTATAAGATCGTCTTTAATTTATCTAAGTATTTCCTTTAGTTTTTGCCACTGCTGGTTAAGCTAGCAGCTATCCTTTTCGCGTTATTACCTACCTAGTTTATAGTTCGGCTCTGTCGCGTCGCGACTTTCGCGACTCTAGCGGGGAGCCTACGCCCCTCCGTTGTCCCCTATACTTTGCGGATAGGGGCAACATAGTTTTATAGGGTTTCTTAGTACTAGGAGTAGGATTCCGATATTAGATTGCTTTATTAAGTAGTTTTTAGGCTAGTTTTACTGCTACTATGGCTTTTTTTATATAGCTTATTATATAACCTTAGTTATTATTCCTACTAGAATCTTGTTATTGGGGAAGACGCAGCCGGATTTAGAGGTTCCTACCCCCCATTTTAGGAGGCTGTTTCTCCTCGCTTAGACCCATGTCTGTCGCCACTTTTATAACGTGCTAAGCGTGCCAAGGGCGGTAGGGTCTCTCTTACCTACCAAACCTAGAAGCGCGCGTGCAGCCCTACAACACACCTCTCGAAGCTCCCTAAACGTCCCTTAATAGCTATTTAAGAAGCTATGGACGTCCGCCGCCTACTTAATCCAGTTTCCACCTTCGTCCTTATCCTCTACTAAAAGTACTACCCTTACCCGATAAAACCTCCCTTCTATACTACGCTCCTTTAACCATTTTCCCACAGTAGCTACGTATGCATTTTCCCCTGCTATTATATTATTCACTTTTAATACTCGATTTCTAGGTTTCTACTTATGGGGTTTTTTAGCCCTGTCCCGCTTTTAAGAACGCCTATCTCCTATAGAGCCTTTTTTAGCGTTCCTATTAATAGTAGTTACTCTTAAGCTAGCTTTTACGTATAGGTAACTGGCAGCTACTAAAGCACTAAGACACTATGCGTTTAACCACTATGCCCTCTTAAAATAAGAAATGGCAAAATACAGATTTAGCCTCTAGCTTAAACCTTAAACTAGGTAAGCCGTCTTATTCTAAGCTAGCTTTAGACTTAGATTTAAGCTCTAACTCTAGAGCTAGGGAAGACGCCAAGTCTAAGGGGGAATATTTATGGCAGAAGATTGCGTATTATAAGGGTTAAGGAAGAGCGAAGTTAAAACAGAAGCCTTAGTCTACTTCTCTTATTAAGTATAAGTTCTAGAATTAGGAAAAGTTCGTTTATATTTAAACTAAGATTTACCTTATAATACTAACAATTTATATTTAGGTTCTACCTAAAAGTTAAGTCTAACCTAACCGAGGCCCTTTATTAGTACGTGGCCGATATGTTTAAAATATACCTTAAATAGCGCGTAAAGAATTCTCGAATTAAAAAGGAAAGCGCGATTAAGGCGTACTAGAGACAAATTCTATGCAAATTCATAGATATAGCAGGCTATAGTATAAATAATGGCGTAGAACTTAATATACAAGATATAGGGCGATCTTTAACCTTTAAAAAAAAAAACTTGGCTAATTTGTTATAGTGGATTCCAACCTACTTAACGCTAATATACGAGCTAGATATATTAGAGAAAGAAAAGTATATAATGTATATATAAGACTTATATACAATTATTAATACCTATTAAACAATGGACGTAAAGCCTTACTATAGTCGTTTTTGAGTATAAATAGGAGCAATCCTCCTCCTCTCTAGTGCTACGGCAATAAGACCCTAAGCTTTTATTAAAAGTTTAAGCGTAAGAGGCTCTAATAAAGCGCTTTTGTATAAATATATCATAATCCTAAAAGTTCGCGATGTGAAAAACTTTAATTAAACCACAACTATTACCCTTATAAGTCTCGTGTATATTAAGAATTCTAAAGGCATAGGTAGACGGTATATAGCGATACTAATTAAAGATGGCGCGAATGGCGCTAATAGACCTATAGTAAGAGGTTTATTTTCCGTCTTAAAAGCATCCTAGCTTTTTATATTCTATCCTATCTTATAAGCCTTACTATTGCGGATAATATATTTTAACGCTATTATACTTTACTAGAAGAGATTTTTAAACTTAAAATCCTAGTAAATAAAGAGAGTTTTAAAGTAAAGTTTAAGAAGCAGATGGAGGAACAACCCATCTTTTAAGATATTAAGATAATAGCTAGTTATAGGGGAGTGTCGGACACCAAAGTATTCCCTTACTAGAAATGCCGTGATTACTACATATAGTTAGGCCGAGTAGCTAGGTTTAAATAATCGCTTAAACTTTACTAGCTACGACAAGCGTTTAGAAGAAAATTAAATAGTAAGTGTCTAATTTAATATAAGTGCATCTATTAACTAACCTTTTTAGCTACCCTTACTCTAGAAAAGCAAAATTAGATAATAGGTTATTACAGTAATACCTACTAATAGTTTTATTTACCTAATTTAATTAAGCGCAATTTCTAGTTAATCTACTTTAGGACTTTATTATAGGACAACCTTATTTAATATGCCGCACGGATAGGGATTTTAAGGGATAAGCGGGCCCCTATAGGTCTAACTAATAAGCAGAAACTTAAATTCTAGTTAGAACTTAATTAACACCCTAATATTTTATAGCTTTATAAGAAACGAGAGCAATATAAGCGAAAGATTAGGAGCTAAGGATATTACTTTATTAACGCCGTAAAGGGAATAAAACTATATAACCGTTACAATAAAGCTAGACGTAAACTTTATAGTGTTATAAACGTCCTATATAAACAAAAAGAGGACTAAGTCATTCTCAATTTTTATAACGCTATTAATAATTACAATATTAAAAGACAGCTTAGCGGTAGCGTTAGAACGGACATTCCTACCCATTTAGCTATATAGTATAAATTTCGTAAACGCGCTGCTATTGCTAAACTGCTGTCTTAGCCGCTAAACGAGCTTAAAAAAGGGCACGCTATAAAACTCCGTATAAAGTTTATCCGTAATCTCGTTAAGTATTATAATTAATAAGAAGCTAGTAGAATAGGATCCTAAACAAGGCTATTAGACTTTAACTTAGGTCTAAAGTAGACTAAAGTATAATAGGCGTAAAAAGAGGTATAAGTAACACTAATACTAGTACCTATTAATAGGCAAAGCAGCAGAAAGAATATATTAGCTTAAACTCGCCTTTTTAAGAAAACCTAAATAAGACGTAGAGCACGGTCCCAATTAAGGAAGAGGGTGTTAAGATAATACAGCTGCCGCATCCTATAACGTTTACTAATCTTATTTGCCTTATCTATATTGGCGATAACTAACTCTTAATACTAAGGCAGACCCGCCTATTTATAAAAAAGGATACACTATAAAAGCATCTTAATAATCACGTTATAGAAGGAGTGTTTAGGTAGAGGTTCCGCTATAAGCATCCTTATTATTTAGAGTGGATTAAAGGACTTAAGCATTTTAAAAATCACGTAGCCCTTATATATGGCGTATAGCATCTAATTAAGAGGCACTGCTAGGTAAGTCGCCTTACTTATATAAGAATCCTATACTAACCCTCTAGTACTAATAGAAAGGTATATAACTGGTAAATTTAGAACTATACGTTCCTTATACATAGGACCTTTTCCTAGTTATTTCTCGCTTATCTTATTATTCTTTACCACTTTTTATTTTATTTTAGTCTATTATTATCTAATCCTATTCTAGTATTTAGTAGAATAGATATAATAACTAGGATTTTATAATTCGTCTAGGGGGGTAAGGGGTAATAGGTGAGGGTAAAGGTGAGGGTAAGGTAAAGGATAAGATAAAGGGTAGGGTAAGAGGTAAGGAGTAAGGGGTAAGGAGTAAGGGGTAAAGGGTAAGGGGTAAGGGGTAAAGGGTAAGGGGTAAGGTAAGGGGAGGCTAATGGGAGATAGATAATATAGTTACTACACAATATCTAATGGATTAACTATGGACGAGATATACATTTGAATTTCTTAGATTAACCTAAATAATATAATGACTTCCTACTTAAGCCGATCTCCTAAGCTATGTATCTTTACTTATATATAACACTCGCACCTTTTATAACAAAGTATATAAGGGTAATTAGGGTCGGATAGATAACTACTGTCCTTAATATAATATATAAACTCAGCTCTGCAATTAATATTATAATAGGTCCTAGTCGTACAGAGGGTATTAAGATAGTTATTAATATTTTTACTTTTGCGCTTAGCCGCGACATACCTTACCTTAGTGGATTAAAGCAGTAATTCTATTTATTATAGCTGAGATTAAACAGCTTAAAGTTTTAGCATAAAATTTTCCTCCATATCCTTAGATGCGGTAATCGCTGTCCGTATAATACCGATGGCGAAATTGCTTATAACGTCTAGCTCTATAAAGTCCCTAAGTTTAATAAGGTCTTTAATATACTTAGCCGCTATTAAGGTAATTATATTATATAATACTAAGTCGCCTATTAGGCTAAAGACATCCTTAATAATATTAGGAAACCTATTTACGGACCAGCTAGTTCCTAAAATATATTAGATTTTTATATTCGCAAGCTCTTTTAGCTGTAGTATATTATAGTAATTAGTAATTACATTAATATAGACGTGACAAAGTGTAATATGGGCCGTTATCGGCCGTATCATTATATCTTTATCATCGCCACCGCTATTATCTAGTTTAGATAGCGATAAGGCATCAGCGTCGTTAATATTAGATCCTTACTCCTCCTTACTATTCTTATAATCCCTCTTATATATAAATTAGATCATCCTCTTAACGGTACCGGAATCGAACTCGTTAATATTTATAATATTAGTCGCCGCCTCCTACCCGTTAGTTAGTTAGTTAGGGTCAATTCTACTAAATATTTAGTTAGCTTTTACCTAAAAGCCTCTATTATAGGCAGCTGTAAGTATAAGAGATTGGGTATATATAATCGCTTTATAGACTTTAAACTCCAGCCCCTAGCATATAAGTTTTAAGTTATTATATTTCTCGCTATTTATAAGCTGCGCTAAGCCAAATAGAATACTTTTAGATGGCATATTTCTCTAGTTTTAACTATATCTTAAGTAATATTTAAGGGAGTAATTTGGTGTTAAATAGGACGATTAAGAATAAGAACTCTACTTTATTAAATATAGCTCTAGAGCCTCTATATATGCATTAAGAAGTCATTATTAGCTTTATCTAATCTGCGACGGATTTAGCTAGTTAGTTAGAGCTTTAAACGTTAGTCGCTTAACTAAGGACTAGTATAACTTCTAAAGTTCTAAGAAGGGTAAGTGGCGGGGTATACAGCCGCAGCGCCTAGAAGTAGTTAGTGGTTATATAATAGAGGCTTAGTTAAAGAACATATTCCTATAGCTTAGGTTAAGGCTCTACACTCCTCTAAGCCATATTAAGCAAAGTTAAATAGTATTATATTCCTGCGTACCAGCCCGCCAATTTCACTATTCTACTTTTTCCCTAGCTATATGCTAATACATCCTATATACCGGCCTATCTTTTATATATACCCCTATACTGACCTAATAATATTATAAGTGCCTGCTCTAACGTACGTGTAGTAAAGATCTTAACGGATTTAGTAGCTATAGCTTTAGTCTTATAAGCTAGGAGGTTATAGAAGCTAGGGGCTTATAAAAGCTAGGGGCTTATAGGAGCTAGGGGCTCGTAGGAGCTAGGGGATCCTATAAGCTAGGTAATCGTATAAGTAAAATAGTCTAACTTAGCGCCCTCTAATTAATGCCTAGTGTGTAAATAGGGTATTAATAGGTTTAATAACTTCGGCTTTAATTATACGAGCTAAATACTTATAGGAGCTGGCTAATCCTACAAGCTAGGTGATTATATAAATATAGTGCTTATAGAAGCTGGGCAATTCTATAAGCTAAGTAATTATATAAGCTAGGCAATCGTGCGAACTAGGTAATTGTGCGAGCTAGATGCTCATAGGAGCTGGCCAATCCTATAAGCTAGGTAATTGTGCGAGCTAGGTGACTATATAAGCATAATGCTTATAAAAGCTAGGCAATCCTATAAGCTAGGTAATTATACGAGCTAGGCGATCATGTAAACTAGGTGATTATGCGAGCTGGGTAATTATATAAGCTAGGTAATCGTACAAGCTAGGCGATTGTATAAGTAGAGTAATTATATAAATAGAGTGATTGTATAAGTAGGGTAATCTGACCTAGCGCCCTCTATTAACGCCTAGTATATAAATAGGAAGTAAATATTAGGAAAATACTAGAACTATAAAAAAAAAAGAAATATATAAGTCCTAGATCTAGAAATATTAAAGAAGTTCCTATATAAAGACCCCTTATATATACTTAGAGAAGTTCCTATATAAACAGCCCTATAAGCGTAGCTATAAGTCTAACCCCTCTCGCGTAACCTAATTACCCCTCCCTACTATACCGGAATAGATAAATAACCACTATATACCATAACCAGAGAAATAATTTAAATAAAAAGAAAACACTATAAAAAAAATATATTTATATCCTTAAGATATAAATCTATAAGTACCGTAGTCTTAAACACGACTAATAGTTACTAAGGTAGTATGCGTCCCAGGTCCATAAGAAATTTAAAAAATCCTAGGTCATTAGCATAGATTTTCCTTCTATTATTACTTTTAAGGTAGTAAATAAATTTATCTAAGTAAAAGCATAAATTATCGCAAATACTTTATAGCTCGCTATAAGTCAAGCGGGTAGAGACTTTGGTAGGAATAGTAAAATATTATTTTATTTCGCGATAGGCTAAACAAAAAGTAGCCAAAGTTTTAACCCTTTTACTAGCTTTTATTAGAAATCTTCTTTATATTTATACCCTATACTTATAGATTTAAGACTATAAAACTAAGGCCACTATATCCAACCGTCGCCTATATAGCCTCGTCGCTCGACATCTCTTTATTACTATTTACCCCTATTTCTTAATCTTTAGTACTAAAACTATTTTCTCCGTTATATAATATCTCTGCATTCTATTCTTAATCCTTATTACTAAAGTTACTTTCCCAACTAGCTAACGCCTCTATATTGCCGTTATCTCTAAAGTCGGTTTCTCTATCTATAAACGCCTACTCACTAGCTAATAATTTAGGGACGCTACGCTTATAGGTACTTAGGGTTACGGATACCACTTAAGGAGAAATTATAGTTAATATTATTAGAATATAGAATAAGCCTATAAACCTCTAAGTACCGGCTGCTTAGCGCTTTAAGTAAAAGATCTCCCCTAACACAAGGCAGATTAATAGGAGTTAATTACCGCCTATATAAGGCGGAGCGCTTATAAAGGGCTTAGCNAGAATNNTAATTAAACNACCCTANAGGNACTAATAGCTCCTTTNCNANANATNGGGGGTTAATATATAAGATTAACTAGCTAGGATAAGTCTACTACTTAGGCAGTGTCTTGCCCCAGAAAGGATAGGCGTTAAAAGTAAATTATATAATACTATTCCTGCTAAGAGAGGCGTTATTAGGGGTTATTATTAACTTCTAATTCTAGTTTATAACTTTATGCGAACGCTTCTAAACCCTACTAAGGTATACGGCGTCCGTTAGGGATTGTTAGCTATTTAAGTTTAGCAGCAGCTTAGCTAATAGCTACCCCTAATAATGCCTCACTTATAAATTACTCTAGGCACCTATAATCTCAGGCGCAGACAATATATAAGCTAAGAGTAATTATAGCCACTAAATATTATACCACAAACACCATATAAAGTAGAAAAGGGCGGCTAGTATACTCCGCCTTTCCCTTTTACCTTCTATCCTAACTCTGCCCTAGAAGAGAAATAGAATATAAATATTATGCTCCTAGTTTTTATATGCTATTAATTTAACTTATCTTTAAATTTAACCTCTTAACCATATATCCCTTAATATCCCTATAAGAATACCAGATATTATATATATTACCTTAACTAAGCTTAGATACGTTGCTAATATAACCTATAGGTCCTTAATTAGTACTTATAAAAATATTACAATATACTATCGCCCCGAAAACAATATACCTATTTATTAACTTACTAGAAACCTTAAATTATCCTAAAATTACATTAATAATAAAGACATAACATCTGCTAGTAGGGAGAAGAAATAATTATAGCTTTCCGACCCTATATAGAAATAGATACCTTATATACCTACTTAAATACCTAATAAGGTTAACTCTTATGGAATTAATAATAATACGGAGGGTAATATATAAGAGGATATAGAAATATACGCTAATTACCTTAAGAGCCTAGAAGGCCGTAGCAAAACTAAAACAGTCTTACTTAAGCTAATAAAGAGCTATAGCGAGGCTAAAATAGACTTACCTTAACTAAAAGAGGGCCATATTAAAGGTTTACTAGTACCTCTAAGTATATTTATAAAACACCTATATATTTTTTAGTAATACTAATAGTTAAGTAGAGAATAGTTTAGCTAATTATACAAACTTCTTTAGAGATATATCTCCCCTAACTAAAGTATTAATAATTTCTAATGCTATAATTTTAGATAGACAACTAAAGTATCTCTTATTATGGTTGCTAACTTACTATATAATAGAGGACTTAAAGCGTCTCCAAAACCCTAGATATAGATTAGTTGTATTTATATATAGTCCTATTATAGTAGTATGCTAGTATCCTACCTGGGTTTTACCCGCGGGTATACCGCATAAGAAACTTATATTATACTATACTAAAAACCCACATTACCTCTATTATTATACTAGGATATATAAACCGCTTAAAGATATTATAATAGAGATAGCTTAAAAGGGTAAACTATATAAGCAAAGAGACCAACTAAAAGAGGCGCTAAATAATTATTTAGATCTATTAAGGAGAGGGACACGTAAAAGAAAGGTAGATTACACTATAGATAGAGCCTCTAAGAAGCTAAAGAAATAAGAAATTTCTTATAAGAAAAGATTTTCATAATTACGTTCTTATTTTCTAGCGTTAAGAATTAAGGCACCAATTAGAATTTCTTTAGCTTGGCATTATTTTTCTATCTAGTTGCTTCTATATTAAGAGTATCTTATTATTATTTGCATATATATTAAATTAAAGTTAAGAACTCGCTTATAGTAAAGTCCTCTACCTTTATATGCTTAATAGCAATAAGTCAGCCGCCCTATAACTCACTTGGTCCTCCATAAAGAATTAAAGTTAAGGTATTAAAGTTTCTAGCGTTTTTATAGGTAACTAGGGTACGAGTTAACTCTAAATTTTATATTAATAAGGTGGAAATATTGAGAATAAATATAGGATATCTCTTTTAATATTGGCCTAAGTTATAACTCTAAAAATAGGATCTTATTTTAAGAACTAGATCTAATTCTAAAGACTTTATTCTATCCCAATTCTAAGCCAAACGTACTAAATATAGCTAAAAAGGTATAGCGTTAAGCTAAGCGGTTTAACGGTCTTAGAAGAAAGGAGCTATTTTTAGTTATAGCTTAAGTTATAATTCCGGGAATAGAATCTAATTCTAAAACCAAGATTCTAATTCAGGTTTACGAAGTAGACCAATTAACTGCTGTAAAAAGGGCGCGATTCTAAAAAAGGATCTAGTTCTAAGAACTAGATCTTAGTTACAGGAAATAGGTTAATTAAGCGCTATAAAATAGGGTTGGCTATATCTATATTTAGCATATTAGGTTTAGCTCGTTTTAGGACCAGCTACATAATTAATTATAGGTGCTTATATAACTAACCCAATAATTAACCCGCTATCGCCAGCTATACCTTGCCTAGCGCCTTTTAGCGTTACTATATTAGAGCCTTACGCGTCGCAGAATAAACTAAAAGCTAATAACCACAATTACTAATAAATGCTGCCTATAACTTTCTAATAATACTAGAACCCTATATACGCACTATATTTTTAACCTATATAACTAGGACTGCAAACAATGTTCCTATACTTTAGGTTATTATAGCTTAGTATTTAACTAAGCCCCATAAAGCCTTAGTCTAAGCCACGTTAAATTAGCTTAACTTTTCCACACCTAACCTTTAAATCCTCCTCACGTTCCGCTTGCACCTTACTTTCTCCCTTATACTTTCCTCTCTTACTATTTCCTTATTTTAAGACGCGCCCAATATATATTCAACCTCCCTATACTTATTTACTTCTCTATCATTATACCATCCTTATATACTGGTCTCTTTAATCCCCCCCCGCCTGCCTACCTACCTACTACATTAGCCCTCCTAATATAGCTCTTAGCGCGCCTACCTATAATAGCAAATCTTTTTAGATTAAAAACAAAGCCTATTAGGGAAGGGCTAAATAACTTTTACAATTTATTTAACTTAACTTATTAGGATCTGGGCATCCCTAGCTCTTTAAACTCGTTACACTAAATAGGTAATAAAGGTAACTATTAATAGACCTATTATAAGTTTTTATCTAACGCCTATAGGACTAAAGGATATTTTGCTTAATCTAATACTTACTCTATAGAGCCTTCCTACTTCTTATTTATTACCGTCCAATAGCGGCAATAAAAACCTCCTTAGTAATCTGTTAAGACTTAATTTAGTAGTTAATTCCAATAACTTTAACATTAAACGGTTCCTGCCTCTTCTAAATACGATCCTCCGGATTAAATCTAATAAAGTTATTTAGGAAAAGGTATACACTACTATCACAAAATCTACGCCTCCCCCCCGACCGCTACCATTCTATATTTAAACCCTATATCTACGCAACACAAGCAGCTTCGCTAACTCGTCCAAACATAGGAAATACGTAAATAATGTTTTAAAGGAGAAGCTAGGCCCTCTTTATATAGGGATTTCTAGCTTATACAAAGCATTCTTTAGGGGAGTGGAAGGTCTTAAAGAGGCAAGCGCTACCGTTTTCAAGAAATATAAGGAAGGGGATAATCCACTATACACTAATAAGGGCGGCTAGCGTAACTAGCCTAAAAGCGCAGAGCAAGATAATATCCTAAAGTGGTTTAATAACCTAATTAAATTATTTTTAGGCTTTACAAAGAAGTATAGGTCCGCCCTAAAGATATAACAAAAGCTTATCACATACACTAAGCAGCCCTTATAAGGGTCTACGGCGAAGCAAAAGCTAGATATTAGTTTTATAGATAATCCAATAGCTAGCGAAAGCTCTTAATGCTATTAGTTATATATACTTATACCAAGAAAACTAAAGAGTAATCTAAACACCAATATAGCCTCACAGGCATGGTTTGCTTTAGGGAAATACGTAAGAAAAGTCTTCACTACTTAGGACAATCGTCACTTTATCTTAGGTTTTACCCTCTATAGATCTATTATATAGCTATAGGAATATAACCAGGTAGGAGGCATTACATTATTACTATTCGATATTAATAAAGACGGACTATAATTTACCTCGGTAATATTAGGGTTTCTCTTAATAAATAAAAAGCAGCTTGGGTTTAACCCTACTATTTTAACATTAGACGGCAAACAATATATTAAGGTCATACGCAATAATTAGACTAAGCGTCTTATCCTTAACAAACTTATAAAGCGGGCACCCTATATTACTAGTCAGGCAACAACTTACTAGAAAGCGCACTATAAGGGTAATACCTCTAAGATACCTCTCGTTATTAAAGACTCGTAGCAGTACCTAGAGCGCAAGGAAGAAGGCAAACTGCTATATAAGGCAGCAGAGAAAGGAGTAATTAACGTGGCTAGGTACTATTACTATAGGACTATTTATATAAGTGGACAAGATAATAACATCTTTAATATCCATAAGGGGCTAGATATTACCAAAGCAACAAACTATAAGCCTAAAAGCTTAATAGTACCTCTAAGTGTAGCTAGAGTACAAGGTAGTATAAGGAAAGGCTAAAGTATTAGTAGAAAGAGGTCATCTAGCTATACTAACGCCCCGTTACCGCCTAATAAGCGCCCATATTTAAGCTCTCCGATTAAGCGCCCTATTATATAGAATTGGGTGCATTAACGCGTTATCACTTACGACTATAAAAAGGCTCTTTATAAGGCAAGCTCTCCGGCTACAATGCTTACTACACTAAAGGGTAGCATTAAAGAATATAAGTCTTTATATACGTAGGCTAGTATCCTCTAACATAACATTTTAATAGGCAACCTCTTAATAAACGAGGAAGACAACAATCCCTCCTAGAAGTCATTCTTAATTAATCTTAATCTCGCGATTAAAGAGAAGCGAGAAGGACCTTTGGGAGTACGGGGCAAGACTAGTACGAGAGCGTTTATAGCTATAGGAGTGCTTTTAGGTAAGAAACACTCCTTTAGGTATAATTTAGAGTCGTTCTTCTAGGTGCTTTTCTAGATGTATATTTATTACGAGGGTCTAAATAAGGAGCGCAAGCCTATCCTAAGGTTTAAGAAGTGGAATTATATAGACACTAAAGAGCTAGCTAAGTTAAAAAAAAAAAGGAGAGGTAGCTTATAAAGGTGATTTCATTAAAACAGCGGAGGAGTACTTTACGCCGTACTATTAGTTATTAGTCCCCTAGGTTAATAGGCTCTAAAAAGTAGTATTTCCAAATAGTAGGAGGTAGGAGAAGGATAATCTAGAGCTATATTCTAGGATAAAGAAGATACTTTAACAAGTATAGAAGGATCTAAAGGTATTAGCAGAGTAGATAGAATAATATTTTATTATCTTATACTCTTCCACAGCACAACTAAAGATTTGGGCGGCTAAGGCTAGGTAGCAGCCTTAGTTAAAACGCATATAAAATAGCGTAGAGTAGGCTAAATAAACCCAGAAAAGCGGATAACCCAATCTTCCGCCAGATTATTAGGTCCCTATACCCTACCATCCTATATAGGCTTTATTTTTCCACAAAATACACAATCCACTTGCTAGCCTATTAGGAGCCGCCTTATACCGCCTAAATAGAGGCCGTAGGAGAATTAATCCCCTACTCTAACCAATCCCCTACTTAAATAAGTCCCCTACTTAAACAAATCCCCTACGGGAGCCAATGCCCACGTATTTCGCCGCCCTATAGGAACCAGTCCCCTACTTTAATAAATCCCCTATAGGATCTAGTCCCCTACTCTAATAAATCCCCTACGCTAATAAATCCCCTATAGGAGCTAGTCCCCTCCTCTAATAAATCCCCTATACTAACAAATCCCCTATAGGAGCTAGTCCCCTACTCTAATAAATCCCCTATACTAACAAATCCCCTACGCTAACAAATCCCCTATAGGTGCCAATACCTATATATTCTACCGCCCTATAGGAACCAATCCCCTATAGCTTACATTCCTATATAGCTTTTAGTCCCCTACAGGAGCCTATAGCTATGTTTTCCTCTCCCCTACAGGAACTAATGCCTTATGGCTTCTATTCTCCTATTCCTAGATCTATAAGCAATTCGCCCGCGCTCTAGCCTACCATATAGGCTTTATTATTATAGGAGCAAAATTAATAGAGAGACATCCTCCTTATAAAGGTAGCTCCTATATTAGCTAAGTAAAACTTAAAGACAATATCTACCCGGCTAAGTCTTCGTCCTTACAACGCTACAGCTTACGCTTTACCCGTTCTATGGCTTCCTCTCTATTTTCTATCCTTTTAACTACATCTAATAGCACTTTGCCTAGCTTCTGCGACCTATTTAAAAGAAAAATCCCAAGTAGGGTAAACCGTCTCTTATATAGGGGGGAAGCACTTAAAGTAAGGCGGAAACTAATTATGTCTAAGACCTATAAAACTGTTAACATATAAAAAGCTATATTATTTATAATATTTACCTTAACTTGCTTAAGTTAGTCATCAAAGGAGACCTATTTAAAGAATTTTTAAGAAGATAGAGTATTTTTTTATCTAAAGCCAATTATTCCTATCCTCTACCTTATATTCTACCTATTTAATTATTTCTAGCCCACCTTTTATAAGTATAAGATCACCTAAGAATACCGTATATTTAACCACTAAACCATTAAAATTAAATATCCCTAAAAAGATACATTCGCCGTAATATAGGTGCGAGCCATCTTACTAGTACTGCCGTATATAACAGAGGGCAAAAATATCTTTAACCTATAGAACTATTAGACTAATATAACTAAAGGGTAAGTAGTATCTTTTACCTTAATACTATTATAATCTATACTAGGTTTATAAAAGCCCTATAGGAAATCTTAAGGAGAAATAGGAGGACAATCTAGTCTAAAAATTAAATCGTCCTTTGTAATTTCCGGCAGCTTCATTACAATGTTATTCTTAAGGTAAAAGTACTAGGTAAGGATAACAACGGAAGTGGAGGTCTAGTGGCCTCTTTATATAGAACTAGAGGATATATATTTATATACGCTATATAGCACATCCTCTTCACCTATAAATATTAAGACAATTTCTATAAGTCGCCCATACCTCTTCTATAAGGCGCGTTAATACTTAGGCGTATATTAGTGCGATGATGGTTTTTAGGAACAGGCGGTATTATATAGGCCCTACCTGACCGGAAATCAGCCCTACCAAAAATTGGCCCCGCTAAAGAAAAATCAGCCCCTTTAAAGGGTCTTTATATCTATTCACTAATGCGTCCATTACTTACATCTTTCTTAAACTTATTATATCCGCACTATAGATAGCTTCTGGCATAGATAGTAGATATTTAGATTACTTATACGCCTTTTTATTAGCACAGAGCCAATCCTTATCCTCCTAAAAGGAGGACTTCCCCTTCTATAAAATACCTGACAGTAAAACAACATCACTTTATATTTTACTATACATTAAGGTATTACCAACGCTAGGTAGATTAGCAGTATACTAATAAAAAATATTTAGAAAGTCGCTAGGCAGCATACTACTAAAATCCTCCGCACTACTAAAGACGCGGTCTTTGTTAAAAACCAATATCTAGTATATTATAATAATATAAATAAGGAAATCTAGGCGAACCCCGGGGATAGCACGGCAAAGGCTATAGTAATATTAGTACTTAGCCTACTAAGTTCAGATAACAGTTTACTAGGGTTTAGGATTTCCATAAAATATAAATACCCTAAACTTTAGAGCGGCAATATAATGGGCGCACTTAATAATACGCCTTAATACTTTATAGGGAAGGGGGGTGGATATGCTTATATATCTATATAGGTCTATACAGCCGTAGCCTTATAGGAGCCGTCTAAGGCCATAGGTTTCCCGGAAGCAAAGTAGGAATAATATTAAAATATACGGGGAGTGCTATATTACGAATTCTGGTTTAGGTTAAGGCTTACTATATATAGAAATGTAGGATATAAATCGAGCTAGTTATTTATTACTATAGTAGCTAGTAAAGTAATTGGCTGGAGATTAGAATTTAAATTAAGAGGAATTAATAGAGGATCTAAATAGATTTTAGGAATTAATAGAGGTTTAAAAGGGGGAGGTACTTTGAAATTTAAGTAATAATCCAGGTTTGTATTAGAAGGAATTAATAGTAGATCTAAGTAGATTTAAGGAATTAAGGTAAGTTTAAAAGAGAAGGACATTCTAGGGGTTAAGTAATAGCTTAGGTTGAGAGGGACTTCTAAAGGGTATAAGTAGATCTTAGGGATTAAGGTAAATCCGAAAGGTAATAGCATTTTAGGAGGGTCTAAATAAAGATTGGCTATGCTATATTAGTCTCTTAAAGACGTTAGAAATATTTAATCGGAACTCCTATTAGGGACGGCTTATAGACTGCTTATTTTAGATAACTCGCGCCTAGTACGTTTAGTATTAGACTACTTAGTAATAGTTAATCTTTTTATACCCCTAGGGCTTTAAATAGCGCTGCTGGCTTTGGGCTAACTTATAGAGTTAGTATTAGCACGATAGAGATATGCATCCTTTAGGTTCCTCGCTAAAGGAGACAATTCCGTCCATTTCTAGCATTATAGTTGTGTTTCCATTTAAGCAATAAATATATCAAATTCTTTAGGTGCTATATACCTTTTAATACTATTATAGGTTAGTCATTAATTTAATAGAGGTAATTAAAAACTAATATTATACTAAAATCTAGGTTATAGAGACTAATAAGTACTCTAGGTTTAAGACAACTCTATTTTTAGCTAGCAATATTATTTAGTTTAAGGCGCTCTCCTCCTAATAAATAGGCCATCTCCCGTACTAAAGCTCTAAATTATTAGCCCTTTTTAGGCTTATACCCTTTTTTCTTTAATCGCTCCACCTTATTATCTAGCGTCTTAGATAGAATAGACTTTATTAACCTATAACCAACTATATTTTTGCCTACGTTAAGGACATTAGCCAGGTTATAAATTATTACCCAGTTATTAGCTCTTACTGGTTTAATATATAGTTCCTAAAAAGCCTTAAGTAATCCGCCCTTAGCCGGATTATAAAGCTTAAGAACTATTCTAATTTACAATTATTTAGAGACTGAATTTTTATATAAACTATAACCAGTCACTCTATAGCTGCCGGCGATAAATTCTAGCGTTTTTTAGGGGCGGGGTTTCCTCTATAAAGTAGGTCTAGGCTTCTATTAGGAGGTAGAGTTCCTTATCTTTTAAGAATCCGGAATAATAAAATAAATTTAACTATGGCTTTCCTGGTCTCTAGATCTATAGGGGTTATTAAGGCCTTTAGGGCTTTTAGGGCTTTTAAGGCTTTTAGGGCTTTCGCGGCTTTTAGGGCTTTCGCGGCTTTTAGGATTACTAGGGTATTCTAGGGGCCTAAAACCGTTAGGGTTTTATTTAAGCTAAGCGCCTCTCTATGGTCGGTGGGTAAGGCCTCTAGAATTTTATCTACCACTCTTTTACAGGCTTTTACCGCTTCGCCTTTATTAGTAGAGCGCAGGAATTGCGCAAACAGCTCAATCTTATTTAACAATAACTATTATCTATAAGTATCCCTTAGGAGAGGAGTAATAGAAGGTAAACCTACGGTATAATAAGGACGGATAGTGCGAGCGAGCTATAACAGTGCACTAGGAAGGACTGCTTCTCTATCCTATAGTAGATAATAATTAGCCTTAAAAAGGGAAAGGCCACGGAATAGAATTACTGTGGCGCTAAAATCTATTTTACTACACTGCTAAAGCAGAGAGGCATTTATGATCCTATAGGTTGACTAAACTAAAAAAAGAAGGTAATAGGGTATAAGAGTGAGAGAAGTAGGAAACGTTGTAGGGGATTATCATTATAATCGCAACAATAATACCCCTGCAATTTTAGCTTAGCGTATATTAGCCCCTTACCTTATTACCCCTAAGATGCCATACTATGCTAAACTCTACTACTATAACTCGTACTCCTTTAAAGATTTATAATAGAAAACTAAATAGCTAATTAAAGTAAGGATATGTAGCCGTCTCCCCGGTTAATTAGATGTAGCTTACCCACTACTATAAAGTCTAGAAGCTCCCGTTAATTTCTTTTTAATAATGTAATAATACGTCCCGCAAGAATTAAAGGCTAAAACGCCTTAATAAACCTAAGAATGCTTTAAATCTTAAAGGTATAGGATGGAGATAAGTGATATATAAAGCTAATTTCGCCCCATTACGCTAGGGATGCATAATTGCCTTTACCGTCTACTTTACCGGTTGCCTTATCGCCTTCTTCTACAGCTTTTATTCGTTACTTCCTTAACTTCACTATTTTTACCGCTCCTTTTAAACCATTCCCTAGTCTCCCCTATTTCTGCTAGCTATTTACGGCCACTTTATTCTTTAATATAGATGCTACTTCTTTAATAATTAGCTCGCTCTTTTAAGCCGCAATTCGCTAGACCCTACTAGTCTTAGACTAGTATATTTGGCAGCCTCTTATAACCATCACTAGCAGCTAGGATTAAGATTTAAGCTATAGTGTATTAATTACCGACCCTGGCCTAAAAGTAAGTGCCTTATTATACGCCGATATAGATCTAAAAAAGGGGTCTTTAATTACATTGGAAAGTCGTCCTAAATTAGCCACTAGGCTTAAAACTTCTTCGCGTTCCAGTACTTACCAACTTAAGGGTATATAAGGCCAGCAGACGGAACCCCTAAAGTTATATCCTAGTACCGGCCTATCGGGGGATCAAATCACTACAGGCCTAAAAGACTAATAAATAGCGGGTGCGGGTCTAGGAAATCCTAACCGCCTAAAATACTAACAAGTCGCTTAAATACTTAATAATTTAATATTAAGTGAAATTCTCTGCATCCACCTAGATAAGAAGACTATAGATAAACTCTCTTACTCCTTAATTTATTCCTTTTCTAAGTCTTAACGGAAGTTCCTTAGTGCTCTTTATAGAAAAACTAAAGGGCGATAAATACGGGATATTATCTATTTACCCACTTTCCTTAAATTAATGTATAACTACTCTAACGTGTATACGTTTTAAGTACGTTTAATATTTCTTATACGGTATCTATTCTAATTAAATTACAGACTATAATTTAGGGGAATCTCTAAGGCTTAGAGAACTATATTAAAGAAAAAGGCGTAGAGAATGTTTTAAAGTAAAGGCCGCATCTATCCATTATAGACCCTTAATAGTAGTCATTTATATCTAGCTTAGGAAACTAAATCTTTTACCTTAGCACCTTATCCTTACATCTAATAGCATTCGGCAGCGTTAGACTTATATATATACGTTCCTAAAGGTTAAGTATTAGGTAATACTAAGCAGATACAAAATGCATGACGATAAATTAGCATAATGCGTGTAGTAATAATTCTTAGCTATACCTACCGTACGGAATCCTTTACTAGATGCTATCTAAAGGTAGGGTGGAATAGTAATACTAAAGAACCTAATTCCGTTAGTCGGAGCAGGGGCTATAGTTATTATATCCGCGACGGTCCCAATAGCTCTCGTCTAATTAATATTATAACTTCTCTATATACCTTTTAAGGGTATTCCTCCTTCTACTACCAATTTTACTTTTCTTCGCTCTCTCCTATAATGGCTACTTATTAAATTTAACCGCTTACGCACTTAGATATATTTTAGGCAACCTATATTATTATTTTAGCTTTTAAAACCTCCTAATCTTTTAAGATTTAGAGATTACATTCTAAAGCATTCCTAATAGACACATACGACTTTTACGCAGTTAATCTTATTAATGCGCTTCTTAGTTCCACCTTAAGGGTTTATAGTATAGAAAGCCTGTATAATAAAAATAAAGCTAAGGTAGTTAAGTCGCTATAGGCTAGGCAAGATTTAACGGTATTAATTAGCGGAACTATAATTTCTAGCGTCCTTGTTATAAGTGGCCTAGAACCCTAGCTACTACCTAAGGGGGACATTTATACGGTACTACTATTTATTTAGTATAAGTTTGTAAGCTAATAAAACGAAGGTATTCTTAACAGCCTTCTAGAGGGTATTAAAAATCTACGTCAAGATAAAAACCTAGATGGTGTTAAGTTTTATAAGGAAAAAACTTACGCTAAGGGGTATTAGTATAGTTCCTAGGTTATAAGCTTAGGGGCGTAGCTAATTTTGCGCTAGGTACTCCCAAGATTACTAAATAAAAATTTTTACTCTTACTATATACAAGTCTTATTAAAAGTCTGGTCTAGGCAGAACACTTATTAAAATAACAGTAGAAAAGTAGGATAAAGAGGGAAAGAAGATATAGGTGTTAGCTATACTAGCAAGCCAACCTATTCTAAGACACTTTAGGTTTAATATTAAGACTAAGTTAATAGAAGGTCCAGTAAAGTATCTATACAGTTTTAGTGCTTATAAACCATAGCTCTATACTATAAGCGTATAGCTAGGAGATAAAGATTAATATAGGGTATAAGGGTGTAGAAAACTTATAAGTTACCAGCTAAAATAAAAGATTTATACTCTTCTCTTTTTTTATTTAGCATCACCTAAAATTATAGACGGTATTAAATACTTAATCTAGTAATAGAATGGAGGAGGTAACTGACCCCTATACGCCTTGAGTGCCTTTTATCGCCTAAGGTTAGGGCAACAACTTATTAGGAAGCCGCTTAGTTAAGTTATTTAGCGGTAATAATATAGCGTTTATATAGCCCGCCTTATTTCTAAGAAAAAATATTATTATAAACTAGCCTACTCCCACTTTTATCTTCATTCTTTTCCATTTTCTTAGATATTTAAGATTATAGCTCCCGTTAGCAGATTTACTTACCCTACCCTCGTCGCAGCTGCTTAGATTTTATTATATTTAAACCCTTCTATTATTAAAATAGGGCTATATAGTGCCTTTTCCTGCTTACTTATTACTTGCTTCTTTATAATATGCCTTACTAAAAAGTTGGTTAAAGATTCTAACGTCTGGCGCGTCTGGCTTTATTACGCTATTATTATTCTTAGTTAGCATTTACGATTATAGCTTTAATAGGATCGCCCTAAATACACATTATCTATTTAGGTAATAAGTTTCTAGTATATAAGCGTGATTAGGATAATAGCAATAACTACAAAGACGGTAATTAAGGCCGTAGGGCTAGTTTTAATATACAAAGCCCCCCTAGATTTTAGCTATTGGTTTACTAATATATAATATAGTTACGCAGGCCTCGCATTGGCCATTTTCAAGATTATGCATCATTAAGAGTTATATTTTGGGTATTGGAAAATAGTATAAAGATAATATTTTACTTTATAAGCAGATTCTTTTTCTAGCTCATACAGAGCATTAGGGAGGTTTTATAATCTATGAAATAAATTATCCTTCTAACAACTATAGAAAATGTAACTATTATCGTTAACTTAGCCCTAATTCCTCTCGCTTCCATAATATAGCAAGGAGAACTAGATTAGCTATAGCAGGCAGCTTCTAGCGCTTCAACTCCTTGTAGTAGCCCTAGGGCTATTAGTATAAAAAAGATCCGACGTATTAGCTAGGGGCTGCCTAAATCGTAACCTTGTATAGTTTTTCTGCATATTCCATAACATGGTAGAAGTATTAGGTGGGCTATATTTAGCGCGGCTGCTAGAACTAGCGGCGTTCAGCTAAATAGTTAGTGCGACCCTAGGGAAGGCGGGAGGACCAGTCTTATAAAACCAAACTAGTAGGGGTAATGCTAGTGGCGTTAGCCAAGACACTTAAATAACTTAAAATTCTCTATTTGCGAAACCCCGCTTCGCCACAACATATTAGGACTTAGTAATTTCACCAATACCCATTTCTAAACGCCACTACGCATAATAGATATTAGGGCTAATACTACTGCAAAGCAGGTGCGGGATATAGTTTAGTATAACCTAGAGCAGTAGCAGCGTTTCCTAGCAAGTATATAGGCCTAGGCTAAGGCGCCTTTTTTTAATAAGAATTAGCAGAAATTTATAAATAAGGAATAGAAATATTATTACCTTAGGGCACGGCTGGAATGATGTAAATTTACCTAAAAGGGAGGAAATTTTGGAACGCGTAAATGAGAGACTAAGAGATAATAGGTTAAATAAAGTAAACTAGAAGGCTATAAGCTAGCGTATACTAAAAGCTATTAGAAGTGCTACTAGTTAGTTTTAATATAAACATTATAACTAGCACGTTTTTACTAAGCTATATTTTAGTTCTAGAGAATAAGGAATCCTAAGGGGAATTAACCAATAAACCTATTTAGGGGCTCCTATAGGATCTTATACGAGACAATATATAAAAATAAGTGGCGGGTAGTACGTATAGGGGTGTAGCTATATAGATCATTAAAAATAGGCGCTTAAATTAAAGCCTAATATAAGTAGTGCCTGTCTCGCCTTATAAAATTAGCAATATATTATACCCTAATTAACACAGCTATGCCTTATGCAAATTTATACCCTATAATGCTACTACCCACCTAAAAATACAGGGCATTTGCTCTTCTAGTCGCTAAGTCTCCACCACGAAATTAAGAGTAGAATGTCCTACACAGGCTAACTATCTTAGCGCAATTCTCTAAGCTCTAAGAACTATAGGAGTAGGCCTCACTATTTGCTTCTATTTAGCCTTATCGCATTTAAACGCTAAGCCGTTCCCTTAGGATATAATAAGGTATTTAAATATAAGTATAACTAATAATAAACTTTATATATAAACGTCTATAGTATTTCTAAGTTATTACCGTATTTTGATTTAGCTATAGGCGTACACACCACGCGCTTTAGCTTGCGGAGGATTTAAGTAGCCCTATATATAGGAAGCCGCTTAGTACTAGCAGCTCTACCGTGCTTCCCTTACATAAATATTTACTTAGTTTACCCCACTCCTATTTCCCATAAATACTTCCCTTCTATAACCAGTAACAAAAATCTATTAATAACTTCCTATGGAAACTCTAAGCTATTAGGCTGCTAGCTCTATAAGTAACTAAAGGTAAATTATACGCACTAGAGACTTATTATTAGATAAGGCTAATAAGAACACTATAGACTCTTACATTAATAATATAACGAGCAATATCTAGCCCTATCTTTGTCCCCCTCCTTTAGTGGATATTAATAAGAAACCAATACCTATTAGGCTTAACTTTTCTTACAGTATTAGGGAGACGGTAATTACTACTAACTCTAGTATGGACGATATAATGACGAGCGTTTAGCCCTATCTTTCTTACCCTTTAGTAGGTATTAATAAGAGGCTAATACCTTCTAAGCTTAACTCTCCTAGTGGTATTAGAGCGACGGCGACTCCTTTTAGTGTTAGCACGCCAAGCTAGCCCTTTCCCTCTTCTATAAATGCTAATAAGGACCTAACCTACCCTAGTAATATTAAAACCCCCTCTATATACTCTAGAGTGGAGGATAGGCTTACTTAAGGCTACTTTAAGGAGGAACTAGGCGCACCCTTAACCCCTACACAATTATTATCTCTTAAATCCCTAACAGATAAGGATAACAAGACCAAGACATTACCTTACCTTACTCTAGTAGCACTAGTTAAGGACTACGTCCTTTAGCCAACCGTTTTTAGTTTAGCCGTAGAAGTACCAGTTAGGGAGTATCCAAAAGTTTATATAAGTAACTAGTTTACGTTCTTATAGAAGAAAACTAACCGCTATAAGGATTTTGTTAACAAGTTTCTTACAACGGCGGAACTTTATCTTAATAATTGTTAAACATTTAGGCTTAAAGCGGTATTAGGATATAGACGTCACAGTATAAAGATCATCCACTAGTTATTAGATGATCCTAAACTCCTAAAGTATATTAATATAATCTATAGCCCTACTAGCAAGTAAATACTAATAGGAATTTCTAAGGATAAAAATAGGCCAATATTTACACCTAACGGAGTGATAAATAGATCTCATAATAATTCTCTAAAGCGCTAGCATTATTCTATACTTATAGTGCAGACTAGAATAAATAAGGGTAAAGAGGAGATAAGGATAGTCCAGTATCCATCGCCAAAGGTAGTTATTACGCGTGCGTTAGATAAGGCTAAAAGAAATAGGTAGTTACTAAGATACAATTTCGCGTTTATTGGTTATAAAAAGGATAGGCGGTGTAAAGAAGTCCTTAAAGCCATTAAGAATTATATACTAATAGATAGGATATACGTACTAATCTAGCTATATAATGCATATTCATTTCCCCATAATAGACTTTCTTTAATAACCAGATACTTGAATTTATAAAGCATACCTTAAGTAGCCCTAATAAAAATAATAACGTTTACGCTTCTAAAAACGGGCCTTAGTTAGTTAATATTTCAGGTATATATTACGCCTCCGGCCTTAAACCACGGCTTCTTTAGCAGCAATTTTTAAATTCTAGTTACTGGCCCATTAGGTTACACAGGGACTAATTTTATTAATCTAAAAATTATAAGATGCGCTATAAATAGAACTTAAGCTAGAAATAAAACTTCAGGCTAAAAAGAACAGCACTATTACCACCAATTCTTCCGCCTAGTAGGCTGCCCCCGTTTCTTCTACACAATAGGCTAAGCCTTTAGTTTTAAATAGTAATGCCCCTATAGTAATCTAAGACTTCTTATTAAAAAGCTATCTTTAATCTAGTCCTATAAAAGATTTTGTTTCCCTTTTAAGTTAGTAAACAGCACGTCTTCCTCTTTAGTAAATTTTATTCTAGACTTTAGCCCTTAGGGCTTTAGCTTCTAAGGCTGCTTAACCAGGTTAAAAGGTAAAGGGAATTATTAAGGAAGGATATTTAGTATATATGACCCGTCTTTCTAGCGCCTAAAAGCTACTTAAATTAAAATTTCTTCCGAATTAGCATTTAAGGCGGCTCCTAGTATTACTTTATTAGAGTCGGAGCCAAAGGCAGCGCTTAGTAGTAGTTTTTAGGTACGGAGGCAATTATATATAGGGGATGCAACCCGCTTATAATAATTGCTAATAAGCGTAGTGCTTTAGTCGGACGCATACGTAGATAAAATTAAAGGGGAATAGTAAGACCGCTAGAAATAATACTTTGTAGTACACTTTACCTTTAATTAACTAATAATAGGGGTTAGTAATCCTTATTACCCTACACACCCGCGGGCCTCGTTATCCTTATTACTACTACTATTATTACCGTCCCCAGAGTCGTCATTATCCGTATTATTACTATTATCACTTCTATTACCGTAGTTCCCGGCCTTACCTTTATCCGTAACGTTCTCGCCATCCTTATTATTACTTTCTTTAGTTAAGCCGTTTACAAGATTATCTAGAATATAATTATAATGGTTATTAGCCCTATATTTTAGTGGTCTAGTATTATAAGGAGATATACAGTGCCGGGGGGAGGGGCTGGTGGGCCGCGTAGTAGAGACCGCTCTCTCCTTAATACCGTCACGGTTATTAAGGCTAAGGGTAGGAGAGCTAGAAGGCGTAGTCCTCTAAAAAGCAGGTAACCTTTATTACTTCCTAAGTCGTATACTCTTGCTGCTCTTACTAACAGAAGTATCGGAGATATAATTAATACTACCTAGTTAATTAAGCTAATTAGACCTCCGCTTCTTTAACTTCTCGGCTTTTAAAGACTCTTAACCGGCAGCTACTAATATTTTAAGCTTTTACCTAAACTGCGGAGCAGTTCTAATGCGACGCCCCTTAGCTAAATTATCCGTTTAATTGCCGTCTAGCGTTAAGGGTATAGTATAATTATATATAGGTACGCGTACCTCCTCTTCTAGCGCTTCTAATAAAGGTAGCTCTTTATCATCTTTATTACCCTTACTACTGCCGTTATTCCTATTATCTACTAATTATTAAATAAGCTATTATAAATTAAGGGGGGAAGCGTATACCTAATCTATAAGGTATCGGTCGATTATCGGCTTCGTTAGCTTTATTATTAGCGTTACCAGCTTCGTCGCCCTTAGTTTCCAAGTCTAGATCGGCTATATTGTCTTTAATAACTATTAGATTTACTACTAGTCATTAAAACTATATATTTGGAACTACTAGGGAAAGAGGAAGAGTAGTAGGGTAATTACTGGGATAATTACCTTAATTACTTCTTCTAGAGACTTAACTGTCATTTCCATCCCTATAGAAATCTTCTTCGTTATCCTTGTCATCCTTATTATCCTCGTTATCCTTATAATACTTATTATTAGCTTTCTTATAATTATATATAGAGTCTACAGGCGCTTTATTAGACGGAATATCCAAATTAAGGCCCTAGGTGGAATAATATGCCGTTAAGTGCCCAAGCTTACAATGCTTCTTAACTTTTTAGGGGGAAAAGAGGTACTCTCCTACTCCTCCTTTTAGGCTTACTGCTCACGCTTTTCTCAGGGGCCGTAATTATATAGTACTAAGATAAAGCTATTAATTTTCTAGGGGGACTAGTATAGAAATTGTTCTTATTAAGCAAAATTTTAGGAGGAATATAAAATAAAGACTAAGGTAGTGCCAACATTATTATTATTAGAGTTGCCATTATTTTATAGCTTTTAAAAGCTTTAAGGGGGAATTAAAGGTCTTTTTAAGTGCACGTCAGTCCTCCCTTCGCCGCTAGCACTCGCCCATCGCCCCTTACCCTTTACCCCTTACCTAGGTTTCTTATCAAATTAAAGCATTTAATGCGTGCGCCTCTGGGGTTAATTGCCATTTATAGGGTATAAAGATTTGCAAGGGCTTAAATTCCTAGCACCTAATTAACACCCTTAGCAAATTATAATTAAACTATATCCGCCCGTCTAAGCTAGCATATTCAGCTCTAATATAGCTATCGCATCTAGCCCCTTATTAGGAGGTTAGTGGCTTAAGTTCTCTACCCTTATTCCTTAGTAAAGGGCAATGCTAATATATCTATTCACTTCCTAACAATACCGATCCAGCTAATCTTCTATGCCGCTCGTATTAATAGGATATAAAGCCCCGCTCATGCGTGCGCGTTATAAGCTATCTATAACGGAAGAAGGCAGTATTATTATTAGTAGTAGGCGGGGTTCTCTAATACTAACCGCCTAGTAACGGATACGCCTACTGCTTATACGGTAATCGTATACAGATATATAAATACGCTAGGTAAAGGACTGTATAGAGTGCTACACGAGGTGCTATATAATACTTACCCTCCTAATATAGCTAGCTAGTGTTAGAGATTCCTTTATAGTTATACTGCAGTGCCGTAGATCTATTATGCGCCTAAAAGCTGTAACCTTCTAATTTTAATCTAGGTGGTTCCCACTATAGCCCTATGGCTTAGAAGGCCGGATTATCAATCTTTTACCGCTCTGCTGCTAAGCAGTTAAGTAGAGCTAATAGCCCCCTAGCCCTAAACCAGTAGATTAAACGGTGTCTCTAAAATATCCGTGGTAATACAACTATATTACTAGGCAGGCATGCATGGCCACCTAGGCGACACTCTATATAATATCTATTTAAATAATGCCTAATATAGCCCCGCACGGGGTAGTTACTTAAATTGGCGACGTCTAGCTGCTTTTCCGCTAGGTAGCTTAGTAGGCATACTAGCTGTAATATAGGTGGCTTTAGCTATCGGCAAACGCTAAAGTGGGTTATCTAACTAATAGTATATTATAGGTAAAAAAACAGCGCGTAGGTTAGCTAAAACGAGTGCGACGTAAGCTCGCTTAAGCCCTTAAGGGGGCAGATACGGCACGCCTATCCCTCCCTACCTTAGAAGGAGATATACGGTAGAGTTAAATAAGACAATAGTACTAACGCGGCTGGTAAGTGCGGAATTCCCCTAACCCCCTTCCTATAGGACGGTTGCGGACTAGCGCTATTTAGAAGGTAAAAGGAGAGAGGGTATATATAAGAGAGAGGACAGAATTATAAGGATATAGACGCGCTTAGCGGACAGAGGCGGCGCTAAAAGAGGTTAATAAAAATTAAAGCCATCGGCTCTAGAGGCGGGAATTAGGAGAGGAGGCTAAGACTATCTATACATTACTATAGAATAGAGACTCGCCCATTAGAAAGGCCGCAGTTAACTATATTAATTATTAGTTTAAGATATAGGGGTATAAAGTAATAAGCGGGCTGGACTTATATACGTATTAGCGCTAAAGGGACGGCAGAAATGCCTTAATGCGACTATGCTAGGGACTAGTAGTAAGAAGAGGAGGAGGCGCAGCGTTGGGAGAAAGGAAAAATAGAGGATAAGAGGAAAAGCAGCAAGAGAAATGGCCTTTTATAGTTAAGGTTGAGAGGTAGTCTTAGCTTGGCCGGTGTCAACAAGCGAGGGCGCCTTGCCCGTAAAGGAAGCCTCTATTTCCTAATGTAGTTTCCTGCGTAACAAAATAACTTATTATATAGTTTTATTAGCTCTATTTTAAACTATACCTTAATTAACTAACTAGCTACTTCTAACTCCTCTTCTGGTAGTTATAATATTATACTTAAAGCGTCCATAATACTATCTCCCTCCCTTTTATCTTTATCCTTAAAGACTTTTAATATCTCTAAGTTATTTACTAAAGGTATAATATCTATCTAATTAATTTAGTTAATATTGTTGCTTATTATACCTAAAGCTTCTTCTTTTTTATACGCCTAACATTATACTTATACCGTTGCTATAATATTATTGCTTAGTAAAATTATACTATCTTTATATTCTTATTATGCGAAAGAGGGGTTAATTTATATTACATTATTAAGTCTATCTTCGCAATAACTGTCCTCTTACTTAAAGTGCACTAAAGTAAATATTTACTTTACTTTTAATACTAAATATATACACTTTATTACTTTTAATAGTTATGTAATCCCTTAATTAATTAATTTTAGGGTCTTATATTTAATCTACTACTACTTATCTTAATAATAAGTTATCTTAAGCCCTTACTAAGTTAGAACATTTCTATAACATAAAGTAGAAAGCCTTAAATACCTATATTATAGCATCCACTTAGTTACTCCGTCTTAAAAAGAGTTATAATAAGGTCTATTTTAAGGAGTAGAAACTTATAGAATAAAGTTTATAGAAACTTAGTAATAAAAAAACAGATTTTTCTTTAACTAAGAAGGAAATAGATTTAAGTAGTTCGGTAACTACTTTTCTTAGGTCCCCCTTAGGTGGCTTATTTTTTAGTAATTTTTCTTTATTAATATTACCTAATCTAATCTCTTCTAATACTCCTATACCTTTTCTATAGCATTCTTTAGATTTTTTAATAGCTCCTAAGTAGTCTTATTATAGCCTATTTACTTAACTTTATACTATATTTTATTGTTAATGTCCTTATAACTAATAATCTTTAAAACTTACTATTTATCTTCTTTTTATTCTTTATACGTGTCTGCTTTATAAATTAGTAGTTTAATATTTTTATATACTAGCTTTAGTATCGTAATATACTATATAGGGTAGATCTTTATTTTAGCTAGTAGGTTTAATTTAAATATAACTAGTAAAATCCTCTATATAATTTTAAAAGGTCTTAGTTTAATATAGTTTAACTTCTTACTTAGTTATTAACTTTTAAAGTTTTTATATAGTAGCTATACTTTATCCCCTTTCTTAAGATTTAGTCCTTTAGATCTCTTAGCGTTATAATACCATTTTATTCTTTTTTATACCTTTTTTACTAATTCTATAAGGTCTATATAAAGATTTATTAACGTCTTTATTCTTTCTTTAGCTATACTACTTATTTTCTTTACTTATTATAGTAATAATAATATTCTTAACTTATATCTATAATTTGCCTTAAATAGTAATATACTTATTCCTTTTTATAGTATTATATTATATATAAACTATATAACTAGTAATAATAATACCCAATTATTTTATATATAATTAATATAATATCTTAGATACTATTCTAGTATCTAATTTAATCTTTTTATTTATCCGTCCGTCTGCGGATAATATATAGTAAAAGTTACTACTCTAACTCCTTATTCCGCTAAGAATACCTCCTAAAATACTACTATAAATCTTAAATCTCTATCTAATATAATCTTACTTAGTACTCTATATCTTATAAACACTTCTTTAATATAGATTCTAGTAATATCCTTCGCTAAGATTTCTTCTATATATACTATAAAGTAGCCCTATTTAGTTAACTTATTTACTATTATAAGGATTATATTATACTCTTATCCGGTAATAGGGATCTTTTAACTTTAGTAACTTAATAATAAAGTCCTATAATATAACCTCCTATAGTCTCTTTAGTATTTTAATAGGTTATAGCCCTCTATATAGCTTATACCTTATTAGTTTATTCCTTTAACAATTTAGATATTCTTTTATTACTTTTCTTATAATATTTTAAATTCTATTAATAATATATTCTTTCTAATATAATAGATATAAAAAAAATAAAAAAAACTTTCTAAAGTCTTAATACTAAGCCTATTGCTCCATTATGTCCTTAAGTTATTCCCTTATAGAAATCTTCTATAAAATGCTCTGCTATACTCTTTAGGATATACTTTACTTCTTAATTTATATATATATCTATCTATAAATCTTCTAGTTATACTTTTAGAATTCTTTATACCTAAAAGCTTTCTAGTATCTTATAGACTCTTTTTAGTTTATTATCCTCTTAAGTTATTATTAGTTTAGGGTAGTTATATCTAATCTATTTATCCTTATCTCTGTATAGTATTACTCCTAATAGTTTCTTATTATTCCATAGTTTAGCTTTTCTAGTAAGTATATTTACTCTTATATTCTTAGTTCCTTTAATATACTAAATCTTAAAATAGTATTCTATAAGCATCTCTACCTATTTAACTTATCTATAATTAAGTTTTTTTATTATTAGAAACCCTATTAAGTTCTTATAATTTATCTTAACTATAAATAGTTTTTCTACGCCTTATAAGAATGCTTTTTATTTTTTAAATACTATAACTATACCTAATAACTCCTTATTATAGACGTTATAGTTTAACTTTAGTAGTATTATCCTCCAACTATAGTATACTATTAGATGCTATATATTCCTATACTTTTATTATAAGTATATTCCTAGTATAAAGTCTAATATATTTATTTTTATAACCATGTCTAGTTCTAGTTAGTAAATCTTAAGAATTAGTTCCTAGGTAAATAACTCTTTAAGTTCCTTAAATAACTTTTTTAATTTATCTCCCTATACCTATAGTTCCTTTTTCTTTATAAGTTTAGTAAACGGTTTAATATTCTTTAACTATTATATTATAAACCTTCTATAATAGTTATAAAACCCTAAAAATAACCTTAATTATATTATATTCTTTAGTTCTTACTAACTTACTATAGCTTTAATTTTCTTTAGGTCTATATTAATATAACTTAATTTAATAATAAATCTAATAAAATTAGTCTTCTTTATAAAGAACTTGCATTTCTTAATTACTACTAGTATTTATTTTTCTTATAGTCTCTTTAAGACCTATTTAACGTATTCCCTGTATTCTTTCTTAGTTATTAAGTAGATAATAATATTATTAAGGTATACCATAATAAACTTATTAAGGTATTCTCCTAATATACTATTAATTCTTTTCTAAAACATTACTAGTTGTTACGAACGCTTTAAGTACAATATTACGACTACTAGGAGAGGAGTTAAAAGAAGCTAGTTGGTTAATCCAGGCATAGTCTAAAATGGAGCCAATA
The DNA here is from genome assembly GCF_001692895.1 of Cenococcum geophilum 1.58. Taxonomy (NCBI): domain Eukaryota; kingdom Fungi; phylum Ascomycota; class Dothideomycetes; order Gloniales; family Gloniaceae; genus Cenococcum; species Cenococcum geophilum. Next base: position 693,320 of record NW_027137596.1, read on the forward strand.
GAGCTATATAACGAGGAATAGTAACTAAGGTCATATAATGTTATACGCAGTGTACGCAGTGTATAAAGGGAATGTATGTATAATACGTACAACACGTACCTCACGTATAAAGGGGATTTCTTAGGAGTATGGTTGTATTTAAAAGGACCACAGTCCCTACCTAGATAGTTCTTTCCTTTGTAGTAAATCTCAGAATATAATTAAAGTTAATCTGTTAGGCAACCACTCCACTAATTATATTTACATTGTTAACTATTTTATACCTATATACCTAGCCCATTAACAAGTCTACCGTAGTATTCCTACACAGCTTTGTTACACATTTACTACTAAGGTTATAGTAAAAGAAGTTAAACAACATGCCACCAAAAGCAGCCACTATAACGCTATTGACGGCGGCAACTACTTCGGGGTTAGGAAATAACACTAGCATAGCCAATACTAACTTATAGCAACCTGTAACGGTCGGACAACTATAAGAAATAGTTAACTAGCTAACAGAAAACAATATAACGCTAGAAAATAGAATTAATGGGATAGGAGCAGTAAAGATCAAGTTACTATTAATTAAAAGGTACTTAAAGGAAAGATTAAAACTTAAAGGATTCCTTATATAAATGTATTTTAAGGTTACGCAAGAGGGAGCGAAGCTGCTAATACTTATAGATCGAATAGTATATGCGGGACTATTCCTATTAGGAAGAGCACTTAAGTAGTTTAAGCCTTACCTTATGGAAATATAAGTAAATAAAATAATAACCACTAATTAAGAAGTACGGTTTATATTTATAAGCTAGGAAGGGTTTACAGAGCAACTTATATAAATATTTAGGGACCTGAAGGCAGTAACTATAGCTAAAAGAAAACTCTAAGATATTATGTAATAAACCTTAGTAATTAAGTATATAACGCAGTTCTAGACGTTAGCAACGTAAGTTAAGTAGAATAATAAGGCGCTTATGGCACAGTATAAGTAAGGACTTAAGGCTAAGGTCTAGGACGCGATTATCCTAATAGAAGATGCGGAAACCCTACGGGAACTAATAAATTAAGCAATTAAGATTAATAATTAGATCTACTAAAGGGAACAGGCTAAGAGAGGTTAGGATAGAGTTCTATAGTTATATAAGGCGTAAAGTACGCAACGACTAAAGCTAAATTAGAAACTATGGTATGGCGGAAAGCTAATAAACCTAAGTAGTACCAAAAAATCTAAGAAATAAAATAAGAAATTATAGAAACCTAGAGGATAAGGATTAAGTAATTAAAGGTCTAAGGAGCAAAGGTTAAACTAGGGATCTTAGTAGCAGAAGACGTTTAGGCGGACTCTATAATAGAAAAAATAGTTTAAAGAAGGAGCTTATATAAATTACGGAAAATAGGGTTATTATATTAAAGACTATAAGAGTGGGCAGAGCTACTATATAGTAAAAGGAATAAAACTAGTAGATAATATATATATATAGAGGGATAATAATATACTATAAGGAATAAAAGAATATTTAATTAAAAGTTTTACGTTTTGTTATAATAACATATACTAAATTTATAAAGATGCTAAGTATAATATAAGCTACTAGCTATAGGAGCTAAAATTATTAGAGTTTAGAGGAACTAATAAACCAGTTTATAGATTAGATATTAAGGATAATAAGTTTAATATAGGTAAAATATTCTATAACGATAAGGTAATAAGGGCAGCTTACTAGAAGTATATAGACCTTAGAGATATTATATAAGAGGTAAAAGATAATTCCACTATAAAATAGGAAACATTAGTAGGGATTAAAACCCTACTAGATATAATGTCTATCGCTTTATAAGACGTAAGAGAAGTAAAATAGTAAACTACTTTAGCACTTAATAAAGGCAAAAGGCTAAAGGCTTAAGATTCTTAAAAAGAGATAAAAGATAACTAAGATTCTTAAGATAAGATGAGGTAAGCTTAAGGACCTATAATGGACGATAACTAATAGAGTAGAGCAACGGCTTAGTTTAGCAATATACGAATAAGCTTAGGACGAAGTTTTCTAAAGATATAAGATTCTTAAAATAAGATAAGTAAGATTTAAGACTCTTAAGAAGAAATAAGAACACTAGTAAAGCCTAATTAAACTAAGGCTAGAGCTAAGCTTAAGATAGAAGTAAGCTTAGGATTAAGAATCTTATAGGACTAAAATTTTAGCAATAGAATAAAGACTATTAAAGAAATTACGAGTAGGGCTTAGTAAAAGGATTAAAAAGTTAATACCACGATTAAGAAGTAAGAGAACTTTAAAGATTTATTTATAAGACGCAAACCAAAAGAAACTATAAAAGAATTTAGGTAAAGAATTATCGTATAGTAAGAATAGAAACTAGATAAGAGATCTAGTATATTAAGACGTATAAGGGACAGAGCACCTATATAAAGAATTACTAATAGGCTTAGAGTAGGCATACTAAGAGCTAAGTAGCTTATTAAACTAAAAAAACGAAGAGGATCTAGGGATCCCTATTAGGTTTAAAGAATAATATATAAAGGGCTATTATAACGTAGTAATAAGGAGATACTTTCTTACAGACAGGCTATATACACTCTAGTAGCTATACTAAAAGTGGTATAGACAACAATATAATAATAAGTAGAAAGATTTCTATATATAGTTAGATAAATAAGTTATTTAGGACCACCTAATTATAGAGAAGGCCATAACTTATATTAAAGGAGCCTTAATTATAATATTAAAGGATCTAGAGAAATAATTAGAGGACTAGAGGAGTAAAAGACGCATCTTAGTACTTATAAATAAAGTTATAATATTTAGATTAGTATAATAGAGGTTTAAACTTAAAAATAAAGATAAGTTAAGAGTTAACCTAAAGCACCTAGCATACTATACGCTATCTTAGATTATATATATAGACGATATATACAAAATATATAAAATTTTAAAAGAAAAGAATTGGAAATACCCTATAAGGATATATTGGGCGCTAGATAAGTAATAATATAGGAATGCTAAATATATATATAGATAGCATTTAATAGAAGTCTAAGAGTTAGGAGACTTAATACTTTAACTAAAAAGATTCCTTATAGAAGAATACTTAGACGGATAATAGTAGTGGGAATACCTAGAGAATATATATTTATAGTATATTAAGGATAAAAAGCGAACTAGGTATTAGCCGAAAAGTAAGCTAAGCGTAATAGGATTAAGCAGCTAATAGTTAGGAAAAGTAAAGGCCTATAAAACTAGAGGGAACTAGTAGTAGAGCCTTAGACCCTTAAAGGAATTTAAGGACAATACCTAAATTTATAAGTTAAATAGCAAAATTAGTAGTTTAAAGCGCTAATAAATAGTGGAGTAACGCGAAACCATATCTTATTAGTAGTAGTTAAGAGAATAGGGTTACCTTATAGACAGAAGGAGCAACTTTACCTATTAATTATAATTTTAGGAGATCTAATAGCCTACGAAGGAAGGATTATTAATCTTAAAACAGGACCTATTTAAATAACCATTAAAGGAAAATAAATTAAGATATCTTTTAATATTCTACTATTAGGACGGGATAAGGCAGTATTAAAAATACCTTAGTTATAGGAATATAATCTAAGGATTAATTAGATTACAAGTTAAGTTAATATTAAAAATACTTAACGCCGTAAAATATAATAGTAAACTAAGTTAGTATAGTACTAAGTTAAAGTAATATATAAAGAGACTAAGCGGAGCTTAAGTTATATACCAAAAAGATACTATAAGTATAATAAGAAACTATAGAGCCCAAAGAGTAAAAAGCTAGCAAATTATATAGTATAAAACTATAAAATAGAGTTAGAACTAAGAATAAGTCTAAGGTTCTTCCTAACCTATAAGCTTACTAAAGAAGAGTTTAAAGTACTTAAAGAGTTTATTTAAGAAAACCTATAAAAGGGATATATTAGACTATTACAGTTATTAGTAGGTTATCCAGTACTATTTATACTAAAGAAAAATAGAAAACTTAGATTATATATTAACTATAGGTAGTTAAATAGCATTACTTAGAAAGATAAGTATCTTTTACCCTTAATTAGTAAGATCTAAGACTGGATAAGTAATGTATAAATCTTTATAAAGATAGATCTAAGATAGGTATACTATTAGATTAAAATTAAGAAAGGTAACAAATAAAAGGCAGCCTTTAGATTAAGAAAAGGACTATATAAACTATTAGTTATATAATTCGGATTAATAAATATACTAGTAATATTTTAGAAACGAATTAATAGTGTATTAGGAGAACACCTTAATAAGTTTATTATAGTATACCTTAATAATATTATTATCTACTTAATAACTAAGGAAGAATATAGGGAATATATTAAATAGGTCTTAAAGAGACTATAGAAAGAATAGATACTAGTAGCAATTAAAAAATACAAGTTCTTTATAAGGAAGACCAATTTTAATAGATTTATTATTAAACTAGGTTATATTAATATGGACCTAAAGAAGATTAAAGCTATAGTAAGTTAGTAAGAACTAAAGAATATAATATAGTTAAGGTTATTCTTAGGGGTTTACAACTACTATAGAAGGTTTATAACACAATAGTTAAAGAACATTAAACTATTTACTAGGCTTATAAAGAAAAAGGAACTATAGGCATAGGGAGATAAATAAAGAAAGTTATTTAAGGAACTTAAAGAGCTATTTACCTAGGAGCTAATCCTTAAAATCTATTAACTAGGATTAGATACGGTTATAGAGACAAATATATTAGATTATATACTAGGAGTATACTTACTATAAAAGTATAAGAATGTATAGCACCCGGTATTATATTATAGTAGAAAGATAATACTACTAGAGTTAAACTATAATGTCTATAATAAGGAGTTATTAAGTATAGTTACAGTATTTAAGGAATAAAGAGTATTCTTATAAGGTGCAGAGAAACTATTTATAGTTAAGATAGATTACAAGAACCTAACGGGGTTTCTAATAACAAAAGAACTTAATTAAAGATAAGTTAAATAGGTAGAAATGCTTATAGAATACTATTTTAAAATTTAGTATACTAAAGGAACTAAGAATATAAGGGTAGACGCACTTAGTAGAAAGGCTAAACTATAGAATAATAAGAAACTATTAGGAGTAATGCTATACAGAGATAAGGATAGATAGAGTAGATATAATTACCCTAAGCTAGTAGCAACTTAAAAGAATAACAAATTAGAAAAAGTCTATAAGACACTAAAAAGCTTTTAGGTATAAAGAATTCTAAAAAAATAGCTAAAAGATCTATAGATGGATATATACAAAAATTAGGAAGCAAAGTATATCCTAAAAAGCATAGCAGAGCATTTTATAAAAGATTTCTATAAGGAAATAACTTAGGGACATAATAGAGCAATAGGCTTAGTATTAAGACTTTAAAAAGAATACATTATTAACAGAATCTAAAATATCGTAAAAAAGTAATAAAAAAGTATCTAGATTATTAAAGGAATAAACTAATAAGGCATAAGCTATATAAAGGGCTATAACCTATTAAAATACTAGAGAGACTATAGGAGGTTATATTATAGGACTTTATTATTAAGTTACTAAAGTTAAGAAATTCTATTACTAGATAAGATTATAACGTAATCTTAGTAATAGTAGATAAGTTAACTAAGTAGGGCTACTTTATAGCATATACAGAAAAAATCTTAGTAGAAGATATCGCTAAAATCTATATTAAAGAAGTGTTTATAAGACATAGAGTACTAAATAAGATTATATCGGATAGAGATTTAAGATTTATAGCAGCATTTTAAGAAGTATTCTTAGCAGAGTAAGGAGTTAGAGTAGTAACTTCTACCGTATATTACCCGCAGACAGACGGTTAAATAAAAAGATTAAATTAGATACTAGAACAGTATTTAAGACATTATATTAATCACGTATAAAATAATTAGGTATTGCTATTACTAGTTATATAGTTTATATATAATGTAACACCACAGGAAGGAATAGGTATATTACTATTTAAGGCAAATTATAGATATAAGCCAAAAATATTATTGTGACTATAATAAGTAAAGAAAACAAGTAGTACAGCTAAAGAAAGGATAAAGATACTAATAAATCTTTATATAGACCTTATAAAATTAATAAAAAAGGTATAAAAAAGAATAAAGAAGTACTATAATACTAANAGATCTAAGGGACTAGATCTTAAGGAGGGAGATAAAGTATAGCTACTATATAAAAATTTTAAAAGTTAATAACTAAGCAAGAAGTTAGACTACGTCAGACTAGGACCTTTTAAAATTATATAAAAGATTTCACTAATTACGTTTAAGTTAAACCTATTAGCCAAGATAAATATCTACCCTATATAGTATATCGTAATAGTAGAGCTAGTATATGGAAATATTAAGCCACTGGTTTATAAGGTAGATATATATAGAGAATAAAAGGAAGATAAGTAGTAAGTTTTAAAAATCATTAATTATAAGAATATTAATAACGAAATATAGTATAAGGTTAAGTAGATAGGCTATACTAAAACTACTTAAAAACTACTAAAGAATCTAAAAAACGCTATAAGAAAGGTATAGGAGTATTAAAAGAGATTAGGTTAGGCAGTATTAATAAAAAAGGATTACTAAAGAATAAGTTATCTAAGAGGGACCTAAGAAGAGCAGTTGCCAAACTACTTAAATCTATTTCCTTCCCTATTAGAAGAAAATCCGTTCTTTTATTACTAAGTTCCTATAAACCTTATTCTATAAGTTTTTACTTCTTAAAATGGACCTTTTTAAGACGGAGTAGCTAAGCGGATACTATAATATAAGCCTTTAGGGCCTTCTACTCTATATTATAAGAGCATTCTAGCTTAGCAAGAGCCTAAAATAGTTTACTATCTAGCTATATAGTAATAGATTAAATATAAAACCCTAAGATAAATTAATTAAGGAACTAGACAACTATTAAGAGCAATAGGTTATATATATTTAGTATTAGAGATAAAGTAAACGTTATAGGATAAATAAATATTCGCTTTAGTATACTTTATATAAAAAGACGGTTATTACGAAGATAGGTTCGTTAACGTAATGTAAACTAACCCCTTTTTTAAATAGCGAGAATACGGAGATAGTATAATCTCACTAAGAGATAATATCGCAGTAATAGTATAAGCACGACGTCGCGCTTATAAAGAAGAAGGAGCCTTAGGTATAATAAGTAATAATATTAACCAAATTAATTAAACGGATATTACACCTCTAGTAAATAACTTAGAGATATTTAGAATCTTTAAGGATAAAGATAAAAAGGAGGGAGATAGTATTACGAACGCTTTAAGTACAATATTATAACTACTAAGAGAAAAGTTAGAAGAAGCTAGTTCGTTAATTTAGGTATAGTCTAGAATAGAGCTAATAGAGCTATATAATAAGGAATAGTAGCTAAGGTTATATAATATTATACGTAGTATACATAGTGTATAAAGGGAATGTATATATAATATATATAATACGTACCTTACGTATAAAGGGGATTTCTTAGGAGTATAGTTATATTTAAAAAAAACTATAATCCCTACTTAGATAGTTCTCTCCTTTATAGTAAATCTTAGAATATAATTAGAGTTAATCTATTAGGCAACTACTCTACCAGTTATATTTACGTTGTTAACTATTCTATATTTATATACCTAGCCTATTAATAAGTCTACCGTAGTATTTCTACACGGCTTCGTTATACTAGTGTATTTATTAATCTAAATTATATAACTAATAGTATATATAGTCCTTTCTTAACCTAAAGGCTACTTTTTATGTATTACCTTTTTTAATTCTAATCTAATAATACGCCTATTTTAGATCTATCTTTATAAAGATTTACGCATTACCTATTTAATCCTAAATTTCGCTAATTAAGGGTAAAGGATACCTATCCTTCTAAGTAATACTATTTAACTATTTATAGTTAATATATAGCCTAAGTTTTCTATTCTTCTTTAGTACAAATAATACTAGATATCCCACTAATAACTATAATAGTCTAATATATCCCTTTTATAAGTTTTTTTAAATAAACTCTTTAAGTACTCTAAACTCCTCTTAAGTAAAGCTTATAAATTAAAAAGAACCTTAAACTTATTTTTAGTTCTAACTCTATCTTATAGTTCTATACTATATAATTTACTAACTTTTTTGTTACGGACGCTTTAAGTACAATGTTATAACTACTTGGGGAAGAGTTGGAAGAAGCTAGTTGGTTAATTTAGGCACGGTCTAAAATGGAACCGGTAGAACTATGTGACGAGAAATAGTAGCCGAGGTTATATAATATGCTATGTATTAAACGAGAGAAACAAGAGGAACTTACGTACCTTATGTATAAGACGTATATTATATATAAAAAGGATTTTATAGGAGTACGGTTGTGTATTTAAGGACCCTTAGTCCCTACCTAGATAGTTCCTTCCTTGTAGTAATTCTTAGAATACAATTAGAGTTAATCTATTAGGCAACCACTCTACCAGTTATTATTACGTTATTAACTTTTATACTTACATTTCCTATATACCTAGCCCATTAACAAGCCTATTGTAGTTCTTGCTATAAGGTTCCGTTATACAATTACTACCTAGTTACGGTATTAATATAGAAAGTTAAATAACATGCCACTAAAAGCAGCTACTATAACGCCATTAACGGCGGCAACTACTTTAAGGTTAGGTAACAATACTAGTATAGCAGACACTAACTTATAGCAACCTGTAACGGTTGGATAACTATAGGAGATAGTTAACTAGTTAATAACTAATAATGTAGCGTTAGAAGAAAGGGTTAATAGGATAAGAGCAGTAAAGATTAAGCTACTATTAATTGAAAGGTACTTAGGAGAAAGATTAAAGCTTAAGGGATTCCTTATATAGATATACTTTAAGGTTACGCAAGAAGGAGCTAAGCTACTAATACCTATGGATCGAATAGCGTATGTAGGACTATTCCTATCGGGGAAGGCACTTAAATAGTTTAAGCCTTACCTTATGGAGATATAAGTAAACGGAATAATAACCACTAATTAAGAGGTGCGGTTTATATTCTTAAGCTAGGAAGGATTCGCGGAATAACTTATATAAATATTTAGAGACCTAGAGGCAGTAACCATAGCGAAAAGAAAACTCTAAAATATTACGTAATAAACCTTAGCAATTAAGTATATAACGTAGTTCCAGACGCTGGCAATATAAGTAGAGTGGAATAATAAGGCGCTTATGGCACAGTATAAGTAAGGACTTAAGGCTAAAGTCTAGGACGTAATTATCCTAATAGAAGATATAAACACCCTAAGGGAACTAATAGATTAAGCGATTAAGATTAATAATTAGATCTACTAAAGGGAATAGGCTAAGAGAGGCTAAGATAGAGTTCTATAGTTATATAAGGCGTAGAGTATATAATAACTAAAGCTAAGTTAGAAACTATAGTATAGCGCAGAGCTAATGGACCTAAGCGGTACTAAAGAAGCCTATAAGAGATAGAGTAAACGACTATAAAAACCTAGAGGATAAGGATTAAGTGATTAAAGGTTTAAGGAGTAGAGGCTAAACTAGGGATCTTAGTAGCAGAAGACGTTTAGGCGGACTCTATAACAAGAAAAATAGTTTAAAGAGGGAGCTTATATAAATTACGGAAAATAAGGTTATTATATTAGAGACTATAGAAGTAGGTAGAGTTACTATATAGTAAAAGGGATAAGACTAGTAGATAATATATACGTATAGAGGAATAATAATATGCTGCGAGGAATAAAGGAGTGTTTAATTAAAAGTTTTGCGTTTTATTATAATAACGCATACTAAATTTATAAGGACGCTAAGTATGGCGCAAGCTATTAGCTATAGGAGCTAAGTTTATTAAAATATTAAGGAACTAACGAACTAGTTCGTAGATCGGATATTAAAGATAATAAATTTAACGTAGGCGAAATATTCCGTAACGATAAGGTAATAAAGGCGGTTTACTAGGAATATGCAGCTATTAGAGATGTTACACTAGAGGTAGAGGATAATTCCACTATAGAATAGGGAATATTAGTAGAGATTAAGACCCTACTAGACACGATATCTATCGCTTTGCGAAACGTAAGAGAAGTAGGACAGCAAACTACTTCGGCACTCGATAAAGGCAAAAGGCCAAAGGCTTAAGATTCTTAAGATGAGATAAGAGATAACTAAGATTCTTAAGACAAGATAAGGCAAGCTTAAGGACCTATAACGGACAATAACCAATAGAGCAGAGTAGTAGCTTAGTTTAAAGATATACGAATAAGCTCGGGACAGAGTTTCCCACAGGCTTAAGATTCTTAAGATAAGATAAAAGACGACTAAGATTCTTAAGACGAGATAAGGCAAGCTTAAGGACCTATAATGGACGATAACCAATAGAGCAGAGCAGTAGCTTAGTTTAAAGATATACGAATAAGCTCGGGATAGAGTTTCCCACAGGCACAAGACTCTTAAGACGAGATAAGTGAGATTTAAGACTTTTAAGATAAGATAAGAACATTAAGTAAGCCTAGTTAAACTAAGGCTGAAGCTAAGCTTAAGTTAGAAGCAAGCTTAGGATTAAAGAATCCAAGGGACTAAGAATTTGGAGTATAAATTAGGACACCTATAAGTAAAAGGTAAGAGGCTTTGTTATAGATTAGAGAATCTGTAGTATAAATAGCAGTTAGACTAGGAGACAGGTATATAGGCCCAGAAGACTTACTAGGGGAACGCAGTATTCGGCCTAAAGATTAAAAAGTTAATACCAAGATTAAGAGGTAAGAAAACTTTAAGGATCTAAGCGCGAGACGCAAACTAAAAGAAACCATAGAAGAGTTTAGGCAAAGAATTATCGTATAGCAAGAACAGAAACTAGATAAGAGATCTAGTATATTAGGACGTATAAGGGATAGGGCGCCGGTATAAAGGATTACTAATAGGCCTAAGGTAGGTATACTAAGAGCTAAGTAGCTTATCGAACTGGAAAATGAAGAGGATCTAGGAATTTCTACTAGGTTTAAAGAACGACATATAAAGGGCTGTTATAACGCAATAATAAGAAGATACTTCCTTACGGACAAGCCGTATATACTTAAAGGGCTATACTAAAAGTGGTATAGACAAAGGCATAACAACGAGTGGGAAGATTTCTATATATAGTTAGATAAAAAAGTTGTCTAAGACCACCTAATTATAGAAAAGGCCATAAGTTATATTAAAGGAGCCTTAATTATAATATTAAAAGATCTAGAGGAGTAATTAGAGAACTAGAGAAGTAAGAGGTAAATTATAGTACCTGCAAATAAAGTCGCAACGCTTAGATTAATATAAGAAAGGTTTAAACTTAAAGATAAAGACGAGTTAAGAGTTAACCTAAAATACCTAGTATATTATACGTTGGTATAGATTATATATATGGATAATATATGTAATATATATAAAGCATTAAAAGATAAGAACCGAAAGTACCTAGTAAGGATATATTGGTTATTAGACAAGGCGAAATATAGAAACGCTAAGTATATACATAGTTAGTACCTAGTAGAAGTTTAAGAGTTAGAAGACTTAATACTTTAACTAAAAAGATTCCTTATGGAAGAATGTTTAGATAGACAATAGTAGTGGGAATGCCTAAAGAATATATGTCTATAGTATATTAAAGATAAAAAGCAAACTAGTTATTAGCTAAAGAGTAAGCTAAGTGCGGTAGGATTAAGCAGCTAATAGTTAGGAAAAGTAGAGGCCTATAGGACTAGAGGGAGCTAGTAGTAGAGCCTTAGACCCTTAAAGGAATTTAAGGACAATACCTAAATTTATGAGTTAAATGGTAAGATTAGCAGTTTAAAGCGCTAATAGATAGTAGAGTAATGCGAAATTATATCTTACTAATAGCAGTTAAGAGAATGGGATTACCTTATAGATAGAAGGAACAATCTTACCTATTAGTTATAATTTTAGGAGATCTNATAGCCTATAGAGGAGGGATTATTAACCTTAAAATAGGACCTATTTAGATAACCATTAAAGGAAGACGAATTAAGATATCTTTTAATATCCTACCGTTAGGACGGGATAAGGCAGTATTAGGAATGCCTTAGTTATAGAAATATAATCTAAAGATTAATTGGATTATAGGTTAGGTTAATAATAGAGATACTTAACGCCGCAAGATATAATAACAGGCTAAGTTAGTATAGTACTAAGTTAGAGCGATATATAAAGAGATTAAGTAAGGCTTAAGTTACGTACTAAAGAGATACCATAAGTATAGTAAGAAACTATACTTACCGGAAAGTAAAAAGCTGTTAGAATATATAGCATAGGACTATAAAATAGAATTAAAACTAGGAATAAGTCTAAGGTTCTTTCTAATCTATAAGCTTACNNAAGAAGAAGGTAGAGNATTAAAAGAGTTTATTTAGGAAAACTTATAAAAGGGATATATTAGACTATTATAGTTATTAGCGGGTTATCTAGTACTGTTTATACTAAAAAAAAATAGTAAACTAAGATTATATATTGACTATAGACAGTTAAATAGCATTACTAGGAAGGATAGGTATCCTTTACCCTTAATTAGCGAAATTTAAGATAGGATAGGTAATGCGCAAATCTTTACGAAGATAGATCTGAGATAGGCGTACTATTAGATTAGGATTAAGAAAGGTAACAAATAAAAGGCAGCCTTTAGGTTAAAGGAAGGACTATATAAACTATTAGTTATATAATTCGGGCTTATAAATATACTAGTAACGTTTTAAAAGCGTATTAATAATATATTAGGAGAACACTTAGATGAATTTGTTATAGTATACCTTAATATTATTATTATCTACTTAATAAGTAAGGAAGAATACGGNGAATANGTTAAATGGGTCTTAAAGAGACTATAAAAAGAATAGATGCTAGTAGTAATTAAGAAATGCAAGTTCTTTACTAGGAAGACCGATTTTATTAGATTTATTATTAAACTAGGCCAACTTAGTATAGATCTAAAGAAGATTAAGGGTATAGTAAATTGGTAAGAACTAGAGAACGTTATATAGTTAAGATTATTTTTAGGGTTTTGTAATTACTATAGAAGGTTTATAGCGCAATAGTTAAAGAATATTAAGCTATTTACGCGATTAATAAAGAAAGAAGAACTATAGGCATAGGGAGAGGAACAGCGGAAATTATTTAAGAAAGTTAAGGAGCTATTTACCTAGAAGCTAGTTCTTAAGATTTATTAACTAGGACTAGAGACGGTTATAAAGACAGATATATTAGACTTTATACTAGGGGCGTGCTTTATATAGAAATATTAAAATAGATGGCACCTAGTGGTATACTATAGTTGGAAAATAACACTACTAGAGTTAAACTATAACATCTATAATAAGGAGTTATTAGGTATAATTATAGTATTAAAGAAATAGAGAGTATTTTTATAAGGCATAGAGAAACTATTTATAATTAAGATAGATTATAAGAACCTAATAGGATTCCTAATAATAAAGGAACTTAACTAAAGATAGGTTAGATGGGCAGAGATACTTATAAAATACTATTTTAAGATTTAGTATACTAAGGGTATAGATAACATATAAGTAGATGCTCTAAGTTAAAAGGCTAAACTATAAAATAATAAGAAGCTATTAGGGGCTTTACTACGAAAGGATATAGACGGATTGATTAGGTATAATTATCTAAAAATTATAGCAACTTAAGAGAGTAACGAACTAGAAAGAGTTTATAAGATACTAGAAAGCTTTTAGGTATAAAGAATTCTAGAAGTATAGCTAGAAGATCTATAGATGGATATATACAAAAACTAAGAAGTAAAGTATATCCTAAGAAGTATAGCAGAGTAGTTTATAGAGGACTTCTATAAGGGACTAACTTAAGGATATAACGGAGCTACGGGCTTAGTGTAAAGACTTTAAGAGGAGTATATTATTAATAGAATCTAGGGCTTAGCGCGAAAAGTTATAAGGGAATATTTAGATTGCTAAAGGAATAAACTAATAAGGTATAAGCTATATGGAGGGCTATAACCTATTAAAATACTAGAGAGACTATAGGAGGTTATATTATAGGACTTTATTATTAAGTTACTAAAGTTAAGAGATCCTATTACTGGATAAGATTATAATGTAATCTTAGTAATAGTAGACAAGCTTATAAAGTGGGGATACTTTATAGTATGTATAGAAGAAATATTAGTAGAAGATGTCGCTAAAATCTATATTAAAGAAGTGTTTATAAGATATAGAGCACTAAGTAAGATTATATTAGATAGAGATCTAAGACTTATAGTAGTATTTTAGGAAGTGTTCTTAGTGGAGTAAGGAGTTTAAGTAGTAACTTCTACTATATATTATCTGCAGACAGACGGTTAAATAGAAAGACTAAATTAGACACTAGAGCAGTATTTAAGGCATTATATTAATTATGCATAGAATAATTGGGTATTATTATTACTAGTTATATAGTTTGTATATAATGCAACGCTATAGGAAGGTATAGGCATATTACCATTTAAGGTAAATTATAGATATAAGCTAAGAATATCGTTATTATTATAGTAAGTAAAGAAAACGAGTAGCACAGCTAAAGAAAGAATAAAGGCATTAATAAATCTTTATATAGACCTTATAGAATTAGTAAANAAAGTATANNANAGAATAAAAANGTANTATAATGCTAAGAGATNTAAGNGACTAGATCTTAAGGANNGAGATAANGTATAGCTACTATANAAAAATTTTAAGAGTTAANAACTAAGTAAGAAGTTANACTACGTTAGACTAGGACCTTTTAAAATTATATAAAGGATTTTACCGGTTATATTTAAATTAAGTTTACTAGCTAAGATAAAGATCTATTCTATACAGTATATTGCAATACTAAAGCTAGTATATAGAAATGTTAAGCTACTAGTCTATAAGGCAGACACGTATAGAGGATAGGAAGAAGACGAATAGTAAGTTTTAAAGATCGTTAGTTATAAGGACATTAACAATAAAATATAGTATAAGGTTAAGTAGATAGGCTACACTAAGACTACCTAGGAACTACTAGAAAATTTAAAGAATGCTATAGGAAAGGTATAGGAGTATTAGAAGAAATTAGGTTAGGTAGTATTAATAAAGAAGGATTACTAAAGAATAAGTCACCTAAGGGGGACCTAAGAAGAGTAGTTGCCGAACTACTTAGATCTATTTCCTTCTCTATTGGAAGAGAATCTATTCTTTTATTACTAAGTTTCTATAAACCTTATTCTATAAGTTTCTACTCCTTAAAATAAACCTTTTTATAAACCTTCTTAAGATGGAGTAAATAAGTAGATGCCGCGATGCGAGTATTTAGGGCCTTTTGTTCCGCGTCCTAAGAACGTTCTAACTTAGTAAGGGCTTAAGACAGTTTACTATCTAGCCGCGTAGCAGTAGATTAAATATAAAACCCTAAAACAAATTAATTAGAGAACTAGACAACTATTAAGAGTAATAGGTCACGTATATTTAGTATTAGAGGTAGAGCGAACGTTATAGGATAAACAAATATTTGCTTTAGTGCACTCTAAGTAAGAAGACGGTTATTATAAAGACGGGTTTACTAACGCAATATAAACTAACCCCTTTTTTAAATATTAAGAACACGGAGATAGTATAATCTCACTAAGAGATAATATAGTAGTAATAGTGTAAGTATAACGTTATACGTATAAAGAAGAAATTGCTTTAGGTATAATAAGTAATAATATTAACCAAATTAATTAGACGGATATTACACCTCTAGTAAACAACTTAAAGATATTAGGAATCTTTAAGGACAAAGATAAAGAGGAGGGAGATAGTGTTACGGACGCTTTAAGTATAATATTATAACTACTTAGGGAAGAGTTAGAAGAAGCTAGTTAGTTAATTTAGGTATAGTCTAGGATAAAACCGGTAGAACTATATAATAAGGAATGGTAGCTAAGGTTATATAATATGCTATATATTAAATAAGAGGAATAAGAGGAACTTATATACCTTATATATAAGACGTATATTATATATAAGAAGGATTTTATAGGAGTACGGTTGTGTATTTAAGGACCCTTAGTCCCTACCTAGATAGTTCCTTCCTTATAGTAATTCTTAGAATATAATTAGAGTTAATCTGTTAGGCAACCACTCCACTAGTTATTATTACGTTATTGACTTTTGTACTTGCATTTCCTATACACCTAGCCTATTAACGAGCCCATCGTAGTTCTTACTATAAGGTTCCGTTATATTTTTACTTTCTAGGCTCTATAGTTTCTTACTATACTTATAGTATCTCTTTAGTACGTAACTTAAGCTTCGCTTAGTCTCTTTATATATTACTTTAACTTAGTACTATACTAACTTAGTTTATTATTATATTTTGTATTATTAGGTATTTTTAATATTAACTTAACCTATAATCTAATTAATCCTTAGATTATATTTCTATAACTAAGGCATTTCTAATACTACCTTATCCCGTCCTAATAGTAGGATATTAAAAGATATCTTAATTTATCTCTCTTTAATAGTTATTTAAATAGGTTCTATTTTAAGGTTAATAATACCTCCTCTATAGGCTATTAGATCTCCTAAAATTATAACTAATAGGTAAGATTATTCCTTCTATCTATAAGGTAATCCTATTTTCTTAACTACTACTAGTAAAATATAGTTTTTTATTACTCTACTATCTATTAGTGCTTTAAACTACTAATCTTACTAATTAACTTATAAATTTAGGTATTGTCCTTAAATTCCTTTAAGGGTCTAAGACTTTACTATTAGCTCCCTTTAGTCCTATAGGCCTCTACTTTTCCTAACTATTAGCTACTTAATCCTATTATACTTAGCTTACTCTTTAGTTAATACCTAGTTTACTTTTTATCCTTAATATACTATAGATATATATTCTCTAGGTATTCCTACTACTATTATTTATCTAAGTATTCTTCTATAAAAAATTTTTTTTGTTAAAGTATTAAGTCTCCTAACTTCTAAACTTCTATTAAATGCTATTTATATATATACTTAGCATTTTTATACTATTACTTATTTAGCGCCTAATATATCCTTATAAGGTACTTCTAATTCTTTTCTTTTAAATTCTTATATATTTTATATATATTATTTATATATACAATCTATACCAATATATAATACGCTAGGTGCTTTAGGTTAACTTTTAACTTATTTTTATTTTTAAGTTTAAACCTTTACTATATTAATCTAAATATTATAACTTTATTTATAGGTACTAAGATATACCTCTTACTTCTCTAGTCCTCTAATTATTTCTTTAGATCCTTTAATATTATAATTAAGGCCCCTTTAATATAACTTATTGCCTTTTCTATAATAGGGTAGTCTTAGATAACTTTCTTATCTAACTATATATAAAAATCTTCCTACTTATTATTATGCCTTTATTTATACTACTTTTAGTATAGCTACTAAAGTATATACGGCTTATCTATAAGGAAGTATTTTCTTATTGCTATATTATAATAGCCTTTTATATATTATTTTTTAAACCTAATAGGGATTCCTAGATCCTCTTTATCTTTCAGTTTAATAAGCTATTTAGCTCTTAGTATACCTATTCTTAGCCTATTAGTAATTCTTTATATAGGTGCTTTATTCCTTATATAACCTAATATACTAGTTTTTTAATCTAGCTTTTATTCTTACTAAGTGAGAATTCTTTACCTAAATTCCTTTCTAGTTTCTTTTAGTTTACGTCTTATAAGTAGATCCTTAAAGTCTTCTTACTTCTTAATTATAGTATTAACATTTTATTCTATTACTAAGCCTTGCTTATAATTACCTTAATAGTCCTTATTCTATTACTAAAATCTTAGTCCTATAGGATTCTTAATCCTAAGCTTACTTCTTTCTTAAGCTTAGCTTTAGCCTTATTTTAACTAGGCTTCTATAGTGTTTTTATCTTATTTTAAGAGTTTTAAATCTTACTTATCTTGTCTTAAGAATCTTATATCTTTAGGAAACTTTATCCTAAGCTTATTTATATATTACTAAACTAAGCCATTACTTTACTCTATCGGTTATTATCTATTATAGGTCCTTAAGCTTATCTTATCCCGTCTTAGAAGTTTTAATTATCTTTTATCTCTTTTTAAGAATCTTAAGCCTTTAGCCTTTTACCTTTATTAAGTGCTAAAGTAGTTTACTGTCCTACTTCTCTTACGTTTTATAAAGCAATAGATATTATATCTAGTGGGGTTTTAATCCCTATTAATATTCCCTATTTTATAGTAGAATTATTTTCTACCTCTTTTATAATATTTTAGAGGTCTATATACTTTTAGCAAGCTACTTTTATTACCTTATTATTATTAAATATTTTGCCTATATTAAATTTATTATCCTTAATACCCAATTTACAAACTAGTTTATTAGTTTCTCTAAACTTTAATAATTTTAGCTCCTATAGCTAATAGCTTATATTATACTTAATATTTTTTATAAATTTAGTATATATTATTATAATAAAATGTAAAACTTTTAATTAAATATTCTTTTATTCCTTGCAGTATACTATTATCCCTCTATATATATATATCTTCTACTAGTCTTATTTCTTTTACTATATAGTAACTCTACTTACTTCTATAGTCTTTAATATAGTAACTCTATTTTCTATAATTTATATAAGCTCCTTCTTTAAACTATTTTTCTTACTATAGAGTTTACCTAAACATCTTCTACTACTAAGACCCCTAGTTTAGCCTTTACTTCTTAAACCTTTAATTACTTAATTCTTATCCTCTAGATTTCTATAGTCGTTTATTTTATTTCTTATTTTATTTAATATTACTTAGGTCTATTAGCTCTACGCTATACTATAGTTTTTAACTTTAACTTTATTATTATATACCCTACGCCTTATATAACTATAAAACTCTATCCTAACCCTTCTTAGTCTGCTCTCTTTAGTAGATTCTATTATTAATCTTAATTACTTAATTAATTAAATCCCTAAAAGTATCCGCATCTTCTATTAGAATAATTATATCTTAGATTTTTTATCTTTAGTCCCTATTTATACTATACTATAAGTGCCTTATTATTTTATTTAACCTATATTACTAATATCTAAAACTCTATTATATATTTAATTACCAAAGTTCTTTATACTAGGTTTTAAAGCTTTTTTTTTACTATTATAGTTACCTCTAGGTCTTTAAATATTTATATTAATTATTCTATAAACCTATTTTAGCTTAAGAACATATACTATACTTCTATACCTCTATAAGGTAAAGCTTAAACTACTTAAGTACCCTTCCCGTTAAGAATAATCCTGCGTAAGTAATTTAATCTATAAGCGTTTTTAACTTTACTCCTTGTTATATAACCTTAAAGTGTATTTATATAAGGAATCCCTTAAGTTTTAATTTCTCCCCTAAGAATCTTTTAATTAAGGGTAACTTAACCTTAGCTACTCCAATTCTATTAATCCTTTCTTTAAATATTTTATTATTATTTATTAATTAATTAACTATTTCCTATAGCTATTTAATAGTAACTAGTTATAAGTTAGTATCTACTATACTAATATAGTTGCCACTATAGACGTCGTTATAGCTACTACTTTTAGTGGTATGTTATTTAACTTTATTAATACTATAACCTTAATAGTAAATATATAACAAAGCCTTATAGTAAGAACTATAGTAGACTTATTAATAGGCTAAGTATATAGGTAAACAAGAAGTTAATAACGTAATAATAATTAGTAGAGTGGTTGCCTAATAGATTAACTCTAATTATATTCTAAGATTTACTACAAAGAGAAGAACTATCTAAGTAGGGACTATAGTTCTTTAAATACACAACCGTACTTCTAAGAAATCCTCCTTATATATAAGGTACGTAAGTTCCTTCTATTCCTCTCGTTTAATATATAGCTTATTATATAACCTTAGTTACTATTCCTTATTATATAGTTCTATTAGCTCTATTTTAGACTATACCTTAATTAACTAACTAGCTGCTTCTAACTCCTCTCCTAATAGTTGTAATATTGTACTTAAAGCGTCTGTAATAGTTAACTAGTCTCCTAAGGCTCTATAAATATATAATTAGAATATTATAGGCATATTAGCTAGCCTAAAAGGCATTACTAGATACTTAAAGTGGCTATATTAGGTCTTAAAAGCGGTCTTTTACTTATCCCCTTCTTTAATATAGAGTATTACAGACCTTATATCGGTAGTAGTGCGACTACTAAGAATAGACATAAACGGGTTAGTTAAGATAGTATAGGAGGCACTAGAACCGATTAAGCTATAGGATAAAAGGTAGCTAAGTTATATAGCTAGTTATGTTATAAGTTTGGAATATAGAAACGTAGGAATATAGGAACGTAATGTACTAATATACTAACGTACTAAACCCTTTACTATAGGGAGGAGTTATATATTTAAGGACGTGCGGTCTTTATAGATAGTTTCTCTTCTTTATAGTAAATCTTAAAATATAATTAGAGTTAATCTATTAGGTAACTACTCTACTAGTTATTATTATGTTATTAACTTCCTATTTACCTATATACCTAGCCTATTAATAAGTCCACCGTAGTATTTCCTATAAGGCTTTATTATATATTTACTACTAAGGTTATAGTATTAATAAAGTTAAATAATATACCACTAAAAGCAGTAGCTATAATAGCGTTAACGGCAGTAACTATATTAGGATTAGGTAATAACACTAGTATAATAAATACTAACTCTTAGCTAGTTACTATTAGATAGCTATAAAAAATAGTTAATTAATTAATAAATAATAATAGAATATTTAAATAAAAAAAAAGATTAATAGAATCGGAGCAGCTAAGGTTAAGTTACCCTTAATTAAGCGATTCTTAGGGGAGAAGTTAAAGCTTAAGGGATTTCTTATATAAATACACTTTAAGGTTATATAAGAAGGGGTAAAGCTAAAAATATTTATAGATTAAGTTGCTTATATAGAATTATTCTTAATAGAAAGGGCACTTAAGTAGTTTAAATCTTACCTTATAGAGGTATAAAAATATAGTATAATAACTACTAACTAGGAGGTATAGTATATATTCTTAAGTTAAAACGGGTTTATAAAATAATTAATATAAATATTTACAGACCTAGAGGTAACTACTATAGTAAAAAAAAGCTTTAAAACCTAGTATAAAGGACTTTAGTAATTAAGTATATAATTTAGTTTTAAATATTAGTAATATAGGTTAAATAAAATAATAAAGCGCTTATAGTATAGTATAAGTAAGAACTTAAGGTAAAAGTTTAAGATATAATTATCCTAATAGAAGATATGGATACTTTTAGGGATTTAATTAACTAAGTAATTAAGATTAATAATAGGATCTACTAAAGAGAGCAGACTAAGAAGGGTTAAAATAGAGTTTTATAGTTATATAAGGTGTAGGGCACGTAATAATAAAGTTAGAGTTAAAAACTATAGTATAGTGTAGAGCTAATAGACCTAAGTAGTACTAAAGAATTTAAAAAATAAAATAAGAAATTATAAAAACCTAGAGAATAAGGATTAAGTAATTAAAGATTTAAGAAGTAGAGGCTAAACTAGGGATCTTAGTAGTAGAAGATATTTAGGCGGACTTTATAGCAAGAAAAATAGTTTAAAAAAGAAGCTTATATAAATTATAGAAAATAGGGTTATTATATTAAAGACTATAAAAGTGGTTAAAGTTACTATATAGTAAAAAAAATAAGACTAGTAGATAATAATATGCTATAAAGAATAAAAGAATATTTAATTAAGAGCTTTACGTTTTATTATAATAACGTATACTAAATTTATAAGGACGCTAAGTATAGTATAAGCTATTAGCTATAGGAGCTAAAATTATTAGAGTTTAAAGGAACTAATAAACTATCTTATAAATTGGATATTAAGGACAATAAATTTGTCGGAATGTTAGTTATATAACGTGGTTATAAGACCACGAAGCGAGACTAGCTAATCTGACCTTAGAGCAAACCCCTATTTCTAGACATTATTAACTACCAACTTTAACACCGCATACGTACCACTATAAGTGATATTCGGGCACGTTAATAAAGCGAGTATACTAATACTAATTAGTAGACGTACAGATTAGGAAATACGCAATAGCAAAGCTTAAAACCATGCATTAGCTTAACTGCTAACGCGTTAGATTGCAGAGCTATCACCCTATTTTAGTTAAAGGAGAAAACTACGTTACCCTTAAAGCTCGAGACCACGTATCGGCTTGCTAATGCGTTAGATTGCCTAGAGAATCGTACCTTTACTTAAAGAAAGCTACGTTACCCTTAAAGCTCGAAACCACGTATTAGCTTAACTATTAACGCGTTAGATTGCCTAGAGGACCCTTAAAGCTTAAAACCACGTATTAACTTAACTGTTGACGCGTTAGATCGCCTAAAGGACCATATCTTTACTAAGAATTATCTACAGTTTCTAAGAACTGTAGATTTGTTAATAGGACACATATATATCTTTACATCCTTACTTTAAACCTTAACTTCTTTAAACCGACGACTACCCTTATACCTACCCTTACACCTACCCTTATATATAAAGACATAACAATATAGAAATTAACTGGAAGGAAAGAATTACTAAATACGGCTACGGAATTAACTTAGAGACGGCTATAGATAACGACTTAACGGAGTATATAGAGACCAAGATGCACCTATACACACGATTTAACCTTATAGACTTTACACTATAGATAGTGTTTTAGGAAGACTTTAAGAACTTTACGCTAGAGACCTTTAAACGAGTATAATTTAATACTAAAATAGGAATCTGTTAATACCTAGTTAAGAGAGGAGTATATATTGCTAAGTAAGATAAGAGATACTCCCTTAGTAAGGTGCTAACGGACGTTACTAATAAAGAAGAGTTTTATAAATAGACGGATAAGGAGCTTATCGTGGCCCTTATAGAGGTAAAACTAATAATTACAATAACTCTGCAAGATTAACTTAATTCAACCTTAGACAAGCTTGCTACACCTCTAGCCCTACTACTAGCTACTCCACCAACTCTACTAGCTATCCCAGCTGCCGTATTACTAGCTACTCCGGTTACTATACCGCCAGCTACTTTAATTGCTACCCCCGCTACCCTTACTACTCCTCCCGGTTCTTAATCCTCTAACTATAACTAAATCCACACTTTTATCGACCAACTGCTATAGCTAAGAGAGCAGCAGCCGTAGCAGCCACAGTAGCTATAGCAGCCGCAGCAGCTATATATATATATACCACCTAAACTAGCCGTGCCTAGTGCGGAGTAAGGACCTAGATACAGCAAGGAGGTGGCTATAATTGCGAAGATCTATATAGACGACTAAAAGTACGATGGAGTTAATAATAGCTTTAACTTTAAGCTGACCATCTTTTATAATATCTGTAAGAGATCTAGCTTACCACCAGAAGGCTACGTAGTAGCATTCCTTAGTATGCTAAAAGGGCTTGCTTAGGACCACTACTATAATAGTAACCTTAAGTCAAGACCTTTTACGGAAGCCTGTAACTATATATAATAGTTCTTTAAAGGGCCAAAATACTACTATAAGAACCTTACGGAGTGGAATAGCATAACCCTTTAAGGAGTTATGGACGAGAACCTTAATAAGTCAATTTATTAGAACTTCTAACTGCTTATAGATAAACTGCTAAAGCAACGTTATAGACTATACCTAGACTTTTATACGAACCGCATTTTTACAAATAAGTTGGTTACTACTTGCCAGGAAGTGCTAGTATGCCATATCGCTATCTCTAACCCTTTAGAAGACCTCTCTTAGTTAATTAGTAAGCTATAATCCTCTATTATTACATAGGAAAAAGAATACCCCCTATAGGCCTTAATAAGATCGTCTTACCAAACCTTTTTTACGGATTGACGTTACTATTAAAATGACCAAAATTAAGACCGAAACACTAATCGCTATGGCAGTAATCGCCCCTATAGAACTAACGGTGGACTAAAGGCTAAGTGCTATATCTGTAAGAAGGAGGACTGCCGTTTATAGAAATATATAAAAAAGAAGCGTAATTAATTTAGAGACGACTATAAGAGACGTTTTATTAATATTAAGGGCTGTAATAAGGGTAACTTTAATAACTACTTTAAACAATACGTTGCCGCCTGTAAAAGAGATAAAGAGGATAACTTAGACTTTAAAGCCTATATATAAGACGCTAACGACTCTAAGAGCAATGCTGGAGAACCTAATAATAGTTCTGCCTATATTACCACCTTTAGAACACTTAATATAGAGGAAGTAACCTCTATAAGCGTAGAGCTAGCTAATAAGGCTTATATATACCTACTTATGGCTTTAGAACTTACTACGGAGTCTACCACAAAACCTTACACGGAGACTAACCCATTCGCCTATAATATAATCACAACTATAGCGTTATAATACACCTTGACGGTCTTTATAGGAATTATAATCGATATAGGTGCTTTATATAAGTCTATAGCTGGCTACGGCCAATTCTAAGCCCTATAGGCCGTAGATAAGTCTATAAGTCTTAATACGTTAACTAAGGGCTAAGTAACTATCTAATTTAGGATTAGAGCCTCTACGTCTATTAAAACTATAGATGTTAACAGCCCTATAGGTAAGGTATAATTTTATATTATTAAAGCAGATACTTCTTTCCTACTTTGCTTAGTAGATATGGATAGACTCTATATCAAATACGATAACCTAAAGGACGTTATTATTACTCGCACTAAAAAGGTGCCAGTAGTTAGCCGATTTGGCCACCCGTTTCTTATATAGAGCTTCTCTTTATAGTTTTATCTAGTTGAGTCCTTTAACGCAAACCCTTGCTACTTAACTAACGTAGAGCTACGACGTCTACACCGTTAATTTAGTTACTTATTAGTTAATAGACTATAAAAGCTTCTTAATAAGACTGGCTACGGCCATAATACTAATAGATCCGCTATTAAAGAGCTAACCAAACTCTGCTACTACTGCTAGAAGTTTAGCAGATCTCTAAGTAGATTTCGCTTTACTTTATAAGACGACGTTAATTTTAACTACAATATTATCGTTAACATTATATATATTAGCGGCTCCCCCCTACTATACGTAGTCGACAAAGCAACTTAATTTTAAACTAGTAGATAGCTACGAGATATTAGCGCTAAGCACACTTAGGACGTTCTACGAATGTGCTAGATTGACAGCTATTTAGGACTACCAGACTTAATTACCATAAACGCTGGGAAGAACTTTATCAGTAAGGAGTTTAAGCACTACGCTGCTACTATAGGAGTAACTATAAAGTCAGTTCCAGTCGAATTACACAATTCCATTGGAATGGTAGAGCGCTACTATAGTCCGCTACGACGAGCCTACCAAATCATTATATCTGAAATCCCTGAAATCAGTAAGGAGATAGCCCTATAAATGGCTTTTAAAGCTATTAATAACACGGCTGGCCTAGAAGGCCTAGTCCCTACACTCCTAGTCTTTAGAGCCTACCCCTAAATGGTTAAATCGGACATACTATTACCTTTAGTCGCATAGCGAGCTACGGCCATTAAGAAAGCAATAGTGGAAATCTAGAAGCTTTGAGCTAAATAATAAATTGCTAACGCTTTTAATACGCGAAATAGACAACAAACTAATGCTATTTATAGCCTCCTACCTAGTTCGCCTGTCTTAGTCTGGAGAGAAGGCAATACTAGCTAAAGCGGTTATTGGGACGGGCTATATATACTACTTACCGTTAACAGTAAAACCTACACCGTAAAGCTACTAAATAGGCCTACGACCTTCCGCTCTACGGTTATAAAACCTTACCTACTAGACCTATAAGACTTAGTTGAACCACAAAAGTCTGTTAAATTAGCTAAACTAGTACCTATACTAGCTAAACCTTAATCGTTACCTAAATCTAAACTATAGCTACCGCTAAAGCGAGGCAGAGGTCGCCCCTATAAATACTTATTGCTTATAGCCGTTGCAGACACAGCTGTTACGGACGCTATAATAGACATAGATGCCCTTATGGGTGATATTGCAGATATAGCCGATATCGCTATCTACTTGCAGGACAACGATACCGCAGATATAGCTAATACTACTATTTATAGAACGATGGTAATACCTAGTTTAGCGCTTTACGGTAAAAGGAGGTCATAGGCCTACTTAAGAAAGGCGTCTTTAAGATTATTAAACTATACAATATGCTAAAGGGGGTCAGACTCTTTAATTTACGGTTTATTAATAAGATTAAGAATAAGGGAACCAATAAAGCCTTTAAGAAATTACGACTTGTTATACAGGCCTATAACGATTTAGAGAAAGAGCTAGTCCTTACTTAGTTACTAACAATTCAACGAGTTAGCCAGCGGCTAATTCTCTGTATCGCTGCTACGCTACTATAGATATAACTCTACCTCTAAGATATCTTATAAGCCTATATCTAGTCTACTACGAACCTAAACTGCGAGTTCTACGTATAACCACCACACGAGCTAAATAAACAATTGGGAATTAATAAGGACTCCGTTCTAAAGGTTGTAAAGCCACTTTATAAAGTGCCTAAAGCTGGAAACTATTAGTTTAAGACCTACTATTTATACTATATCAATTAGCTATAAATGGACCAGTCTATGTACGACCCTTGCTTGCTTTACAGCAACAAACCTTTTAGAATTGTCGGCTTATAAACTAATAATACGCTGTTCCTTGTAAATAATACCTTTATAGAGGCTAAATAAAGCAAACTATATAAGGCTGAATTTATAGCTAAGGAGCGAGAGTAACTAACCACTAATACACTAGTTAAGTTTAATGGAGGACTTATTTAATTGGTATAAGATAAGAGTATTACGCTAACGCAAAAGCGCCAGTGTAAGAACCTTAGTGTAGTTAATACTACGCTAGCAAACAGCACTAGCTCTAGAGGAATTATATACGGCCTACTTACGCCAAAGGACTAGTATATCGCTTAACGCGCTAGAGGAGCCTATATCGCCTTAGTCTGTTAACTAGAGGCTTTATTTAACTTATCCTTTACTACCTAGGTAACTAATTCTAAAGAGATAGACGTAAAGGAGTTAAATAAGCGCCTAAGTTGGTAGATTCAGAACTTATATAGAGGTCTTAAGTTTATTAAATTAGAGGCTAAGACCCTATAGCTCTTAGTCTTTATAGACGCTTCCTTTACTAATAATAAGGACCTCTCTTCGCAAATTGGCTACGTTATTGTACTAGCTGACGCAACTAAGAAGGCCAACGTTATCCATTAGAGCTTAATTAAGTGTAAAAGAGTTACCAGAAGCGTTCTAGCTTCTAAACTCTACAGAATGGCTTACGGCTTTAATATCGCCGTCGCTATTAAGTCTACGGTAGATAAGGTCTTACAGATTAACCTCCCGCTTATGCTTTACACCGATTCTAAGTCGCTATATAACTATTTTATACGACTTAGAACCATATAAGAGAAGCGATTGATAATTAATATAATATGCCTGCAATAAGCCTATAAACGTCGGCAGATTACGGAGGTTAAATAGATTAATAGTGAAGCTAACCCTACGGACGCAATGACTAAGGGGAAGCCTTATGTCGCCCTATAGTGACTTATTAACACGAACTAGGTCAATATATAGGCTGTAGGTTAGGTAGAGCGTAAGGAGCAATAGAAGGTAGTTTTTGGGTCGTGACGGTGCTAGGGTACGCCACCCGCTATATTCTGCGGACCCTAAATTTAACCAGCTAATTAGGATTTTCCATCCCCGGGATAAAAAATCGCTATTAGCTCGCTTACTACTAGCGCCTTAGCGGCCCTCGCAATATATTAACCTACTACCCCTAACAATCCTTCTCCTTCTTTTCCTTAGCTTAGTGTCCCCGTAATATAGCATTCTATAAGCTTTAGTTTAGAGGTATTAGTATAAGCCGTAATACTAGTTATGTAATTACGGACCTATAAGAGGAGCGTGGAAACTATTACGTATTAATTAGATCTTTAGCTATTGCGTATATACTATAAATAGTCTAGAAACAGACTTAGCTTTAGAGTATAGATTAGCCTTCTTCTTAGAGTTACTCTAATGTCGGAATGTTAGTTATATAACGTGGTTATAAGACCATAAAGTAAGACTAGCTAATCTAACCTTAGAGTAAACCCCTATTTCTAGACATCATCAACTACTAACTTTAATACCGCATACGTACCACTATAAGTGATATTCGTGCACGTTGATAAAGCGAGTATACTGACAAAATTTAATATAGGTAAAATATTTAGTAATAATAAGGTAATAAAAGTAGCTTATTAAGAGTATATAGACCTTAAAAATATTATAAAAGAGGTAAAAGATAATTCCACTACAGAATAGGGAATATTAGTAGGGATTAGAACCCTACTAAATATAATATCTATCGCTTTATAAGATATAAGGGAAGTAGGGTAATAAACTACTTTAGTACTTAATAAAGGCAAAAGGCTACGGGCTTAAGATTCTTAAGAAGAGATAAGAGATAACTAAGATTTTTAAGATAAGATAAGGTAAGCTTAAGGACCTATAATAGATAATAACCGATAGAGTAAAGTAACGGCTTAGTTTAGTAATATATAAATAAGCTTAGGATAAAGTTTTCTAAAGGTATAACACTCTTAAGATAAGATAAGTAAGATTAAAAAACCTTTAAAATAAAATAAGAACACTATAGAAGCCTAGTTAGACTAAGGCTAGAGTAAAGCTTAAGAAAGAAGTAAGCTTAGGATTAAGAATCTTATAGGACTATGACTTTTAGATATAAATAAGGACTATTAAATAAATTAAAATTAAGAAGTAAGAAGACTTTAAGGATCTACTTAGAAGGCAAAAACTAAAAGAAAATATAGAGAAATTTAGATAGAGAATCCTTATATAATAAGAATAGAAACTAGATTAGAGAATTAGTATACTAGGTTATATAAGGGATAGAGCATCTATATAAAGAATTACTAATAGGCTTAGGGCAGGTACGCTAAGAGCTAAGTAGCTTACTAAACTAGAAAATAAAGAGGATTTAGGGATTTTTACTAAATTTAAAAAACGGTATATAAAGGGCTATTATAATATAGTAATAAGAAGATACTTCTTTACGGATAAGCTATATATACTCTAGTAGCTATACTAAAAGTAGTATAGGCAGCGATATAACGATAAGTGGGAAGATTTCTATATATAGTTAAATAAGAAAGCTATTTAGGACTACCCTATTATAGAAAAGGTAATAAGTTATATTAAAGGAGCCTTAATTATAATACTAAAAGACCTAGAGGAATAATTAGAGGATTAGAGAAGTAAGAAATATATCTTAATACCTATAAATAAAGTTATAATGTTTAGATTAATATAATAAAGGTTTAAACTTAAAGATAAAGATAAATTAAGAGTTAACTTAAAGCACCTAGTATATTATACGCTATTATAGATTATATATATAGACAATATATACAAAATATATAAGAATCTAAAAGAGAAAAATTAAAAGTACTCTATAAGGATATATTAGGCGCTAGATAAGTAATAATATAGAAATACTAAATATATACACAGATAGCATCTAATAAAAGTTTAGGAATTAGGAGATTTAATACTTTAACTAAAAAAATTCCTTATAAAAGAATGTGTATAATTACAGCACCTATCGTACCTAGTGCGTGCTTACGCGTTCGGTACGCCGAGTACGCGTTTACGCGTTTAGTGCACCAACCACCCGCTTACGCGTCTGGTGCACTTCTAAAGCACTAACTAATTAGGGGGGAGGCGCAGCAGTATATAGACTATATAGTCTGCTTTATATAACCGACAGTTACTATTATCCAAGCGAGCATATAATACTATATGTATTTCATGCCCCTAGATCTAACTTACTCGTACTATTAAGTTAGTATAAATACTAATTAGTAAGCGCGTACAGATTAAAAATTACTTAATACCTCCCCCGAGCGATATACGACAGCGACCACCCATTTAATCCCAATACAACCTGCCGGAAGGTTGGAAGGTGAAGAATTACAGACCTATTACCAACTCTGTATACTTATTTAAGTCTTAATACGGTTTACTAAAAGTTTATAAACGCGAATATAGACCTTTATAAAACCCTCTACCCTCCCGCGAACCACTACGGACCTACTAATTACCTTTATAGACCGTTATAAGACCTTATAGAAACCCCCTACCCTTCTATAAACCGTTACGGACCTATTAACCGCCTTTACGGACCACTATAAGACCTTTTCTACCCCACTACGTACTATACTATACAGTATAGCAGACATAAGTAAGTAAATTAATAAAGGTTAAGAGAAATGGAGCTAAGGAGTTGACCTTACCAGTATGTCCAACAGCCAGCGTCGCTGGCAGCGACGCTGCCAAGAAGCTAATAATATAAGCAGCCAGCGAGCGGTCTTTATTTTTAGAGTTAGCGAGCAATAAAGTTATAGCGCGCTATCAGCTCGCTGCCTTAGTAGTAAGGTAAGGAAGAATTTTTGGTGTCTTAAAGCTTCTTGTAGATTATAAGGATATTCGGCCGATATTCGGAGGATTAGCTATACGCCAAGCAGTGAGAAACCCCTGGGAAACTCTCGCTTATCTATAGTAAATATAGCATTTTCCCCGATTTCTCCATGCACGCGTAAGGGTCCTCTACTTAATATCTTACTAAAAGTTAACTACTACTATGTAAAGAACCTTACTTTCTACACGTTAACTAGGTAGTAGAGCTTCCTCTTTTACTTCTTTTTTATCATCTCTACAATCTACGCGTTAATTAAGCTCTTTAATATCTAGGCTTTATTAATTAACTGCTTCTCCCCTTCTAATTAACGATGATACTAAATCGGGCGATTAAAACAATCTTTCCTCCGCCGGTATATTACGAAAGCCTCCTCTAGCTAATTAGAACTACGGCTGTATCTTTTCTATTAACTAGGATAATCTCTACCTATAAAAGTATAGTAAGCTTATTAGTAAATATGGATACCGGGTTCTTTATAAGCGGTTAATATCTAGCAAAGCTTTAATATTAGCTATTTAGCAGTATAGAGCAGACCTTTTTTAGGATGGTCCTATGGGCACAAAGAGACTCTAGCTATGTAGAATCTGCTACCTAGCTTAAAAATAAAGTTCTTTACTTATAATTAACGGCAACGATTATATTATTGGCCATTTAAGATTAAAGTATAACATTAATGTAGGCCCTAGAGGCTATAAGAGTAATATATAATTACTAATTCCGTTAAGCCCATTTAAAGCAGCCGTTTAAGCTTTATCTACTTTAGGAGGTGGCCATAAACGCTAGCCGTTTTGGGCAGCTGGCTATATTTAAGTATATATTAATTGGACGATTCTACAGGATATTGCCTTCTATTAAGCCACTAGTACTTATACGCGCGCTCTGCTTATATTTAATCGTCCTTAGATATAGGAGTGTCTTATAAAGGCGCCCACGTTATTAAGCGATTGGATTAAAGCCTTATTTAAATAGCGACACATTAGTATTAAAGACCTCCTTCTTACCGCGCTTAGTAAAATCCACCTTAGCTGCGATATCTGGACGTCTACAAATGGAATATTACTACTTGGTATAGTGGCTTATTTTATTAATAAAGACGGCAAGCTTTAATTAGTACTTTTAGGGCTTTTACGGCTGCGAGGATCACATACTACTAAGAATATCGCGACGGCTTTGGCGGAGGTAATTAAAAAGTATTAATTTAATTATAAGCTTAGTTGCTTAATAACCGATAATGCTAGTAATAATAACGACCTCTATACTTACCTTTTATAAAGCCTCTTAGTGCCCAAAAAGGAACGGCTTTAGTGCGCTGGTTATATTATTAACCTTATTATTAAGGCCCTAATATATAGCAAAGGCGTAGGTAAGCTTAAACGCCTTCTAATTAGTGCGAGTGACTAAGTTAAATTCGACCTTATGCGGCAGAAAGGCTTTGTGGGTAAGGTTTACAATATTGTTAAATATATTATGCGATCAACAGGACGCCGCAAGGACTTCGCTAAGAATTAGCTTAATACCTGCATAGAGGATGAGCTATTTAATTATATAGAGCTTATGCTTATTAAGGACGGAGGCGTTTGGTGGAATTCTACCTATTTTATACTCCGCTATGTATTGCTTTTTTATAAAGCAATTAATAAATATCTGCTTGCTTAGAGGAAACCAGCTAATAATAGCTACGATCTAACACAGGACTCGCTCACTAATGACGATTGGAAGTAGGTAGAGCAGCTCATTAAGATCCTAAAGCCTTTTATATTAGCTACTAAGCGTATAGAAGGCGACGCTAATAGCCTTAGTGTTAAAGGCTTATATAGCGCTCTATGGGAGTCGATCACTAATATAGAGCTCCTTTATTAAATTCTCTAGCGAACTTAGTAGAGCCTTAAGAATGAAAGCAACTCCTTCCTTAAATTGGGCGTTAATATGGCTATCTAAAAGATTAATAAATATTTTGACAAAATAATAGATAAGAGCCCTTACTACTTTGCCGTAGTAATTCTTTATCCGTTACTTAAACGAGCCTACTTTCGTAATAAATGGAAACGGTGGCCTTAATGGTGGAAGCACGCTGAGTGGTATATGGAAACTATATTTGCTGACTATATTAATAATTAAGAAGATAAGGAAGATGAGGAACCAGTTAAGCTATAATGTAGGAAGGTTCCTTGCAAATCTAATAACGATTCAGCTAATAAATATGCGCAGTTGTTAGTTGTAGATGAGAGCCTTATATCCTTTAGGCGCAGTTAAAAGCGTATTAAGCTTGCTAGTGAGCTTGATCGCTACTATGACGCAGGCCTTAAGCTCATTAAGATCCGTACTGACGATAGCGATAAGGTAAACGATGTTGTTTCTAACCCTCTTACCTAGTGGCTTAAAGTTGGTTAAATCCTCTATCTAACACTTGCCAAGATTGCTCTTAATATCTTCTTTATACTAGCTATAAGCTCTATATACGAATGAGTCTTTAGTTAAGCTAAAAAGATTGTTACTAATAAGCGTAATAGACTATTAGCCGATATAATTAAAGCAGATTAATATCAAAAATGGTAGCTGCTTAAAGGCCTTTTATTAAGCAGTTTAATTGACTGTATTAACACTAATAGAGCCTTAACTACGCCCTAGTTAATGAGCTTTAATATTAATCTTACTGGCTATAAGCTTAATGCGGAGGCAGAAACACTAGCTTAGTAAGCTTTTTTTACTTAAGCCTTGCATTAAATTAAGATCTAATACAAAAATAGAGCCTCTAGAGCCCTTACTACCTTCCTTATTACCTACCTTATTACCTACCTTATTTGAGCCTCTATACGCGCTAAGCGGTTTCTATAATATTTAAATACTATACTAGATAAATTAAGGAGGATTTTTAATTGGGCAATGTTAATATTGTACATACAGAGGTTCTGCTAAAAAATCTAATATAAAACACTATTTAATCCCTATAATTTGCCTAATTAAGAAATTAGGCTGATAGCGAATAGCGAGCCTGCCTATTTTGGTGCAGCGAATAGCGAGCGATTTGATTGGTGGCCCTAGCTCTCGCTCGCTGCTAAGAAGCTCGCTAAGCGCTGGCTGTTAGATATACTGGACCTTACGTCTATAAACAACGTTAATAACTATATTAAGTTTAAAGTCCTTAAATACGGACATTATAAGCTTATAAATGACGACCTATGGGAGCAATATAAGGAAGACTTTACAGACTTTACGGAAGCTATTTTTAAGGCTTGCAGTATTATACCTATCCGTAACCTATAAAACCTTTTGCGTCACTAAGGTATATAGGTTAAAAAAGATAAACGAGTTACTATTGCACAGTCCCTGTATAATATACTATATAAGGAAGACCAAACGGAATAGACTAAAGAGGAAATCCTAGACTAGGTTAAGGCCACTAACGAACTCTTTACTTCTTCTAAACTTAATAGGATTGCTGGCCTTATACCTAATATACTTAACTAAATTCGTCCAATAAACCTAAGTGTATTTGGAATTAATCTTACAGGCTAAAGCATACCCTATTCTTAAGCTACGGACCGCAATACCCCCGTAACCCAAGTCACGGACTATAACACCCCTATAAACTAAAATACGGACCAAATTACCCCCGTTATTTAAGTCACAGATCTATAAACTATATATCCACAAACTATATATCCACAAGCTATATATCCGCAAGCCACAGATCTGCAAGTTATAAATCCGTAAGCTACCTAAGCAAAGACCTATGGTAAGGAGCTAGCTAACCTAGCCAAGCTCTATACCAATAAATCAAAGTACAGCAGTAAAAACGACAATTTTAACTTCAAACTGACTATCTTTACGGACCTTTGTTAGAAGGCCGATATTTCTAAACAGGAGTTTGGCTAAGCCTACTCTACTATACTACGCGGCCTAGCCCTTAACTACTACTACACCAACCTTAAGAGCAACCCCCTTAGTGTTCCATTTAATAAGCTATACGAAGCCACATATAACTACTTTAAAGGACCAGAATATAAGCGTAATATCCTTACCCAATAGAATGCGACTAAGTTACGGACTATAATGGACAAGAATACTAAAAAATCGACTATAGAGTGCCTGCAAATCCTTATTAAAGACCTCTGCTACCTATAGCACGGTCTTAATATTAAGCTTTAAACGGACGACTTCCTGCATAATAAACTTATTACGGCTTGCCAGGAAATAGAACCCTATAAATATGCCTATTATAAGCCCACAGATACCGTAGCTGGCCTTATTAACGATTTACGGTCCTCTATTACAACGTATAAAGCCTTAAACCCGCCAGGCAGCACTTAAGCCTTTATTACAGATATTTAATATCCGTAAATAGACTTAGACGTCTACTTTATGGACCGCCGCTACCGCTAGTAGCACCTGTACCGACCAAGTCCTACCTATAACCCCCGCAGCAACCCCTGTATAAAAGTATACCCCTATAAATAAACTAGCCAGAAGTACTTTATATACGGCAAGGAAGAATATTGGTCTATAAGGCATACCTAGAAAGAACGTAACAAGTCTAAGAAGAGATTTGACAATCGGATTAACCAGTTTATCTTAGACTCCAAAGGAGAGGAAATGGAGGAGTCTCTTAACAAGTTAATAGAAGCCCTTATAATTAACTTTAACTTAAATACTTAGAAATAGGAGACCTTAGAGACGTTCCTAACTACTTTTAGACCTTTTATAAACGGCTAAGCCTTTAATATTACGACCGTATTAGCCAACCACTCCTTCGTACACTTAATTACACCTAAAAACCAGCCCATAAGTATACCTGTTAAACCTATTATGGACATTATAGACCGCGAACAGGACCTATTTACATATATCACTACTAAACGCTATACCCCTAAAGAATTCTACGGCGTTATGATTAATATAGGTGCCTCTAAGAAGTCTACTGTAGGTTACGGACAATATCTTGCATATAAGACCACCACAAATAATAATACGGATATTAATACTATATAAACTGGGGCCGTAAACGTCTAATTTGGCATTAGCTTAACCGCATTAATTAGATTAGTTAAAGTTAAGACTCTAATTAGCCCAGTTAACTTCCATATAGTAAAAGCGGATACCCCTTTCTTACTCTACCTTGCGGATATAGACAGACTATAGGTTTACTATAACAATGTTACAGATACCCTAATTGGCCCCGCAACTGCCCTAAAAAGTAAGAATATTACCCTACTAATTACACGATAATTTAGACACCCGTTCCTTATATAGGGAGAGACTTTACGGACCTATATTTAGGAATCTTTTAACTATAACCCGTGCTACCTCACTAGTACGGAAATCCACCGCCTATACCGCTGTTTCGGCTACCTGTTAGCCGAAAAGCTGTATAGAGTCCTTAAACGTTCTAAACATAACGATGTTAATAGGAAGGCAATTAACCACCTAACTAAATACTGCTCCTTCTGCTAGAAATACAGACGTTCCCTAGGCCGATTTAAGTTTACTCTTTATAAAGACCTTAATTTTAACCACTTAGTGTACGTAGATATTATATACATTAACGGCAGCCCAGTATTATATATAATTGACGAGACAACCCGCTATTAAGCCGCCCGTTAGTTATAAAATATATCCGCAAAATATACTTAGAATATTTTACGGACCTACTGGATTAACATATACGTTAGACCCCCTAAGTATATTACCTATAACACTAGTAGGAACTTTATTAATAAGGAATTTTAATAGTACGCTATGGCCATAGCTATTTTAATAAAAGCCATTCTAGTTAAGGCGCACTGGTCTGTTAGGCTTATTAAGTAAGCTTACCTAGCTCTATAGAAAGCTTACTAGATTATTACGGACGAATATAAGGACATCTAAAAGAAACTGGCTTTATAGATAGCCGTAAAAGCCGTTAATAACACCGCTAGCCCTAACGGGCTAGTACCCACCCTCTTAGTTTACGGAGCCTACCTAAGGATAAGCAACTTAGGCCCACCTACCCCGTTTATTATAGAACGAGCAGCTATAATATAGAAGGTAATGGCTGAAATAGTTAAATTACGGGCCAAATAAACTGTTAATAACGCTCTGCACTACCGTAACGGACCTAATATAACCTTAGTATACAATCTCCCGCTTAATTCTAAAGTCCTTATATAGCGTAAAAGCGGTAATTAGACTAGACCTTACCGTCTACTAGCTATAGAAGATAAGACCTACTATATATAGCTCCCTAGCGGACTAATAAGCTTTAGAAGCACGTCCGTAAAACCCTATTTTCGGTCCAAAAACACCTATAACGTTAAGCTAGACGAACTAGAAGTACCTACTAAATTAGGTAAACTAGAAACACCCGCCAAATTATATAAACTAGAAGTACCCTTACCTACCCTAGAGGTCCCCTAGAAACCTACTAAACCTACTAAACCTGCCGTAAAGCGTGGCTAAGGACGCCCCCGTAAGAACCCCGTAATGGAGAATTACCTAACCTCCGTAGGTATATCCGCAAGGTAATCTCCGCCTACAGATATATTAGTTCTAATATAGGAAACCCCTTTTACAGACTTATAATGTAAAGAGATTAACGGACTAATTATAAAGGGCGTCTTTGCGGTTATAATAGAGAAAGACGTTCCGTAAGGCGTCCATATATTTAACTTACGCTTTATTAACGAAATTAAGCACCCTAGTACTAACAAAGCCTTTAAAAAATTAAGGCTCGTTATATAAGCTTACAACGACTAGGGAAAGAGTTTAGTCTTTACGCAATTGCCTATAATTTAATAAGTTAGTTAACAGATTATACTTATACTTATGCCTAGATTATAGTAAACTAAACCTATAGCCCTTTACTTACGGGATATCTCACAAGCCTATATGCAGTCCAACACCTACCTAAGTAGGGACATCTTTATACGACCACCCCGCAAGCTTAACCTATAACTAGGAATAATTTTACAGGTTATAAAACCTCTTTACGGAGTACTAGAAGCCGGAAACCATTAGTTTAAAACGTACCACTAGTATTACGTTAGTAAACTTAAAATGGAATAGTTGACCTATAACCCCTGCCTCTTATACACCCTATTAAACGGCCTTAGCATTATTAAACTTTAAACCGATAATACCCTCTTCCTAGTAGACTAAACCTTTGCGGACGCTAAAGAAACTAAACTATAAAAGGTAAAGTTTTTAGCAAAGCCGCGAGAGCAGTTAACTAAGTAAACTCTAATTAAGTTTAATAGAGGCTTAATTATATAAAAGGGCAACCTAATTAAGCTAACTTAGGAACACTAAGCTTAAAACCTAAAGCCTATTATAGCAAAACCTACGGACCTTACTAGTTCCCGCGGAGAGACCCGTAAGACCGTAAATATAAAGGACTAATACGCTGTATAGCGTATAAGAGGCGCCTATATTGCTATAGTCTGTTAACCTAAATCTACCTATAATCTATCCTTTATAGCCCAGGCAGTAGACCTATAAAAAGAAAATATTAAGTAGCATAATAAGCGCATTTAGTAGTAAATTAATAATGCAGCAAGGGGACTTACTTTTATACCACTAGACCTAAATTCCCTTAGCCTACTGGTATTTACGGACGCATCTTTTACTAATAATAAAGACCTATTATTATAAATTGGCTTTATAATTGTACTTACGGACCGCAATTAGGACGTAAATATACTGCACTGGTTTTTAATTAAGTGCAAATAAGTAACCCGTAGTGTACTAGCTTCTAAACTATATATACTAGCTTATGGATTTAATATAGCAGCCGTAATCAAATTAACGGTCCAGAAGATTCTATAACTAGAGTAGTTACCCCTAGTTTTATGCACCAATTTAAAGTCCCTTTACGACTACCTAGTTAAACTAGGTACGATATAAGAGAAGAGGCTCATAGTCAACCTAATGTGCTTACGTTAGGCCTACGAACGACGTGAGATTATGGAGGTTAAATAGATTAGCAGCGGAGACAACCTAGTAGACGCCATGACTAAGGCAAAGCTGTGTTAAGCTCTTAAAACCCTAATTAACACGAACAAGCTTAACCTAAAGGTCATAGAATGGGTAGAGTGAGACTAATAAAGCATTTTCGGCCCGTTAAAAGGCTGTACAGTTTATTTTACGGACCGTAAGCAGGACTTACGGCTAGCTTGAAGCACCATTTGGAAGGCAACCCAGAAGGCACCTTAGGAGGGATTTCCTATATATTTTCTTATGTGTTTTATAGTTCTATTAAGACAATTACGGAGGCTATATATAAGTGGTTTTATTTTCCAAGTACCGCTAGTGTATAATTATAGCACCTGTCGTACCTAGTGCGTGTTTACGCGTTCGGTACGCCAAGTACGCGTTTACGCGTTTGGTATACTAACCACCCGCTTACGCGTCTAGTGCACTTCTAAAGCACTAACTAATTAGGGGGGAGGCGCAGCAGTATATAGACTACGTAGTCTACTTTATACAACCGACAGTCACCATTATCTAAGCGAGTATATAATACTATACGTATTTCGTGCCCCTAGATCTAACTCACTCGTACTATTAAGTTAGTACGAACAGAATGCTTAGACGGATAATAGTGGTAAGAATACCTAAAGAATATATATCTATAGTATATTAAGGATAAAAAGTGAACTAGGTATTAGCTAAAGACTAAGCTAATATAACGAGACTAGCCTAGTTATAGTAGGAATGTCTTAGTAAAACACTTAATAGATAAATTCCGATGCTTTAACCAAATTCTAATAAATTAATTAAATTTTACTAAAGTCCGTTAAAGACCGCATGCGTATATACGCACGTATTAACCACTAAGCCCCTAACTATTTAATTATATAATTCTCTTATTATTCCTTTCTCTTCTTTATATAACGTCTTGTTCTTAATAAAAGCTATATACTCTTAGATTTAGATAGAATTTATATTATTCCTTTAAATCTTCCTTAAAGTCTCTCCACGCCCTTATATTATGTTATATAAATACTAATACCCTTAAAATGGTAAATAAACTTAAATCCGCTATATTAACTATTATAGCCCTAGTTAGGGAATAAATAACTATAATATAATAGTCCTTTATAGATGCCTTAGCCTAGTAACGAACTATACTAAAAGCTTAGTATTAGTAATTAATTAAAGTAATATATAAAGAACTCTATAACGCCAAAGTACTCGCGTTAAAGACCCTAATAGTAACACCTATAAATAAAATTAAAATAACTATATATAAACCTAACCCATTAAATATAACCCCTAAACTAGTAATAGTAGCTTAACCTATACCTATAATAAACCTAGTACCTATTATAAAATCTAAAATGCTCCCTAACCCTCTAATATTTAATAGAAATTAAAATAACCTATATCCCTTTATAACTAAGCTCTATCTTAAACTTTTAATAAACTATAATTAATACCCTACTAAAGCTAGCAAGATTAGCTATGGAATATCTTATTTAAGTAAAAACGCTATTTAAACTATAGATCTATTCTTCCGTAACGGCACCTTTATTAATTTTAAAATCTTTATCTCTTTACTAGAATAAATATATAATAATGCTAGCCGTAAATATATAGCTATTATTAAACTTAAAAACCTATAATAATAGAACTAAGACTTTACTAGCTTCTTTTTAGAATTTTTAAGCCTTATTAGTAAACTAGATTAGAATAAAGCCGCTAGAGTTACTGCTTTTCGCTAAGCTATTTTAGATAAAATTAGAGCATAGTTAGTAAATAGAGAACTACTAAAGGACTTACCTAAATTTGCTATAATATATTAACAAATTAATAAGGACCTTTAATATAATAAATAGACTTATTCCCTAAAGCTAACTATACCTTATGTTTAAAACTCTATAAAACTAGTATATACCCTAAAGCGCAATCTATCTCTAAGACCTAGAAGCCCTATATATAACCCTATAGACCTTAATACTACCTAATCCTATATACCTTTAGGAACTAATAAATAAAATATATAAGCCGTAAATGGAGAATATTTTAGATATGGAAAAAAGGGATATATTTAAAGGGATTACTAAACTTACCCTTTTAAAATGGTCCGCCGTAGCTCCTCTTAGTCCTTAAGTTATACTTATTTTATAAATTATACTAGGTCGCTATAAAGTATCTTACCTTTAGTTAACTTAGAAAACAAATTATCCTAAGGCTAAGTCGCGCCTTAAGATAAAAAGTGGAAGAGTATAAGTATCTAGGCTCTTCTAGCGCTAATATATAATATAACTCCCTTAATATACTTAGCGAAATTTAAACACTTAGAAAATAAAAGGAAGTATAAAATTTTATAAATAGCGGAGCTACTAGTATAGGCTTTATTAATATAAACTACGTAAAAACTTAATACTTAAATTTAAAGAAACTTAATAAGCCCTAAGGCCTATAAGGCTTTAATAGNAAGCCTTTAATATANNGNNAACTAACGTANTACGCNNTTATAAAGATNNGGATNGGCGAATACCTTAAATATATTTCCCTATTTATAACACCCTTAAAGTATTATAAGGTAATACTTAGACACAAATAGCTAAAATAATATAACCCTTTAATTAGCTAGGTTAAAGAAATACTAAAATTCCGTATAACCTACTGCTAAAGTTATTACTTAAAATACTACTTACCCTATAAATATATATATAACTATTTAAATTTAATATAATATAAATTACCCTTACTACAAACCATAAACTAAGTTATAACTGCTAATCGCGGTAAAGAATGCGAAGATAATATATTAAAACCCCTTAAAATTTATATAGTATAAGCCGCACCCTTTTATTTGTTAGTAAGAAAACGAGACTATAAGATCTTTACTATAACACTAAAAGATATTAAGAAGGCGTTATAACTAAAGCAATATATTAACCCCTAACCTCTTATACCTAAAGAATATTATAATCTAATTAATACGTTTAAGAAATAATTTATAGACTAACTACCCCTATATTAAGACGAGTATAACTTTAAGATAGAACTTAAACCTAGTATAACGCTAAAGTTTGGCCCATTATACGGTATGTTATAAGAAGAGCTACTTATAATATAATAATACCCTAAAGAGCACCTAGAGAAAGGATTTATTCGCCCTAGTTAATTACTATTTACCTTACTTATACTATTTATTAAGAAACCTAGAGGAGGCTTAAGGTTCTATATTAATTATTAAGCCCTAAATATAATTATAATTTAAAACTAATATCCGATTTCTTTACTTTAAGAAACGCTTAATTACTTAGCGAAAGTATAATACTTTATAAAGCTTAACGTAGTCGCTGCCTTTAATTAAATCCGTATTTATAAAGGAGATAAAAAGTATATGGCTTTCCGTATATAATAGGGACTTTTTAAATACCTAGTAATGCCGTTTAGTATAAAGAACGGTCCTAGTATATTTTAATAATACGTTAATAATATGCTTCGCGAATTCCTTAATATATTTATTACCGCGTATATTAATAATATCTTAATTTATTTATCTTTACTTTCTAAGCATTAGAAGCACATCTAAATAGTCCTTAAATACCTATAAGACGCGGGCTTATAATATAATATTAAGAAATATAAGTTCTATATATCTAAAGTTATATACTTAGGCCTAATTATATCCCGTAACGGAATTAAAATAGACCCTAAAAAAATCGCTATAATT
Source organism: Cenococcum geophilum 1.58 (assembly GCF_001692895.1). Classification (NCBI taxonomy): domain Eukaryota; kingdom Fungi; phylum Ascomycota; class Dothideomycetes; order Gloniales; family Gloniaceae; genus Cenococcum; species Cenococcum geophilum. Next base: position 735,615 of record NW_027137596.1, read on the forward strand.
ATAAACTAAGAAAGTTCTAGTAGTATATAAGACATCTAAGGATTTCTACCGTTAATTTATTAATCACTTCTTAAAAATTATTTAGCTATTAGTAAACTTAATAAGAAAGAATATAAGATTTAAATAGACTACTAAATATAAATAAGCTTTTAATAACTTAAAATATCATTTTATAACTACTCTAATTCTTACCTACTTTAATCTGGACCTTAAATATATTATTAAAACAGACTCGTCTAATTATATACTAAGAGGAGTGTTATTACAATATAATAAGAACGGCGAGCTACGCCTAGTAGCCTTCCCCTCCTAGAAACTTACCCCCGCTAAATTAAATTATAAGATACATAATAAGGAACTACTTATAATTATTAAATGCTTTAAATAATAGCGCCTAAAACTTAAAGGATTATTATTCCTAATACGCGTATTAACGGACTATAAAAACCTATAGTACTTTATAACTATAAAGCAATTAATATAGCGCTAAATTCGTTAGGCCGAATACCTCTTATAATTTAACTTTAAGATTACATACTAACTTAGTAAACTTAATTAGAAGCCTAACTTATTAATATAATAATTATAAAACTTACCTATAAACGCCTCTAACGAATAGATTATAAATTAATTATAAATTCTACTACCCCCTAAACGCTTTAAGAAACTACGCCCTATATTTTTAAACGCAAAGCTTAATAGAAATAAATTAATAAAGCATAAATTTAAGAACGACCTTTAAGATAGTAGATATAATAAAAGTAATTTAAACAGGGAAACGGTAATATAAAGATATTACATTCGCTAAATACAAAATCCATAATAATCGGTTATACTATTAATAGAAGATAGTAATCCCAAATTCTAAACCCTTATAATTTAAGATACTTAAATTTGTATACAATTCCCCTATAGTAGGGCATCCTAGCTATATAAAGACCTATAAGATTATCTAATAAGTATATTACTGGCCTATAATGCATAACTATATACAAAAATACGTTTAAATATACAGAATATATATATATGGGAAGACCTCTTATATAAAGAAGTAAGGAGTACTTTAACCATTACTAATTCTAATATAAAGATGGTGAGATATCTTAATTAACTTTATAGTTAATCTACCTAATAGTAATAGGTTTACGAATGTTATAGTAGTTATTAACTATCTTATAAAAATGCGATATATAATTCCTATAGACTTAATTAATATAATATTAGTAGCCGAATGTTTTATTAAGTACGTCTTTAAGCTACACGGACTTTCTAATTTAATAATATCTAACCGTGGAAGCTAGTTATAAGAGGCCAGTTTGACTAGAACGTATGATTATCTAATTAACAGTGTAGAATACGAGTTATAGGCAAGTAAAAGATAAGTTAAGGTAGAATAATCTTCACGTATAAAGGATAAATGCTTTCTAACCTCTTCTGTTTAGAGACTAATTGCTAATCCTTCTCTAGAGGAGAACTAGCTCCCTATATAATCCTTTTAAGACGCTAGCTAAACCCTTTACCCCTTATCTATCTAACCGTGTCTTCTAAAACGTAAATAGAATATAGATAAGACCTCCTTCTGTCTTATCTAATATGTACCTTCTAGGGAATTCCGTTATAATTGCCTCCCCTTTAAGGGTCTTAGTCCTCTAAGACTTCGCCTTTACTAAGCTTTTATAAAGTTCTAGCTAAAACCACTAGGGAAAATTCTTAGTAGAAAGGTACTCTATAATGCGGCTTATAGCTAGTTCTTTACTAGCGTAAAACCTTACTTTATCCTTAGTTCCTTTACTCTTCTCCCACTATAGTTTCTTATAATGCCTTTGTAATGGAACTAAAATAATAATAATAAAAATTGGATAGGATTTACCTTTCTTATTATAAGAGTTTGTTATAAGTTAATCTAGAGGTTGTCCTATATAACGCACCTATAAGCTACTATCCCTATTTACCTAAAATGGGTTCTGATAATAACGTCTTTATTTTAATTTTCTTCCAGTTTATAAGCTATCGCCTCTTACGCGTCTTTTTATTAACAACACTATTTGTCTTATCTTTTAGCAGACTGTTTCCTCTATATCTCCGCTTTTAGCTTCCATATCTTTAGCTATCCTTTTATAGCTGCTTTATTCTCTTTTTATAACATATTTATAAGCAATAGGATTTCTACCTCATCTCTTATAATAATACTAACTTCTTAGAGTATTCTCTTATAATAGCTTATAGTCCTTTTGCGCGTCCCTAGACCGGCAGTAGTATTATTCCTCTCCTAGTGACGCCCTAGACAGCGTCTATTACTCCTACAGCAGTTTCCCTAAAATACTATTATCGCTACATTTATACTCTTACGTAGGATCCTTCCTACGTCTATAAGATACCTTACTCTAGCGAAAATAAATCTAAGTGCTCCTATTGCTGCAGTAGGAGAAAGACCTGCGTCCTAGTATTTCCCATTCTATCTTATTCTAAATTTCGCTAATTATGCTAGATCCCCGCTATCTATATATATAAGACTTATAGGCTCTAACGCGCCATTTAAGATTTCCGCCAATATTTTAATAGTAACAGGCGGGGATAGAAGGTGTCTTCCCTTACTTGCAGACTCTTTAATTCTATAAGGGTTTTTACTATTATAGAGACGTAATAATCTTGGATATATAGTATCTAGGAACGTATATGCGAACAGCTTACCCTTATTAATAATAACATTCGTACTCTTACGCGGGCTACCCTAGCTAGGTAAGTTTCTCTAGTAACACATTTAGGGACTATACTTATTCTCTTAGTTAACGGCTTTTGGATCCCTGCTTAGATGCTAATTTAGAGCTTAGGGATACTAAGGATAGTAACAAAAGTCTAGATAAATGTTCTCCTTGCCAGTCTTCTACCCGTGCTAATTCTTCCAGTACCTATCGTTCTAAGAAAAATATTAGTGGAAGTGCTAATGCTTCTAGGGATAGAGGAGCCGATAATACTATTAATAATAACATTAAGATGGAAGGGGAGGCTCTTGTTACTGTTGCTAGTATTTAAGTTATTATCTAGTTCTTTCCTTTTTTTTATAAAATAGCTTTATATGGTTCTTCTCAGGTGCCTCTAGGATGCCTATTATTAGGAATTAACTTTATACTTTAGGGATGCCTTTATTCTAAGCTTTGGTAGCAATTTATATAAAGGTAGTATACTACTATAATCCCTATATATAATAAACGGGTAATATTCCTATAGGTGCTTTATAATTTCTTAAAATTTTTAATTCTTTATAGGCTGTCTTTTTACTCCTCTTTATACCATTAACTCTATTACTTATCTCCGGTGCTAGACCGGATACTCCCCTTTTATCCCTAAGGGTCTTTCTAAATCCCTAAGACCTCTTCTTATATTGCTACTACTTATTCTTAAACAGCGTCTTCCTTAGATAGTATCCCTAATAATTCTCCTATAAATTTTATAGGCTTCCCCTTATAGGGTTCTAGGATCTCTATTATAATGGCGAAATGTTTCCGTCCTTAATATCACGGAGTAAGTATAAGCGACGATAATATATAGCAAGGTAGATATTATTAAGCTATATACATAAACTATATAAGGAGGTTAAGACATTGCGTAAGGAAAGAAGGTAGGAGAATGGGAAGAAAGGGTATATATCGTTAACTTAGTTGCTTAGTTAATACGTGCATAGGCAGAATAGGGTTTAGGTCGTAGTTCTGGCAGAACTTAGCAGAATTTGGTAGAACTTAGCAGAATATAGCAGAATGCCGTAAATTGCCGTTAGATTGCTATTAGATTGCCATTAGATTGCCATTTCGCGGTTAGTCTTTAATTGCTAAGTCAATAGAAACAGGTAGACGTGTGCAAGGTATCACAGGGGTATCCCGTAACAGTACCCCCCCTTTAAACTCGAGCTTCTGCGAGATAGGGCTGTAGTAGTTCTAGGTGGAGTTCGTAAAAGTCTTCTGCGGCTTATATAAGTCCTATAAAGTTAATAGGTTCCTATAAGGACTTAGTAAAGCCTCTCCATTTTATAAGATATATATATTAGCGTTTCCGTTTATTATACTTAATATTATTAATTCTTTTAACAAAGTACTCGTTCTTACTATCCACTTTAACTAGTAGGGGAGGTTTTTATATCTATCTAGGTAGGGCGTCTAATACGGGGGCAGTAGAGCAGAGGACTGACGTATGGAATACGGGGTGGATTTTAACCGTATTAGGGAGCTTTAGTCGGTAGGCATAAGGAGAGATAACCTTTTCAACCTTATAAGGGCCAGCGTTCTTCTAATTAAGTTTCTTAGTAGGTCGTTTTGTGTTTAGATTTCTTATATCTAGCCAGACAAAATTACCAATTTAGTAGGCCGGTGCTAGGGTTTATTTTTTATTCGCTACGGCTTTATAGACAGATTAAGCCTATATTATCTCATTAGTAAGGAACTATTATAGTTCCTCTATCTTTTTTACGAATTTATTTGCTTTTATAACTTATAAGGCGTAATAAATAGGGTAAGGAACATTACTAAAGGGTTTAAAACCCATTTATAGGTACTAGCCGTAATTGGCTAGGAATGGGGAGACTTTTATAGTTTCCGAGACGGAATTATTTATAGTAAACTCAGCAAATACAAGCCAGTTAATCCAGTTATCCTATAAATACGACGTGTATATCCAAATATACTATTCTATTATAGTATTTACGCGTTCCATTTAGCCATCCGTTTTTAGGTAATACGTAGTAGATAATAGTGCTTTAATGCGGAGTTAAGTAGTTAGTTCTTTCTAGAATACTAAAATAAACTAGCTACCTCTATTGGAGATAATCGTTTTAGGGAGTCCGTGGAGTTTCTATATATAATCTAGGAATAGTTAGGCAACGGTAGGCGTTAATATATTAGGGCAGGCGATCAAGTATCTTATTTTAGATAGTTGGTCTATAACTACTATAATATTCGTGCAGCCTCTACTCTTAGGAAGGTTAACAATAAAGTTAATTAAGATATCCTTCTATCTTTAGTCCGGAACAAGCAGCGGCTTTAAAAGGCCGTTATATATCTTATGCGAGGCCTTAGCTTATCAGCAGGTGTAGCAGCTAAAGATATACCTTTGTATTATATTATGCATATTCGGCTAATAATACTCCCATTAGAGTAGTTCTAGGGTTTTTCCTCGGCCTAGGTGGCCGGCGATAGGTAGATCGTATATATATTTAAGGAGTTTAAGCTTAAGCTTATTATTATTAGGGATAACTAGACGGTTCCGGTAATATAAGTGGTTTTTATAAGCTTCGTATTTACTTAGAGAAATCTTTTTAGAGCGTTTAATGCTATCTTATATTAGCTTAAGCGTCTCTTAGATAAACTCGTTATTTGGGTATTCGTTAACTATAATCTGTTTAATCAATCGATTAGTTATTTTAAGGACGTATACCGTAAGATCTTTAGTAGGAGGGTTAAATAGTTTAGGGTAAAGTAGGGTCTAATTTCGGTAAGAGCGCGCTTCTTCTAGGGCTAGCGCGTTTTGCGAGCATTAGGTTAGGGTATTAGGCTTCTAACCTTAGACGCCTAGGCGGTATATAATTAAGAATTAGAAACAAGATAGATATTCTAACTAGTGGGCCTAATAATAACTTAGCTGTTTTATGGTTATAAAGTATTATAGGTTCTTATAGTTGCTAAGAACCTTAATCGGAAATCTAGTGCCTTCTAGTTTAGGTCGCCATTATTTAAAACATCTAATAATAGCTAATAATTCCTTATCGTAGATCTTATAGTTATATTCGGCTAGGCTTAGTTATTTTAAGAAGTATACTATAGGGTACAATACTCTATCCTTATTATATTAAGATAGGATGCCTTTAGTAACGTAGTTAGATAAGTTGGCTTCTATAACACTTATTCAGTTTAGGTTAAAGTGTTAGAGTATAGGCGCAGTAGTAAACATGACCTTTAGATAGGTAAAGGCCTTCTTATATTCCTTATTAAAGATAAAGACTTTATCCTTTTGGGTTAAAGCTATAAGGGGTAAAGCCAGGGCGGAGAAGTTATTAATAAACCGTTAGTAGAAATTAGCGAATCCTATAAAGGCTTTTACGTCCTTAACGTTCTCAGGTTCTTACCAGTTTACAATTACTTCGATTTTCTTTAGGTTTATTTATATACCGTTTATAAAAATAAGAAGTTTAAGGTATAGGACTTCCGTTTTATAAAACTTATATTTATCTATATCTAATTATAGACTAGCTCCGTATAGGGCTTAGAGGACAAGGTTAACGTATTTCCAATATTCGGTTAGGTTATTACTATATATTAGGATGTCGTTAATATAAGCAGTATAGAAGATGTCTAGGTAGGGGCGTAGGGTGTTATTTATATAATATTAAAACGAGCTTAGAGCGTTTATAAGGCCGAAGGGTGTTACTAAGTACTTAAATAGTCTATATTAGGTACGAAATGTGGTAAACTATTTGTCCCCTTTTATAATGCGGAGACGGTTAAATATAGAGATGATATTGAGCTTTGTGTAGTAATAAGCCTTACTTAGTTGGTTTAGCGTTTCTTATATTAACGGGATCGGATATTAGTTCTTAACGGTAACGGTATTAAGAGCTCGGTAGTCTATATAGAAGCGTAGGCCGCCGCTAGGTTTCTTAATAAAGATTACTAGTACGGCTATAGGCAACGAGCTTGCTCTAATAAATCCTTTGCTTAGGTTCTCGTCTAAATACTTTTATAGCACTTAAAGTTTATTTTAGGATATCCCGTATAAGGGTCCAAATCTAGGCTGCTTTCCTTCTTTAAGTATAATCTTATAGTCGTATAATTGGTGTTCTAGTAGCTTATCGGCTTCCCTTTATAAAAATACATCTAGGCAATAATAATACTCTATTAGTACCTTTGTGGTAGGGTTAGTATGCTTCTTTAGTGCTAAGGCCTTCTTAATATCGGCTATTATAATAGCGAAGATCGTATACTCGGGTTTCTTAGCAAGTTGCGCTAGCGGGGTAGCTCCAATTATGCGGATATCTAGGGTGCTAAGCTCGCTTAGATTGTCTATAGTTTCTTATTTAGGTTTAGGTTCGGTATTAGGTATAGAATTAGTATTAAATTCGGGTTCGGGTTCTTTAAGAATCCTTTTTATAGTGGAATACTAGTTCTTCTAGTATTTTCGTATATAGAGCTTAAGCTTTTGCTTAGCTCGGGGCGGTACAGTGCTTAGTAATAACTTATAAAATTCAGTGGAGTTTTTGGATTGTTGGTGGAATTTAATAAAATTCCTAGGTTGGTGGAATCTGGTGGATTCCTCGGGTATAGGGTGGACAGTTGTGGAAATTTTAGATTTTAGTTCTAGGTCTAAGCAGCGAGTTATAAGGCACTTCTACTTATAACAAAAGGCGGTAAATAGAAGCTTAAGGTTGTCCTAATTAATAGTTACCTTATATAGCTTTATTTAGGGTTATTTAAGGATTACCAAGTGACTTAAGGTGGTAATAAAAAGTTTAATTAATTCTTTGTGGTTTAGGTATTAGAGTCTTAGGAATACTACGTAGGTAATACGGCCTAAGACAGTGCGTTTACTATTAAATTTAAATACGTTAATATGCCGGTTAAGGGGGGTTAGGGTAAAACTATTATCTTATATAAAGATCTTATTAATAAATCCTATGCCGCTAGCTCCTATGTTAATTAGGATTTAAGCGTTAGCCTATTAACTATTCTGCCAAAGATAGCAGTTAATAGTTATACTACGGTCCCAAGAGTCGGAGTTCGTGACGTTAAATACGTTTAATAAGATCTTATAGCAGAGCCGTCCTAGAGAGCGACTTAGCTCTAAAACCTTCCTTTTAGAGGCAATTAAGGTGGGGTTCTTATAGGACGTTGGCTGTAGCTTCGTCCTTATAAATAGTACTTATTAGATGCAGGGCTAGAACTAGGTAGAGATTAGGGACGGTAACTAAAAGATTAATGCGGTAAACGGCTGCTAGTATTAGCTGTTTGTAATTTATATTTAGGCATAGGGACAGAGTAGTAGTTGGAAAGGTGGGAGCTACTTCTATATTTAAAGCAGAGGCCTAGCTTAATGCGTCGTTCTTATTTAAAGAACCCTAGTAGGGCGTACCCTAGGGTCCTAGTGTTAATATCTATAGCGTTAGGGTGCTTAGGCTAAGATAATAACTTAGTAAATATTCGCGGGGTTACCATATTATATTATAGAGCGGGCTTCGGTGTTAGGCGTAGTATATTATTATATTGTTTATTAATGACGTTTACATAGGCATTAAGGGCTCCCAGTAGGTCTACGCCTATTAGGGAGGTTTTTAGTTTAGGGCTTAGTAATTTAATAAGGCTATTAATTAGTGCGGAGTTATTCTAGCCTATTTCTTTTACGTAACAGTTAAATTCGGAAAAGTATACTAGGAAACTTTTCGTTCCTTAAGTTATATAGTTTATCTTTCTTTAAGCAGTAGCTTAGCGGTTTGGGTTACTATATATAGCTTTAAGAAGTACAACTAGGCTTTATACTAAGTTTGGCTAAAGCGGTTTAATAAAGTTAGCTATATCTCCTCTTAGTCGACTTAGGGCATAATAGAGTTGGTTAGCTTTAGTTAGGTAACGGTTAATATTACTAGTTAACTTATTTTTAAGCTAGCTTAGAAATAATTGGAGCTTTTATTATTTACTAGTAAATACTAGGGGGTCTAGTAGTTATTTAGATCGTTTTGGTATAGTAGTCGGCTTAAGGTAAGTAGCTACTGTGGGTTTAGGGCTCGTATTCCGCGTGTTTATCTTTAGAGATGGCGTTTAGTCTTAAGGTCCTAGTGTAGGTATTTTAAGGGCGCGGACTTCTTCTTAGAGGTTCTTAATTAATTGCTAGTATTATGCTTCTTATTCGGCTTATTATTAATTTAAAGTAGCTTAGTTCTGTTTAAGGGCGTCTATAAAAGACTTCTATATCCCTACTAATTATTTTTAGAGTGTAAATATGATGCCGGCGGCCGTTATAGGGGCTTTAGGTTTATTCTGCATGTCGACGGTAGTATAGGTAGTTAACGCAACGTAGTATTACGGAGTGAGTATAAGCGACGATAATATATAGTAAGGTAGATATTATTAAGCTATATATATAAACTGTGTAAGGAGGTTAAGACGTTATATAAGGAAAGAAGGTAGGAGAATAGGAAGAAAGGGTATATATTGTTGACTTAGTTACTTAGTTAATATATATATAGGCAGAATAGGGTTTAGGTCGTGGTCCTGGCAGAACTTAGTAGAATTTGGTAGAACTTGGCAGAATATAGCAGAATGCCGTAGATTGCCGTTAGATTGCCATCAGATTGCTATTAGATTGCTATTTCGCGGTTAGTCTCTAATTGCTAAGTNGGTGGAAACAGGTGGACGTGTGTAAGGTGTCACAGGGGTGTCCCGTAACACTTAATACCTATATTTAACCTTATGGTTTCGATTTATGGGGTTTTCCCCATTATCTTATCTATAGTATATCCGGAACCATTACTAAATCTTTACCTTTAGTCCTTAGAAATGTTTTAATTGCCGTATTATATCCCGGCTAAAGGTATTTCTTAGGTTCCTAACTATTATGCGCCTAAGAGTATTCTTCCTAACGGATTAAAAATTCGCGCTTCTTCTAGCACTATCTTTAGTCTAAAATGTCTTCTATATTCCATTCTAGTTCCCCATTAATTTGCTAGGGGGTAGTAATTCCGCACCGTCTCTTCTCCGGTATAGCTTTAGTAAGAAAACATAAAATATAGGATGTATTAAATATAATTTCAGTAATTCTAATTTATAGGCTTAATTTCCTTTAGTTTTCCTAACTATCTTAAAGGGTCCGAGCTACTAGTAATCTAGCTTCTTCTTAATACGTTTTATTTGGATATTTTTTATAAATAGTAAGACTTCGTCTCCTATCTTAAATTCTTTTAGTATATATTTTTCGTTATAGTATCTTTTTTGCACAGCCTAGGCGTCTAATAAGTGCTTTTTAAGTTCTTTTCTACGAATTCTTATTTGCTTAATTCTCTTAGACACTACTAGTGCCTCCCTTTTAGGAATAATGTCCTTAACGTTCTAGGGGTTATTTACTTTTACCCCAAATAATGCTTTATAAGGGGTCATTTTTATACTACTATAAATACTTATATTATATATATATTACGCCAAAGCTAACCACAATGTCTAATTATCCTGTTAATAATTAATATAGTAGTGGAGGTAGTGTTCTAATAACATATTTAGACGCTCCGTTAACCTATCTGTTTATAGGTAAAAGGTGGTGCTTATCCTTTACTGTATTTTTAATAAGAGATAGAATAAAGACTAAAATACGCTGTTAAATACGGTACCTCTGTTAGATATAATTCCCCTTAGCGTGCTAAATAAGAGCTACCGTTTTAAAAATAGGTCTACTAGTTCTGCTGCTGTAATCGTTATTATAATAGTAAAGTACCCTAAGAACTTTGTATATCTATCAACGATTACTAGGATAGCATTAGTAACCTCTCCCGTTCTTATTTTAGTAGGGGGTAAGCCTATTATAAAATCTATTGTTAATTCTAATATAGGTCCCTATAGAATAGGAAGCACTAATAACTCACTATATAGGCGATGTCTAAATATCTGTACCCTTTGGCACGTATTACATCTTAATATATAGTCCTTAACCTCCTTAGATATTCCATCCTAAAAGTATTTCCTTTAAACGGCCTTAAGGGTTCTATTAGCACCGTAGTAACCCCTAAAAGGGTCGTTATAGAAGACCTTTAAAATTTCGTCTTAAACTGCTTAGTCCTTTGGGATATATATAGCACCCTTAAAGCGTAATAGACCCTTTTAGTCTTGTTACTATAGCTTCTTAGTAACTCCGGCCAAGTCGGTCTCTACTATATTCTTCCACCTCTCCCCAGAAATAAAGGCGTCCCTCTATTATACTTAAAGAAGAAGATCTAAAAAGGTTTTGTATAAATTACTTACTTCTATTTCACCTACCACTATTATGGATATAAGGCGTGGTATAAGACGTTTTAAACCATTAGTGCTAGTAGATTCTCCTACCGTTATACAGTATACCACGCTGCGGATAGGTATCTTGCCTATCCCCTTTAGATCCGGATACTTGCAGCTAATATACCGTTAAGTTAAAGGTGCTGTAACACCCCTAATACTTTCTATAGAATTCTTACTAATTCTAGGGTACGCTAACTTTATAATATCTGCCTGGCCTATAACCTAGTCCATAACTATATCCTACGGCTCTATAATTATAGCGCTTTATAGCTATATCGCCAGGACCTCTGCCCTACTATAAAATTCTATAGTTTTAGGGAAAGAGTCTTTTTTCTTCCTAAGCAAATTTTGCAATGTAGGGATTATTTCCCCTATACTGTTCTAGATTCTTCCTATCTTGTAATCCGGACGTCTTAATAACCTATTAGCGGGATTTATCTTTCCTAGGTGGTACATAATTTTAAAGTTATACTATAATAGTGCCTCTGCCTATCTGGCTTGTTAACCACTTAACACCTTTATAGTTATAAAGTATTCTAGGTTGTTATAGTCTGTAAGGACTTTAATAGGGTAATTGCTTCCTATATAATAATGTCGCCAGTACTTTATTACTATAACTATTACAAGTAACTCCTAGTTATACGTTATATAACGCTATTTTATAAGGGTTATTTTCCTTAATTAAAACGCCACAGGATACTATTCTCCGTCTTTTAATTAAGATATAATTACCCCTAGGGTAAAGCCGGATATATTTGTTTTAAGGTATATATATAGCTCCTAGCAGAAGTGTATTAGGATAGGCGCTAACGTAAATAAATCCTTTAACCGGTCTATAGCCTGCTTAGCAGCTTCCCTAAATATAAAGGGTTCTAACTTCTTACTATTCTTAGATCCTTTTAGTAGATCGGTAATTGGGAGTATTACTTATAAATAGTAAATAATAAACGTTTAGTAGAAGTTTGCCGTGCCTAAGAAAACCTACACCTCTCTAAATATCGTAGGGTAGGGCCATTCCCTAATAGCGTCCACCCGACTTTTCTCTATTAATACTCCGTTAACGCTAACAATAAAGCCTAGAAAATTAATGCTAGTAGTATAGAACGTGCACTTTTTTAGGTTTATATAGAGCTTATATTCCTATAGTCTTTCTAGTACTATTTATACGTGGTGCGTATATGCTTCGTAGTTATTAGAGTAGACTATAATGTTATTAAAGTAGACCATATATATTGTGTCTAATAGGCCTAATAATACCTTATTAATATAGGCCTAAAATATCACTAGTGCGTTGGTAAGCCTAAATGGCATTACTAGGTACTTAAAGTGGCCGTACTATATTTAAAACGCCGTTTTCCACTTATCGCTGGCTTTAATCCAGATTTAATGGTATATATCTTTTAGATCTAATTTCATAAATATCTTTACGCCCAACAGCCTGTTAATAAGCTCCCCTATTAAGGGTAATAGGTAGCAATTCTTTATAGTAATCTTGTTTAGCGCCCAATAGTCGACATAGAGGTAAAAGGTTTTGTCCTTCTTGGGTATAAATATAATTGGTGCCCCTGCCAGGCTTATAGAGGGCTAAATCTATCCTCTCTAAAGGTTGTCTACTATATATTAACGTAGTACCGCCAGCTTATTTTCTAATAGGTTATACAGAAGCGTATCTCCTGCGTATTTTATAGACTATCGCGGTCCTAGCTAGCCACGGAAAAAGCCTGTTCCCTGTAGTATGGAATCCGGTGGCCTCTAATACTTTAAACAGTGCGCACCTGCGAGCCACTAAGGTCCAAATCCAATTCTTTTACTGGTAATTAAGAAATGAACCCTATAGTCGCGCCGCTCTCTATAAGGTAGTCTTACGTTACCTATTTGTTATTAACTTAAATAGAGATAGGAATAACCATGCGGTAGCTTACTTCCTCCTTCTCTTACTGGCCCAGTATAAGGGAGTAAAGATCTACTAAGCTCTCTCTTTTTCCAATTAATCCGACTCTTATTTCTTCTACTAGCAGAAGCGCCTTATATAGCCCTTCTTACTGTAGTTATAATAAACGCGTAACTCTTAGTTCCACTTATATAGATTAGGTTTTTGCCTATTGTTATTCTAGGGCTAACTAGTATTGCTCTAGGGCTTTAAAGCCTACTCGCGTTGTTCTTCCGTAGAGTAGTTAGGTCGGGATCTACCCCTATTATTAAAGCTAGGTCTAGTCCTACGCTCTTTATTATTGGTATCTCGTTCCTTTCGCTTGCCCGGATAGTCTCTTTTAGTATTCTTAATCCGAGTAGCTTTAGAGATAAGCTTTTCTCAAAAGGTAGGAATTTCGCCCTTCTCCTATATAGCCTGTTAAATCTTAGGTCGTAACTTGGCAAGTAACTGGTAAAGTTATATAGTATTATCCCATAGGTCTAAGTAGGGTATATTATCTTCTAATTCTTCTAAGTAGTTTATAAACTGGACTATACTCTGGCCTTCTTACTATTTAGTGTTATAGTATCGCTGGTTATAATCCATCCCTTAATTAGTAGGGTCTTAGACCTAATTAACTAACTAGGACTTAAGTTCGTTAAATTTAAGGGGTGTAGTAAGTTTCTTCTTATAGCGTATCTATAAACTCTCGACAGTGCTACGTAGGAAGGTAGAAGCAATTAGTGTCTAATTATACTTGTTAGAGTAACGTTTCGGATTTAGCTAAAACTTAGTTTTGCATTAACGGATAAAACGATTGCAGTTCCGAAGACTATTACTATAGTACTTATTAGGTTCCTTTATACGTAATTTAGGTTTTTCTAACGTTATAGCGTAGTATAGCGTTACCCCTTTAAGTCCGCTTTATGTCTAGGGTATCTATACTTCCCCTAATTATCCTTATAATTGTTCTTAGTAGTCTTAATATACTTATCTTAATTATATCTCTAACTCCTTTGTTTTTTATAGGGTCTTATATAGCGACCGCTCTAATAACTCCCTAGCGGTAATCGTTCCTAAAGGTCTCGCAAGGTTAGACAGACCAGCCGTGGCTTCTTCGTAGGAAGAGGGAATGCGCTCCTCTAGGGAGACTCTTTAAGCCTCTTACGGTAGGGGCGTCGTTTCGGGGGGTAAGGAGGTATGGCCCGTTATCGTTAATTAATAGCCGTACGTTCCTTCCGTAAAGGATTAAGAGCGATTAGAATTATAAGAGGCCAGTTTAACCGGAACGTATAATTATCTAATTAATAGTGTAGAATACGAGTTATAGGTAAGTAGAAGATAAGTTAAGGTAAAACAATCTTTATATATAAAGGATAAATGCTTTCTAACCTCTTCTATTTAGAGACTAATTGCTAGTCCTTCTCTAGAGGAGAACCAGCTCCCTATATAATCCTTCTAAGACGCTAGCTAAACCCTTTACCCCTTATCTGTCTAACCGTATCTTCTAGGACATAGATGGAATATAGATAAGACCTCCTTCTGTCTTATCTGATATATACCTTCGAGGGAATTCCGTTATACTAGTTTATTTTAGACTTCTAGTAAACCCTATATAAACGATTAAGTATATAAATATAACTCTTAACTATATTTTATTTAGAGATAGATAGTTAAACTAAAATTGCGAACGTAATTATGGAATAATACCTATAAATATACTACTCCTACCTATAAGACGACTAGGAAAAATAGCTACCATTAGCTAAGTTTACTGCAAATAATATAAGAAACAAATTAATAGGCGTAACGCTGTTCTACGTAACCTATAAATAAGACCCTTAACTTAGATTTAAACTATAACCTAAAATTAATATAATAGGACCTATAATTAAGAGGATTTAACTAATTAACATATATAACTTCGCTAATTAAATAAAGTAGTTAATGGAACTATTATAAAGTAAATTAGCGTATGCTTAAATAGTATAGGAATAGTATATGAACAAAGAACGAGCTTTCGCGTGGGACTTTAAGGAAGGTAATATAGTTTACCTAAATATACAAAACCTAAAGACTTAATAACCCTTAAAGAAATTAGACTGGAAGTTTACGGGCCTATACTAAGTTAAGAAGAAACTAAGCCTATATACTTATAAACTTAAACTACTAACTAAGATAAAAATATATTTAACGTTTTATGTAAACTTATTATAACCCTTAAAGGGTAAACCTATAACTTATAAAGTACTACTACTACCTTCCGTAATTATTAATAACGGTAACAGTTCTTACTTTATTAACTTAATTAATGATATATAATAGAAGATATAATCTAAATAATTTAAATTTCTTATTAAATAGGAAAGATATAAAATATAAACTTAGGAAACCTATAACTAGATTAAGACCAACGCGCCTTCCCTAGTAAAAGAATTCTATAAAGACTATCCTTCGCGGCCTACTTTAGCTAAATGGACATAATATATTATTATTATTCATTGCTTAACGTCCGATTCGGATCCCTATTAGGCCCACGCGGACTACTCCTTATATACATGTGGGGAGAAAACTTTATTTAAGAAAACCCCGTAATCTATCTCCCTGCCTTTTAGGACTCGCCTATAAGGCGCCTACGAGGCGCCTACGAGTTACCTGTGGTGCTCTACTACCTTACTTTTTAACCTTTTTAGGAACCACTGCTGCCGTAACAAGCCTACGGACGCGCTAGTATTGTAAACTTTACTCTACTACTGTAGAGTTATTAGGGGGCGCCCATTGCTCACCCCCCCCCCCCCCCACCCTTTATTACTATTTCCCTTACAACCTAGAACTGGTTTAGTATATTTTGGCTAATAAGCTACTAGGTAACTACCTTAAGGCCTTTTTATATCAAGAGTAGTATGTTATAATTCTCTATACTAGCTACTAAGAGTATTACTTCTTAGTTAGTACGTAAGGGGTATAACAGTATTACGTATTTTAGTGTCTGTCTTAGCTAGCTATATTTGTATCTTAGGCTACCTACTAGAACACCCACCTAGTAGAGCTAGTTTTTTAGTCCTATTATTCCTGTTCTTAAGAGTGTTGCTATTATATTTTCTACCTTTATTAGGCCTTCTTAGAGCCCTAGAGTGTTTACCTCCTATAGCGTTAACTATGCTACGGCTTAGGTTCCTCTTGCCTTAGTTAGCCTTTATACCTTTAACTCTTATACACCTCTTTAGTGTTAGTCTAGCTAGTGTTATATTACGGTAGATAGTTTCCTAGCGTTCTTTTATGCTTTACTTTAGCTCCTTTCTCTCTCTTACTATTATCTTTACTGGCCTCTTACGCGTTTCCCTTCCTCCTCTATATAGGCCTAGGCCCTAAAGCAGTACTATTCTTCTTTTACTTTCTTTACCTATTTCTCTAATATGTCTTCCCTACTTTAGGGTTATTAGTTTATTCTCCTATAGGGCGCCCTAGGGTCCCTCTATAGTTTATTTAGGCGTGTCTTAATATACTTTATAACATTAGAGTTACGTTTATTTTACGCCCTTTATATTGCAGCGGCTTTAATATATAGTTATAGGGGGGGAATATTGGCTTCCTTTTTAAGCAGTGCTGTAGCCGTTCGCTTATATCCGCCTGTTATACTCTAAAGGTAGGCTATTTAGACCTTTTAGAGTGGTTTAAGGAGTAATTTAGGGGGGCCTTTCTTAGATTCTCTAATGGCCTAAATACTAGACCTATATGTTATAGTTGGCCGGACAACTGCTGTATATAGTAGGCGTAACCTCTAGAAGTATAGACCCTATATAAAATTAACGATCCTAGATAATATAATGTACTATACTTAGCCCTTATGGGCCGCTTACGCTATATATACGCTCTACCGGAGCTTGCTATCTACCTATACTTCTAATACCCTTAGGCCCTAAACTAGTTAACCCCTAAAGCCTTAGATATAAATTATATACTAGAGATCTATAGATTAGTTACGTTTTCTTATAAAGTGGATTAGCTGGTATTTCTCTAGTGAGAATTAAACTTTATATTGTCTTACCTATTCTATATAGGTGTTATAAGCTTTCTTTAGTGTTCTATAATTCTCTGCGGCTATTAGCCCTTATATAATTAGGTTTGTATTATTAATAAAGCCTATCCCCTAGGTTGCCCCTTCCTTAAAGAAGTTAAGTAGGTTACTTATAAAGAAAAGGAAGAGTATAGGCGAGAGGGGTAATCCTTATAGTATTCCTGTTATAACTGCGATAGAGGGGCTCTAGTATCTACTAAAGATTAGTAATGTTTCTTTTTAACCTATAAACCCTTAAATAAATTATATAATCCATTCTAGGAAGCCTTTTACCCTAAGGATATATAGAAGACGCTCGTGGGGTATATTATCGTAGGCGCCGCTAATATCTAGGCTAAGTATTAATACTACAAAGTCTCTTCGCATCGCCTATACGGATTTAATGGTGGTAGCGAGTAGCGTAAGTGCTAATAGTGTTAAGCGGTTCTTTCTTGCCCCCATTTAGCTTTGTAGTAGTAGGTTATATTCCTTAACCGTGTCTGCTATACGGTCCGCTATTACCTTTTCTAAGATCTTGCTAAGGGTGTTTTCTAAGGCAATATGGCGGTAGCTTCCTGGGATTAAGTAATCTGCTTTACCTTTTTTCTATAGAATAACTGTTGTTATAGATCTTCCGAGTTATAGGTAGTAGCCTATAGTAAAGTATACCCTGGCTATATCTGTAAGCTAGGGTGCTATAAGTAGTCCATAGGTTTTTAAGGCCTTATTTAGAATCCTATCTGGTCCTAGTACTATATTATTTAAAAGGCGGCTAATAGTTCTAGCCATTTCCTCTATTATTATATCGCTGTTGACCCTTAGGTGAGTTACTAGTATTTTACCTATAATATCGCTAAGGTCTGCCGGAGCCGGTTAAGGGAAGAACCTTTCTATAAGGATCTTTGCCTTCTTATTATTGTTATTAGTAGCCTATAATTCCCCTACTCTTTATAGGGGTGGTAAGTATAGGTCTTCTGCTAGGCGCCCTACCTTTTTCTTTACCTATTTTGCTATAGCCTAAAGGCCCTTATTATAGGGGAGGCTTAAGTTAAAAGTATGCTTATTTATAACCCATCTCTAGTTATTTCTTACTTCTTTCTTTAGGGTATTCTTTAACTGGTTTCTCGTGTCTTTATATCGTCTTTCGTCTTTAGGGTTATGGCTGCTTGTGTATTTCCTTCTTGCTTATTATTAGCTAGCAATAAGAACCGCGCATTATGCGGACCATACGTGTCGCGCGTAGGGGCCCGGTTTTGAGACCGGGCAGTGCTCTTCTAGCCCGTTTTTAATCGCTGCCTAGATCCTTTCTAGTCTTTGGTCGATTTCCTTAGGGGTGGCTAATAAGCCTCGCTTATTTGGAATTGGGTGGATTTCTTCTAGGTCTTAGAGTTGTTATTTAACTGTATTAAGGAAACTGTCTGTCTTGAGATGGATATAATATAAAAGTAAATAATTGCTACCTAATACGAATATATAAAATATAATAGCAGAAAGCTTAAAATTAAAAAGAACTTAAAATACGTTATAATGTTTGTAATATAATTATATAATACGCAAGATATTAAGGAACTTTAACCGCTAGTTAAAGTTATTTAATTAGTTAGATCTGCCTTACTAAGACCTACTATAAAGATATTAGTTCTACTTACCGCCTTAACTAAGCTAATCGCGATTTTTTATCCTAGGGATAGAAAATCCTAATTAGCCTATTTAATGATAGAATTGGTAAAACCTTATACCGCTACCTAACGCGAAAATATAACACGCGATAAGTTATAAGTCTTAACTAAAATTAAATTATTTGGACCTTTAGCTAAAAGGGGGGATACTATAACGGGACTAGCCTAGTTATAGTAGGAATGTCTTAATAAAACACTTAATAGATAAATTCTAACGCTTTAACCAAATTCTAATAGATTAATTAAATTCTACTAAAGTCCGTTAAAGACCGCGTGTATATATACGCATGCATTGACTACCAAGCCCCTAACTATTTAATTATATAATTCTCTTATTATTCCTTTCTCTTCTTTACGCAACGTCTTGTTCTTAGCAAGAGCTATATACCCTTAGATTTAGATAGAATTTATATTGTTCCTTTAAATCTTCCCTAAAGTCTCTTAGCGCCCTTATAGCTAAGTATAATAGGATTAAATAGCTAATAGTTAGAAAAAGTAAAGGCCTATAAAACTAAAAGGAGCTAGTAGTAAAGCCTTAAACCCTTAACGGAATTTAAGGATAACACCTAAATTTATAAGTTAATTAGTAGGATTAGTAGTTTAAAGTATTAATAAATAGTAAAGTAATACGGAACTATATCTTACTAATAGTAGTTAAAAAAAAATAGAATTATTTTATAGATAAAAGGAGTAACCTTACCTATTAGTTATAATTTTAGGAGATCTAATAGCTTATAGAGGAGGGATTATTAACCTTAAAATAGGACCTATTTAAATAACTATTAAAGGAAAACAAATTAAGATATTTTTAATATCCTACTATTAGGACGGGATAAGGTAGTATTAGAAATACCTTAATTATAAGAATATAATCTAAAAATTAATTAGATTATAGGCTAGGTTAATATTAGAGATACTTAATAATATAAAATATAATAGTAAACTAAGTTAGTATTGTACTAAGTTAAAGTAATATATAAAGAGACTAAGTAAGACTTAAGTTATATACTAAAGAGATACTATAAGTATAGTAAAAAACTATAGAGCCTAGAAAGTAAAAAGTTAGTAAATTATATAGTATAGGACTATAAAATAAAGTTAGAACTAGGAATAAGTCTAAGGTTCTTTTTAACCTATAAGCTTACTTAAAAAGAATTAGGGGTACTTAAAGAGTTTATTTTATAAAAAAAACTTATAAAAGGGATATATTAGACTATTATAGTTATTAGTAGAATATCTAGTATTATTTATACTAAAGAAGAATGGAAAACTTAGGCTATATATTAACTCTAAATGGTTAAATAGTATTACTTAAAAGGATAGGTATTCTTTACCCTTAATTAGCGAAATCTAGGATTAAATAGGTAATGCGTAAATTTTTATAAAGATAGATCTAAAGTAGGCGTACTATTAGATTAAGATTAAGGAGGGCAATAAATAAAAGGCAGCCTTTAGGTTAAGAGAAGGACTATATAAGCTATTAATTATATAATTCAGATTAATAAATATATTAGTAATATTCTAGAAGAGAATTAATAGTATATTAGGAGAATACCTTAATAATAATATTATCTATTTAATAACTAAGGAAGAGTACGGAAAATACATTAAATAGGTTTTAAAGAGACTATAAGAAAAATAAATGCTAGTAATAATTAAGAAATATAAGTTCTTTATAAGGAAGACTAATTTTATTAGATTTATTATTAAACTAGGTTATATTAATATAGACCTAAGAAAAATTAAAGCTATAGTAAGTTAGTAGGAACTAAAGAATATTAAACTATTTACTAGGCTTATAAAAAAAGAGGAATTATAGGTATAAGGAGATAAATAAAAGGAGCTATTTAAAGAACTTAAAGAACTGTTTACCTAGGAACTAATCTTTAAAATCTATTAACTAGGACTAGATATAGTTATAGAAACAAATATATTAAACTTTATACTAGGAGTATAGAAATATATAGCACCTAATAGCATACTATAGTTAAAAGATAACACTACTAGAGTTAAACTATAACGTCTATAATAAAGAGTTATTAGGTATAATTATAGTACTTAAGAAATAAAGAGCATTCTTATAAGGTATAGAAAAACTATTTATAGTTAAAACGGATTATAAAAACCTAATGGGGTTCCTAATAATAAAAAAACTTAATTAAAGATAGGTTAAATAGGTAGAAATGCTTATAAAATACTATTTTAAAATTTAGTATATTAAGGGCACTAAGAATATAAGGGTAGATGCGCTAAGTAAAAAGGCTAAATTATAGAATAATAAGGAACTATTAGAAGTAGTACTATATAGAGATAAGGATGGATTAATTAGATATAATTGCCCTAAGCTAGTAGTAACTTAAGAGGATAATAAACTAAAAAAAGTCTATAAGTGTTGGGAATAAGGCAAGTTGCTATTATATACGGCAAACTGCCGTCACGTAATGGCAAGTTGCTATTACGTGTCGCCGCGGCACTAGCGTAGTAAGGAGCCTTAAGTTCCTTGCCCTCTCTTATTCTAATAAAATAAGCTTTTAACTAACATTACTATAACCTACTTAAGTAGTCGTTATTAGTGAGTTACCCTATATAACTAACACTAATTAGTAGTTAAATACACAGTTAACTATAGAGCAGCTAGGTTTTTAAATAAAAGAAATAGTCTTATATAGGGGTACTATATACGCTTATATGGAATAGATCCCGGCAATACTATACTACCTTAAACTTATAGAAAACTAGTAATAAAAGTGTTACTAAATACTAAGAGATACTAAGTTGCGTCTATTATATAGAATAACCGCGGTTACGAAGATTTGGTTAAGTACTTTAGGTTAAAAGTATTACTAAACCTAGGGTCCTAAGTTAACGTCTGAAACGCGTTAAACAACTACCTTAACACCCTCTATGTACCTTTGCAGATCTTAGGATCACAATTAATACCCAAATCTACCTATATACGTTTGTTATTATAGCGTTAACCTATCTAAAGAAGTATAAGAAGGATATTAACCCGGAAATATAGAATACTAATATAGTAGTAATTCTTAATTAACGTCTGATATGGATCCTATCTAGGCCTACGCAGACTACTCCATTACAGGGGGAAAACTTATAATTTATAGGAAGAAAACCCTGTAGTTTAGGGGAGGAAAAACCCTATAAGCCACCTTAGTAGGATAAAAAACCCCGGTTTGCCATGTTCGTCCGTAGCGGCGGCCCTATAGGCCTACGGCTACGTCCTGTCCTCCTTAGATGTTTAAACTCCTTAGGAACTACTACTTCCTTCTCTAGCTTATCCTAGCTAGGGTTTACTACGTCCTAGCTAGGCCTTGCCGTTCGATTGCTGTATACTTATAGTTATGTTCCGTATTTTAACTACCCCCTATATACTATCTCTTATTAACTATTACTATATACGCCATGCCTCCCCCCCCCCTAAGGCCTATTAAAGGCGTAAGGGGGATTTATTTATAAACTACTACTATACTAAAAGGCGAGCGGGACGTGTGTGCCTAAGTATTTTTTATGCCTAGGCCCTAGTTACTAGGCCCTCGCCAAGGGTTACCACTCCTTAAGAGGAGACAGGAAAACCGTACGGTATTGTCTAGGCTGCTAGGTAGTATTTAATAGCTGATGGCGAGTGACTGTATGCTCCGCGGGCGATCGCCCTGGGGGTTAAAAGGGGCCGTATATTTGCTCGTTGCTTATTTGTTTGCAATCGCTCGTTCATTGACGTAAGAGGTCGTCGATGCTCTCTACTAGGGGTCGGGGGATGTTATTAAATGCTGTGTATCCATGTTGGATCGTATAGGTGCCTTAATAGGAGAATAGTGTTGCTGTTGTTCGTAAGGGGCACTCAGTGGTGGTTTTTAAGATCTCACTATCCCATGTAAAAACTTTTTACCACCGCCTATAATACCTACTACCACCACTAGGTCGTATCGCACGCTGTGTGACGTCTCTGCGTTGGCTCTGAGTCTGAACTTTAAAGACTTAGGTTCGTAGCCGTCACCACGTATAGGTGCAGAGTCCGTTTTCGACGGCCTAGAATACTAATATAATTAACTTTATAAACGCTAAGCAACAGGACCTAAATAGATTCTTATTATACTATATAGTATACTATAAAGATAGTAAATATAACAATACTATACTATAGTACTGTGTAAGGGAGAACTTTATTAGATAGATAAAGGAAACATAGGCTTCTGTAAAGAAGGATATTGTATAAAACTTCCGTAACTTCTTGCGGGAGTATAGAGTATTTATACCTATAGACGGGGGTACTATTAAAGACAATATTTAGGAGCAGGTTATTAATGTAAAAGAAGAGCACGAATGGACTTTATAAGAGATTAAGCACTAACTACGCACTATAAGAAAGCTTAACTTATAATAGAACCTAAGTAATATACCTCTAGAGACAAACCTACCTCCGCCTTTAACTTCTCTGTATCTAATTTAACCCATAACCTTAATGTCGGATACTATACCCTAACGAGAGCAGGTATAGGATCCTATTACTTTGCGATTTAACAACCTTTAGACTCTAGCGACTAGACCTACGTCCCTACTATAGCCTATAATGCAACCCCTACCTCTATCTTAATCTTAAATTGGAGGTAGTTTAAAATTGCTTATAGAGCTTGCAAAGCTCTATTCGGACTAAGAAAAGAAGTTTAGTAGGGAATTATATAATATTCTTAATTCGAAACTACGTATCTTCTATAACTATTGCTAGAAGGTAGAAATAGAGTCTAATTAATACCACAACGCCTATTCCGTTATGCTTAAGGGCCAAGCTAGTACCTTCTATTATAATTATTTGGTAGGAAAAGGATATGATTTCAACCGTATAATATATATATTAAGATACCACTTTAAAATAGAAGAGAATAAGTAGCAGTATATATTAGAATAGAGAGAGACTACCTTTTTAAAAATTATTACTATAAACCTAGGTATCCCTTAGCTTAATTATCTTTAAAAGCTCTTTAATTAACTTTAGACGATTTAGCGTGGTTTATCTAAATTATATTAAGAGAATTTCAGCCTATATAATTAAGTTATTAGCGTATACTAAGGCGTTAAAGAATACAACCTTGCTTTCTTTAATCCTGTAAATACTTATAAAGGAGTATATACTTAATTAAGATCTTCTATTAGCACTGCTCTACACTCTTAAAAAGTATAGCAATTTAATACCTAACTTTAACCTACTTTAATTAACCTACCTAACTAATATAATTATAACTGGACTAATTAAATATATAGTGGCCGGGGTAGATAATATAGTAGAGGGTATAATTAACGACTATAAGGTAAAGGTAGAGGCCCTTGTAGAGGTTTGTTTTAAAGTAATTACTAAAAGAAGTGCTACGTTTATAAGAAACCAAATTGCTAGTTAACTAGGTATTCTCTTAATAAGTAAAAAGAGGTATATAATAAGTTTCGCTAAAGTATAAGAAATGTTAGAAATTATAAGGTTATTACAGCCTACTTTTAAAGCTTTTTAGTTTAATATAAAGGCGTAAAAGATCTTAAGGGTAAGGTTAATAAGGCTAAACAGCTCCTTATAGATATAGAAATTAAGAACTACTCTCCTAACCAATACTTTACTAAGTATAGTAAGGTAAATGGTATATAAACCGTCACTGTTCTTAATAACTAATCTACGCTCTATTCTATTATAAAGTTAGATATCTTTAATAAGCTAAGGGAGAGTTCTGCGTTCTCCTTTAATAATAAATACTCAGCGAACGTCTTCTATAGTATTATACTAGATACTAGAGCTATAGGAGTATCTATAGCAGAAGAATCTTAAGTTTAAGCCCTTTAGCAGCTTAATAGCTCTATTTAAATTAACTATTTAACGGCAGGCTAATATACAATTCGTTTTAGTAAGGGTACTACAATCTCTCTTAGCATAATTAGGGTCCAAACCCCCTTAAGGCATATCACTTTCTATGTTATTTCTATAAATACCCCATTTCTATTTTACATTAGAGATATAAATAAATTAGGCGTTAAGCTTAATAACCTTAAGAATATACTCGTTTAGGGAAATAATCGGGTGCCCGTTATACGCAAGTAGGGTTACCCCTAGTTGCTCTTTTATTAACTAAAAAAGAGTATTGCTTGGAGCCATTTAACTAAGTTAGAGTTATATTAACTACACCATCGTTTTAGCTACCTATCCGTTTATTAATTACTTAGGGTTCTTTAGTAAGTAGGCCATAAAGTTAAGGTTAAGGCAATTAAGTATCTTATAAAGTACTGCTATTACTACTAAATAAACTAGAAGTCCCCTAGCCGATTTAAGTTTACCCTTAAAAATAACTATAACTTTAACTTCTATATTATCGTTAACGTTATATATCTTAGCGGTAAGCTAGTACTCTAAGTTATTAACTTCTTAACCTCCTTCTAAGCCGTACGTTTTTTAAAGGATATATTAGCTAGGAACGTATAGGATACCCTTTAATTATACTAGATCAATATCTACCTAGGACCCCCTAATTAAATCGTCCATAATATAGGAAAGAACTTCTTATTAGCAGAGTTTTAATAATAGATAAAGGTAATAGCAATTAAGGTTAAGGAAGTCCCTATTAAGGTATATAATAGTGTTAGAAAAGTAGAGCAATATTACGCGCTATTATGCCGCGTATATAAGATTATTTCTTTAGAACTAGAGGATACTAGCAAAGAACTTACCTTACAAATGGCTGTTAAAGCCGTTAATAATTCCGCTGGCCTAGATAGACTTATACCCATATTACTAGTCTTTAGCGCCTACCCTTAAATAACTAATAATTCTCTACTATTTCCCTCCATTATATAATGAGTGGAGGCTATTTATAAGGTAATAAAGGAGGTATAACGTCTCTACGCTATACGCTAGGTTAATAACGTACTAGGAATAAGAAATGGCCTAAATACCTTAACTACACTTAATCTGCTACTCTAGTTAGAGGTATACATATAGCGTAAAAAGGGAGGGTAGTTAGGCCCACATTAACTTATTATAATTAATAGTTAGACTTATACTATTTAGATACCTTATAGACCTACTTAATTCCATTTAACTATTATTAAGCCTTATTATAAAGATAATAATTCTAAGCCTTTATAGAATGCCATAGAAAATACCTTAGAGGAGAGCTATAATTAACGTGCTTTAGAAGGCGACCACAATTCTAATATAATTATAGTAGATACGCTATAACTACGACGCGGTAGAGGTCGCCTAAAGGGATTACAAAATCGCTAATATCTTATTAATTTTAAAGAGTAATTTATTGCCGCCATTAAGAATAGAGTTAAGTTATTAATGGCCTTTATAACAGCTAAGGAGAAGGCTAACTTTAAGCTCGCAAAACAGCTCTAAAAGGAAGGTCGTATTATAACCCCTAGAGCTCCTTTCCAAGTATCCGACAAGTAAGAGATTAATAGTCTTATTATAAGAGAAGTCTTTAAATTTAAGAAGTATAACCCTACTAAGTTCGATAAAGTTCGCATCTTTAAGTTAAGAATGGTTAATAAGATTAAAGGCAAAGCTATAGACGCCCTATTTAAGAAATTAAGGCTTATTATCTAAGGCTATAACAATAATAGTAAGGAGGTAATTCTTATATAATCTTCTATAATTTAATAAGCTAGTTAGCAAGTTATTATTACACTAGCTTTCTCCTTAATAAAGAATAGAATAGCAGTTTATTTATAAGATATTACTTAAGCCTATACCCAATCAGAGACGTACCTTTAGCGCTTAATATTAGTATACCTTCCAGAGTAAATTCGCCACTAGTATCCTAAGGATATAGTTATAGTTATACTTAAGCCATTATATAAAATTGCAGAGGCAGGAACTTACTAGTGGGCTACCTATAGCAAGCACTATAAGGAGAAGCTTTTAATAACTACTTCTATATTTAATCTATACTTCCTTATTATAACTACGGAAACCCTATTTAGAATTATTGGTATATAAACTAATAATATAATTATCTTAGGAAACGACCAATTTTTAGCTCTTAAAGAAGATAAGCTAGTAAAGGTAAATCTTATAGCAAAGCTAAAAGAAAAGCTTAATTTAATAATACTATTACTTTTTAATAAATGCATCCTCTCCCTAAATAAGGATTCTATTGCTTTACGCCAGAAGGGTTAAGGTAAGAAGATTAATATTATTAACGTTAATTCTCTAAAGCAAGGATATGTGGAGTAACGCGCTTATAGAGTATATATTGCTTCTATCTATTAACCTAAGGCTTTATTCAATCTCTCCGTTACCGCTTAATACTAGAAACTAACTAAGGATAACGTTCTTGCCCTAAATAAGCGTCTTTCCTAGTAAATAAACTATCTTAATTGGGGACTACTCTATGTGCCTATTAATCTTCCTACCACTAAGCTCTTTATATTTGTTAATAGATTATTTATAAATAATAAAGATTTTAGCTCCTAGCTAGGATATAAGATTATTATTATAAATAAATCTACTAAAGAGAATAACTTTATAATCCATAGCAATCTTATCTATTAGAGCTTAACTAAAAGTAAGCGCATTACTTAAAGCGTTTTAGCGTTAAAGATATATAGAATAGTTAGCGGAGTTAATATAGTAATTACAATTAGAACTACCCTAAAGATAATTATAAATCGACTCGAACTTTCCGTTATCCCTATAATTATATATACCAACTTATACTCCCTCTATAAGTGTTTAGTCAAGCTTAATACTATAAAGGAGAAGCGCCTTATAATTAATATTATAGCACTTTATTAATCCTATAAACGGCGAGAACTCTTTAAGATTTAATAGATTAATAGTTAAGATAACCTAGTAGATGTAATAATAAAGGTAAACCTAAATAAGGCTCTAGAAACGTTTATTAATACAAATACTTTACGTATATAAGTTAAAGGTTGGGTAAAAAGGGAGTAGGAGTATAATAATCTACGGACCCTAATTCCAACCAGCTAATTAGGATTTTCCATCCCTAGGATAGAAAATTGCTATTAGCTTGCTTATAGCTAGCGCCTTAGCGGCTCTAACGGCCCTAACACGATGTCTACCTATAACTCCTTAGTAAGAAAGCACCGCGTGCTAAGAGGCAAATTTTAGGATAGTGAGACTTATATTACAATAGCAATAATAAGTAAGAAGGATTTATATTTGTTATAATAGTTAAGCAGTATTTATATATAGATAGTAACTATAAAAGAAGAGTTGCTAGTGTCAGGAATGAGGCAAGTTGCCGTCACATACGGCAAACTGCCGTTACGTGATGGCAAGTTGCTATCACGTGTCGCCGCGGCACTAGTGTGGCGAGGAGCCTTAAGTTCCTTGCCCTCTCTCATTCTAATAAAACAAGCTTTTAACTAACATCACTGTAACCTACTCGAGTAGTCGTTATTGGTGAGTTACCCTATATGACCAACAATAAGATATTAGAGAGCTTTTAGGGGTAAAATTTTTTAGAAGTATAGTTAGAAGATCTATAGATAGATATATATAAAAACTAAGTAAAGTATATTTTAAAAAGTATAGTAGAGTATTTTATAGAAGATTTTTATAAGGGAATAACTTAAGAATATAATAGAGTAATAGGCTTAGTATTAAGATTATAAGAAGAATATATTATTAATGGAATCTAGGGTATAGCCAGAAAAGTAATAAAAGAGTATTTAAATTGCTAAAGAAATAAATTAATAAGGCATAAGCTATACAGAGGGCTATAACCTATTAAAATACTAGAGAGACTATAGAAAGTTATATTATAGGACTTTATTATTAAGTTACTAAAGTTAAAAGATCTTATTACTGAATAAAAGTATAATATAATCTTAGTAATAGTAGATAAGTTAACTAAATAGGGCTACTTTATAGCATATATAGAAGAAATCTTAGTAAAGGATATTACTAAAATCTATATTAAGGAAGTATTTATAAGATATAAAGTATTAAGTAAAATTATATTAAATAGAGATCTAAGATTTATAATAGTATTCTAGGAAGTATTTTTTTAGCGGAATAAGGAGTTAAAGTAGCAACTTTTATTATATATTATCTATAGACAGATGGCTAAATAAAAAGATTAAATTAGACGCTAAAATAGTATCTAAGATATTATATTAATTACGTATAGAATAATTAGGTATTATTATTACTAAGTATATAGTTTATATATAACGTAACACTATAAGAAGAAATAGGTATATTACTGTTACTATAATAAGTAAAGAAAATAAGTTATATAGCTAAAAAAAAGGATAAAGATATTAATAAATCTTTATATAAACCTTATAGAATTAGTAAAAAAGGTATAAGAAAGAATAAAACGATACTATAACGCTAAGAAATCTAAGGGACTAGATCTTAAGGAGGGGGATAAAGTATAGCTACTATACAAAAATTTTAAGAGTTAATAACTAAGTAAAAAGTTAGACTATATTAAACTAGGACCTTTTAAAATTATATAGAGGATTTTACCAGTTATATTTAAGTTAAACCTACTAGCTAAAATTAAGATCTACCCTATATAGCATATTCTAATGCTAGAACTAGTATATAGGAATATTAAACTACTAATTTATATAGTAGATACGTATAGAGGATAAGAAGAAGATAAGTAGTAAGTTTTAAAGATTATTAGCTAAAAGGATATTAATAATAAAATATAGTATAAGGTTAAGTAGATAGGCTATAATAAGACTACCTAGGAACCACTATAAAATCTAAAGAATGCCATAGGAAAAGTATAGGAGTATTAAAAGAAAATAGGTTAGGTAATATTAAAAAGGAGCTAAAGATAAAAGGATTAGTTAAAGGTAATAGATAAGCCGGATTATCTAAGGGATCTACTACTAGTATATTAGTTATTTCCGCCTCTACTTAACTAGAATCCCTTTTAGCCTCCTTAGCCTTAAGTTTAAATAGACCTTACTTTACTAAGTAAAGCTCTTTTAAACGCACCTTTTTTAAGACCTTTATTAGACGGTTTAGGCAAGTATAAGTATCTAGTTAAGCTTTTAGAGCCTAAGACGCCTTATTAAACGACACTAAACTTTAATAAGGGTCTCGGCTAGCTTACTTTTTAGTTTTTTAGCCGCTACTAATACGCGCAACCCTAAAATAGATTAAATAAGAAACTAGACGATTATAAAGAATAATAAGACGCGTATATTTAGTATTAAAGATAGATTAAATATTATAGGATAATTATATGTTTGCTTATATATATTTAGTATAAAAAGAAGGTTAGTAACTAGATAGAGCTACGATTATAATATATACTAACTTCTTCTCCGTATAATAAGAATAAGACGGTATAACTTTACTAAGGGAAAAAATAAATATTACTAACTAGTTACAACGATTAAACGTAGAAGATTTAATAGAAGGTATTAGAAATAATAAAGGTTATTAAATTAAAAATGGGAATATTATACCTCTAATAGATAACTTAAAGATAGGAGATATCTTTAAGGATAAAGATAAAGAGGAGGGGGATGGTATTACGGACCTTATATTAGTAGTAGTGCGACTACTAAGAATAAACATAAATGGGTTAGTTAAGATAATATAGGAGGCCCTAGAACCGATTAAGCTATAGGATAAAAGGTAGCTAAGTTATATAGCTAGTTATGTTATAAGTTTGGAACGTAGAAACGTAGGAATATAAGAACGCGATATACCGACGTACTAATATACTAATATACTAAACCCTTTACTATAGGGAGGAGTTATATATTTAAGGACGTACGGTCTTTATAAATAGTTTCTCTTATTTATAGTAAATCTTAGAATATAATTAGAGTTAATTTATTAGGTAACTACTTCACTAGTTATTATTACGTTGTTAACTTCCTATTTACCTATATACCCGGCCTATTAACAAGTCCACCGTAGTATTTCCTATAAGGCTTTGTTATATAGAGCCTATAATAGGCATCTTATAGATCTAGCTTTATAAAGATCTTTACCCCAAATAGTTAATCTAGCATTTTACTAACTAGTAGTAGTAGGTAACGGTTCTTAATTATAATCTTATTAAGACTGTAATAGTTTACGTATAGCCTTATAGTTCTATCTAGTTTTAGGATAAAGAGGATTAGCGCGCCTACTAGTAACTTACTAGGCTGGATTTACCCCTTTTCTAGTAACTTATTAAGGTATTCCTATAGGATCTTAAGCTCTTTATAAGAGAGGTTATAGATAGGAAGGTTTGGCGGTTATTTACTTTCTTTTAAATTAATTATATAATTGTACTCTAAGTTCTACGGTAGGACTTTAGCTCTTTTGCCTAAAAATACCCTTAATAAGTCTCTTAGGCCTACTAGAATATTTAACAAATTAAGGTCGCGTTTGTCCTTTATATTATTATTACGTAGGTCCTAAAGCTCCTTTAGGATACTTACGGGCAGCGTTATATACTGTAGTAGTTGCTTATATATAGTTGCTACTATACGTTAAACAGTTATATATAGTAGCTAGTAGAGGGTAGGGAATTCTTTAACGCAACGTTTAAGGTATTAAAGTATACTCTCTATATATTACTTAAGCCAGAGTAACCTGTGGCAGTTAAAGTATCTTATAAAATCTTTAAGATCGCTGCCTTTCTATAGTGTCTCTATAACCTATCTAGTAGTTCCTTATAAGGTTATTATTACGGAGGGGTTATTACCTATACTAGGCTTTATACCTATCTTGCTATTAAATAGGGGTTAGATCTAATACTCCTTTAGGTGTAAAGCGTATACTATTTTACCTAGGGCTATATTCTCTAGGATGTCCTTTAGGCTTATTAGTAATATACACCCTTCTAAATCTTTATTATTCTACTATTTAAAGGCTCCTGTTTTAAAGCGTATCTTAAAATCTACTTCTATAAGCTAAGGGTATCTAAGGATAAGGTTATAACCTATAAAGTTAGCCGCCTAAAAGGGTTGCGAGCTAACTACTTTAGTATAGTTATATATATTAGCTACTAATACTATAAGCTTATAGGCACTATATAGTTTAATCTAATACTTATCTAGGAAGCCTATAATAGGTTTCCGCTACCTTTATAATAGGATAATTTTATACTCTTTTACTAAATTATATTATATAAGATTAATTTTAGCGCCGTTATTATATAGTACTTAAAACTAACGCATCTTACCTATAGAGAGTGTTATTTCTAGCTTAATAGCGATACGGAGAGTCTCTTCTTCTATATCTTACCCTAGTTATAGCTATAAAAAAAAGTCCACAATTAGGGCTTTTTTTCAAAGATTATTAGTGCGGTTATTACCCTTTTTTTAATAAGATCTACCTTTAGAGTTTTCTTTTAACTTCTTAAAGTATTTCTATAAAGGTGCTAGATAGGTATTAGGTTAGCCCTAGAAGTCTTTTCCATTATTTAAGGTTTTTAACTTTAACCCTTTTAAAGTTCTTTTTAAGAACGGCTTCTTTAAAGGTTAGGCCTGCCCTATATTACTACTAGAGTGCCCACACTTCTAGTGACCCCCTAACTTCCTACTAGAAGAGGTTTAGTTTTTTATTATATCTTTAGCGTTTAGAACTACTTATTTGAAATCCGTATATATATAGTAATCCGTAATAGGGCTCCTACGCGCTTTATTTTATTATAAATTACTAGCTTAATTCTAGCCTAAATAAACCTAATCTTCTCCTTTTTATAGATGCTACCGTCCTTATTTTTAATGGGTTTTAGATCTATCTATTAAGTATAAGTTTTTATAAAGTTTATAAACTGGTGGAAGTTATAGCGGTTAAGCTATGTCCTATTCTAGAATAGCTCTATATTATTATATTATATAATATATAGATCTTAAGTCTATTTCTTTAAGAAGGTTTATAGCTATAGCTATATAGTAATTTGCTCTTTATTAAGCTAATTAAGTGCAATCCAGTTTAGCAATTAGTTTTTAATCTTGCTATATTAGCATTTTATTGGGGTGCTAAGATCCTAGAGGCCTCCTAATAGGATTTTAATTGTCCTAGAGGTCCTAGAGGTCCTAATAGGCTCCTAGTAGGCTCCTAGCAGGATTTTAATTTTCCTAATCGTCTTAGTTATCCCTTATAGTGACATTGGGTATTTTTTAAGGGCTAGTGGTAGTTTATAATATATGCCTAGTGTAATATAAAATACGCTAAAATATATAACCGCACGGACCTTCTATAATATTTAACGCGCTTAACGCACATTATTAAATTATTAACTACTACCTCTATTACTATATTAGTCCGCAATAAGGCTTTTAAATAATAAAGTATTGCTAGCGTTTAAGTCTTTTATACGTCCTAATCGATTGGTAAGTTTCTTATAACCCCTATAGGCCTAGAGCTAACTTTTCTACTAGTGTAATTATATGCGTTGCTTATACTGCGATAATAAAGCTATAAAAAATACCTCCCGCTAATTTAACCACCTTATACGCTGCTAAAGCTATATAAACGCCTATAAGGCTAAAGGTAAAGTAACTCCTGCTACTTAAAAGGCTTCTAAAGTCTATAATGACTTTACCGATAAACTTACTTAGAAAAAGCTAAAGATAAATTCCACCACCTATACGCGCTAACGCCTCTTAGAAAAGAAGGCTATATATATAATTATATACAACGTTCGCCCGTTTTAACTATTTTAGGATATAGCCTTGCAGGACTTTATATTAAGTCTTAATAATTTATTTAAGATACCTAATAAAACAACGTTTACTAGAATACTACTTAAGGAAATATACGCTACAACTATGGAGGATATTAAGCAGTATATTAGCACCCAAAAATACCTTAATTTTATTATCGATAAGTTAAGCAATATACTCCATAAGCGTGTGATCAACCTCTGTTATAATACGCTAAACGGTATACTTTATATTAAATTAGAAGTAGTAGATCTAGGGGCAAAATATAATACAGAATAGATATTTAGATGGGTTAGAAAGGAGATTAAGAATTTACTTAGTTTGTAAGGTATATTAAAGCTTACTAAAAGTGCTAAATAATGTACATTTGGACTTTAAGCGTGTTAACTCCCTTGATACTGATACTTACTTAACCATATAATCCCTATAGGAACTTATATATAAAGATAAGGATCTTTAGTACGTATTTATCATTTCTTGCAACCGCTATAGCCTACAGCTGCTTATAAAGGATATACTTAAACAGATCTCTTAGTTTAAAACAGTGTTTGCTAACGCCTAGAGTATATTAACGAAATTCCGCACATTACCAAAATAGCTCTCTATACTGCGGCGCCACTAGAAAATAAAGAAAGCCTTTTCTACTACAGTTATTATATGTTAGGGTACTTAGCTAGCTGTTGCGTAATTAGTAAAGGATAATTAGGAGGCTATTAAGACGTACTGCCTTGATCGAGATGTAGATATTAATGTAGTATTCCGAAGTTAAACTATCGCGGGACCCTTTTTTCAACAGCTTAGCTACTTCCTATACCTCTTTAAGCCTCTCTATAAGGCTTAAAAGATGTTAAAATTAGACCGCGTACGCCTTAGATATATCTCTAGACGCTAGCAATCTATCTACTAGTGTTTCTGTAACGCTAGCGTCGCATATTCTTAGGCGAAGGAGGTGCTTAATTAGGTGTTCTATCCGCGTATAGCTAAACAGGTAGTTCCTATATATTAGGCTGCTTATTACCTCAACCCTACTTACGCAGGTTTAGAAATAAGTGTTAAATGTTAAAAGCTAGTCCTTAATTTTATTCGTAAGTATATGCCGGCTAATTAGGAGGCTGCCGCCTTATAGTTATACTTTAGCTACTATTATAAGGAGGATGAATTTGCTTCTACTAATTACTATTAGCAGTATACAAACAAGCTAAACTTATTTTGGTCCTCTATAAGAGTTACTATACCTAATTTAGCTAATTTAGCGCGCCGTTTATATTTTATATAGGCTAATTTGGTGCCCTCTAAGCGCTTATTTAGTATAGTAAAGCTTATATACTCCTGAATAAAGGCCTTTACTAATCCTAAACGGGTAGATATATAGACGGCCGTCTATATTAACTAGCGGGTGTTTAATTAATATAAGGGCAAGTATTATAAACCGTTTGATTAGAACCAGCTAGATAAGTAGGAGCGTCTTAAATAGGAGAACTTAATTATTAAGCATAAGTATATAGAGGTTAGTAGGCGCGTTAGTAAGGTAGCGAATTAATTTTATATATATTTAACCCCTATATATTAATTTGATTAATTACTAACACTAAGTCTATATCTAAAATCCTATATATTTTATATGGTGGTAGTAATTTTGGATTAATACACGTATTTTAGTAAGCAGAGCTTATGACAATACAACATGTAATTTTAGAGACCCCAGCCCTAGCGAAAAGTCGTCTCATTAGTTGGCGCATGGGTCCTGTTCCTTGGTCAACAGAAAATACACAAAGAGCATATAATTTGGTGAAGTGTCAAGTAGCCAAAGAACGGAACGCAGATCTCCGGGACTTTTACCTGTACAATCTTTCCGGTCGTACCACCTCGTCTACTTGGATGAGTCCGGGTGCGACAAGCGAATTGGCTTCAGGGATACTGGATGATCTCCTCTTGGTGTGGCGCCGGTCCAGGTCGCTCAGTTTCACCGGGACCGTAGATATCAGATATTACCTGCGTATACTCAAGACGGCGTTCTCATTTCCCGAGTGTTTCAGGGAATGACTGACAGTGGTCATGGGATCTCTCTAGGGTCGTACTCCTTGCTCAAGCTACTAAAGACGACAAAGAGCTTACGAAAATACGCCAGCTCCGATCGATACTTGACGAAACAACAAACACACCCATAATAGTGATGACGCTTCGGCGTCCCTTAAAAGCAGTACATTATGTGTTGTATTTAACGCGGCAGGATGACATTAGTTACACGTGTGTGCTATCAATTTTCACCACAGTAGCGGTCCCTTCAGCTTTCCCAACAGATTTGATTCATCTGGGCACCTCATGTGGTCCCGACCTAAACGTTGATGCCACTCCACTTAGCCTCCAAGGTAGTTGTGGTTGCAGCAGACAAAGTCTCTTCCTCCTGGACAAACGGGATCTCCACGCACAATCAGCCACCGCATCATATCTAGAGTTGCCAAATTCAAACGACTTACCGGAGTTCACGGACTGGCAACCTTCTCTCCACAAGCACTGAGTGCTGGAGCCGTGGCCCGGGCAGTCGCGGACGACGCACGCCATGATGTTGTCAGGGTCCGAAGGGCAAGGCCAATTACTAGGAGTTCCGGTGTAAGGGTCACCGCCCCATCTGTTGCGGCACACGTTGTCGTCGAGGCAAATGCAGTCATCCCCCCAGTTGTTTGAACAACGGCCACCAACGGCCGCTAGGGCTGGAGCTGCGATGGACAGGAATGCAAGGGTAGCACTAATAAGCTTCATGTTAGAAGTGGATTGATAAATTGATCTGTTCTGGAACTAATTCTGCGTGTCGGGCGAGGAGCCCTTGGTGTTTATATAGGCGCAGGCCCCGTCTCTAGCACCATTTTTCACAATGTCCAAATGCCGAAGACCCGGTGTGAACGAGCAGCACCGATTGGTACTGACAGTGATCTATTTGGACTGGAGCGGCGTGGATCCGGCGTGGAGCGCCGTTGGAGCGCCAGTTTACGTTTATCAATTATAGGTTTAGCACTTTCCTATAATTGATAAACGTAAACTGGCGCTCCAACGGCGCTCCACGCCGGATCCACGCCGCTCCAGTCCAAATAGATCACTGATTGGTACTGCTATACCAGTTCATCACTGCCTGTCAGCAGACTACGCTGTCACCGAGTGCAGGTCTATCCGGTATCAGACACTGATTGGTGATACTTCTATTTTATTTCATTTTAGTTTCAGCAGAGGCTTCCCTGTTTTGCCATCAGCTGAGGTCTTTTCAGCTGAGGTCGTTTTGCCTTGTACGGCTTGTTCCATAAGCCACAATCTCTCGCTTACTGTCGTTTGCAAAAGATCGGGAACTCGCTTAAGGACGAAAGAGCCGCATCGCCCCCCACCAAAATTTGTATGAGGGGCAATTCTTTTAATTTTAACCACCACAATTAAAGTTATTATGGGCCGCCGCCTTCCAGATGAAGTTGTTTATAGAATTAGGATTCGTATTGAAGCTGGTGAGGCAGTACCAGCTAGAAGTCTCCGCCAGGCCGTGCACGCTGCCAGGTCATGCACGGTCCAACCCCACCAAAATCGTCCATTTTCAAAATCATCAAAATCGTCAAAATTAAACAACAGCACCACCAAAATGGCGAATATCGACGCCGCGCTTGCTGATTTAAGGCTTCAAGATAAGCCGAATATTTCTGCGACAGCAAAAAAGCATGGATGCGACCGCACGACCCTCTCTAAGCGCTTTTGCAACGTTACTAAGTCCAAGGAGTCTGCGAACGATTTAATGCGATTACTCGATAGCGTACAGTCAAAAGCGCTTATAAAATATATCAACGACCTTACCGAACGCGGGCTTCCTCCTATAACTGCAATGGTTT
Organism: Cenococcum geophilum 1.58; assembly: GCF_001692895.1. Classification (NCBI taxonomy): domain Eukaryota; kingdom Fungi; phylum Ascomycota; class Dothideomycetes; order Gloniales; family Gloniaceae; genus Cenococcum; species Cenococcum geophilum. Next base: position 772,805 of record NW_027137596.1, read on the forward strand.
GAAATCTAGCAGCTAGAATTGCAGGAAGGCAGCCAGGAGATTATTGGGCGGCGCGCTGGCTGGCTGCTTATAAAGACGAAGTTAAATCCGGATACCTTTTACTAATTAACACTACACGCAAGAAGGCAGATTTAGCGCTATATTATAGCTTATATTTTAAGCTACTTAGCAGGAAGATTATTAAATATAGTATATAATTAGAGAATACGTACAATATGGATAAAAAGGGCTTCCTGTGAGGCAGTATTGCCAGGGTGTACGGTAGGGAGCAGGCAAGCCGAGCATGAGTCACATAGGGAGTCGATGGAAGAGGACGATATGGTAATGAGGGTAGGCAATAGCCTCGTACTGAGACGAACCGATGAGGAGGGAAGGGCTGCAAGCCCGAGGTGCTTATAAGGAGGTGCCAAGGGCTAGCCGAAGGCTAGCCTTGGCGACCCCTGAGAGCCCCTAGGCGATGCAGCAGCCGAGTAAGGGCCAAAATAACCCTTACACTTCCTTATCGGCTTCCTTAAGAAAACAAGGAGGATCTTTTCTAAGAAGGCTTTTAATAGCGGCAGGGTTAGAAATATTAGCTAGGATGGAAATAGAGAGTGGATTACTATATTAATAACTATCTGCGCTAATGGAACTAGCCTCTTGCCTAGTCTTATCTATTAAGCTATTTCTAGCAATATTTAAGACTCCTGGCTATAGGATTTCGACCTAAATAAATAGAGCTGCTTCTTCTCCTTATTGCTAATAGGCTGGACGAATGATGACTTAGGCTTCTTATAGCTTTCTATACTATTTAATCGTGAAATAAAGGCAAAGGCGCGCCAAGGAAGGGATTGGAGGCTCCTTATCGTCAACGGCCACGGCTCTTATATTAATATGAGGTTTATTAACTACTATTACCTTTATAGAATATTACTGGCTATTTACCCACCTCATTTAACGCATAGATTACAACCTCTTAACGTCTCTCTCTTCTTACCGCTCGCTACATTCTACAGCCAGGAATTAAACCAGTTTACTCTTAATAGTGAAGGTTTCTCGCGTCTTACTAAGAGAGACTTCTTCCGACTATTTTAGGCGGCCTATAGTAAAGCTTTTATAGCAAAGAACGTATAAAGTAGATGGGAAAAGACTAGTCTTTACCCTTTTAAGCTAGAGGTTATTTTAGATAAGTTCTTATTAAAAGAAGCTACTATAAAAGAAAGGCCTTTATCTAGTAAGTCTTCTAAGTTAGTATTAACGGTAGCCAATTAGAAGGGGATTAAGAGGAAGCTTAAGAACGTTATTACTAACGTTTTTAACTTAAGAGTTAAAGAGCTCACTAATATGATTAAGAACCTTACAGCAATGAATATCCTTCTTAAATCGCGAATTCAAGGCTACTAGCGAGCTCTTAAGAATAAGTAGAAGAAGCGCCAACGCCAGAAACCTCTTTTTTACCAGCTTGCTATATAGAACGACGGTAGGGCTATATTCTATAGTCCTATAAAGGTATAATAAGCTCGCAACCTTTTAACGGAATAAGAGGAAGCCAAGAAGTATAAGGCAGCTCTTAAAGTTAATAAAAAGATTTAACGGCAACTACATAAGGATAAGAAGAGGCGTTTAGTGGAATAAAGGAAGGAACAGCGTGTGTAGGATAAGGTGCAGCGAGAGAGGGAAGCTGCGGCTAAAAAGGTCGCTTTATAGGAACGTCAGGAAAAAATTTACCAGCATTTTTGCAGCATTTGGCAGCATTTGGCGGCCAAATGCGCATTCCGCGCACTACAACGTGTAGCGTATGGTATCGACTAAGGTGCGGCATACTGCTGCATTTAACAATGCAGTGCGGCATACCGCTGCATACTGCTATATTTAACAATGCAGTGCAGCTAATTGCGCATTTTGCACTTAATGCGCAATTAATATATAATGCCCTCCTCGTGCATTCTGTACATAATGCCCTCCTCGCGCATTCTATATATCTTGCTCTTCTTACACACTTAATAGTATTTGCTTGGTTTATATAGTTGGTGCAAAATTATATTATTTTAGATAATTTAATATATAGCGACGGTTCTCTTCTACCTGCCTACCTACCGACCTACCTACCTGCCTACCTGCCTGCCTGCCTGCCTGCCTGTCTACCTACCTGCCTACCTGCCTACCCGCCTGCCTGCCTGCCTGCTTGCCTACCCGTCCGCCCGTCTGTCTGTCTATCTGTCTATCTGTCTGTCTGTCTGTCTATACCCACCCATCTATGCCTACCTATCTATGCCTACCCGTCTATGTTACCTTGATTCGAGCGATCGATCGAATCGTTTATCGTGTTCGCTGGCTGGTCGTTCGAACGGTTGTCGTGTGGCTCTGGCGACGGTCGTGTGGCGATGACGACGGTCGTCTAGCTCTGGCGACGGTCATCTGGCTCTGACGGTCGTCCAGCTCTGGCGACGGTCGTCTAGCTCTGACGACGGTCGTCTGGCTCTGACGGTCGTCTAGCTCTGGCGACGGTCATCTGGCTCCGGCGACGGTCGTCTGGCTCTGACGACGGTCATCTGGCTCTGACGACGGTCGTCTAGCTCTGACGACGATCGTCCAGCTCTGGCGACGGTCATCCTGGCTCCGGCGACGGTCGTCTAGCTCTGACGACGGTCGTCTGGCTCTGACGGTCGTCTAGCTCCGGCGACGGTCGTCTGCTGGCTGTCGTTCTGGTGTCTTCCTAGGTAGGGAGGATGTAAGGAAGGGTAAAAAATGAGGTGGCTACCTAGGTGTATATAGGGGGTATACTTGGCAGAGGCACGTGTAGAGGCTATCGGGAATATAGCGGGGACCCGATGCGGAGCTTCGTGTAGAGCCTCCGTACGCAGAGCTTCGTGTAGAGCCTCCGTACGCAGAGCTTCGCGCAGAGCCTTGTGCAGAGCCTCTGTACGCAGAGCTTTATGTAGACCCTTGTGTAGAGCTTCGTGCAGAGCTTCGCGTAGAGCTTCGTGCAGAGCTTCGTGCAGAGCTTCGTGTAGAGCTTCGTGCAGAGCTTCGTGTAGAGCTTCGTGCAGAGCTTCGTGCAGAACTTCGTGTAGAACTTCGTGCAGAGCTTCGTGCAGAACTTCGTGTAGAACTTCGTGCAGAGCTTCGTGTAGAACTTCGTGCAGAGCTTCGTGTAGAGCTTCGTGCAGAACTTCATGCAGAGCTTCGTGCAGCATTTAATTTTACTTTCTGCCATTTTAGCATTTTCTAGCATTTAGCAGCTAAATGCTAATACTTAATTATAAATGCAGCATTTGGCGGCTAATGCTAGTACTTAGTAATAAATGCAGCTAAATGCTAATACTTAATTATAAATGCGGCATTTGGCGCTAAATGCTAGTACTTAGTAATAAATGCCGCATTTAGCTGCTAAATGCTAGAAAATGCTAGAAATGCTAGAAAATGCTAAAATGGCAGAAAAGTAAAATCAGATGCTGGTAAATTTTTTCCTAACGAAGCTAAGGAAGCTAGACAAGTTAGGCTACAATTACAAAATAAACTTAAACAGGTAAGGAAGTTAAAGAGGGTTTAAAATAACTCAATATTGGCTACAGAAGAGGTTGAAATTGTTACTGTTTATAGTGAGGAAGTTGAAGAGGTGGAAATAGCCAGGAAGCGCCCTTAACGCCTTCGACGGCTGCCAAGCAAACTTAACAACTACGAAGTACGGAGGTGCCTGTCAAAAGTCTTTGCCGCCAAGAAAATTGACCGCCTTAGCTTACCGCCTTAGCTTACCGCCTTCCAAATCTAGATATCCTGCCATTTGTCCTCTCCCGCTTTAGGTGCTTTTAAGCGTCTTAGTGCCTCTATAGCACCCTCCCTATACTCATTACCTCCTTTAAGATTAATAACCTTCTGGATATGCCTAATAATCCGCTTAATCTAAGCCTGAATCCTCCACTATTTAAGATCTCTCTATATCGCCTGCTATACGTTCTTATAACCTCTCTCTACTACGGCGCTCCCTTACGCGCAGTAACCCTCTTTTATACGGCTAGCAAGGCTTAATTATATTTAAATTAGGAGAGTTGCTACACTAAAGAAGGCGTTAAATGTTCTATGCGTTATATATAGTTAATTAATATTAGTAGGTGTAAGCTAGAGCCTTATCCTCCTAGACAATAGTACTAAGCCTTTCCTTAAGGCACTCTTAAGTAAAAGGTAGTAGCTTTAGTATAAGAATTAATGTTTAATATTGCCACTAATTAATACCTCCATAGCCCTAATTCCGTATAAGCTTGCTAGTTGCTTTAGTAAACTTCCATCTTAGCTTTAGTTTAGGAAAATTGCGCAGCCCTATCCTTCTAATACCCGTATTAAGCTCCCACTCCTACTATATATAAGGCTTAAGCTCCTTATTTAGCTTATTAATTACAGCCTAAGCTTTCTTCTATTCTATAGCTATTTCTAGCTACCAGATATAGCAAGGTCCTTTCTTATTATATAAAAAACAGCCCTAGAATATAAACTCTAAGTAGCCTTTCCAGTGGTTGCGTATACAGCTCTTAATAAAACGCTTATCTACAGTACGCCAAATTTAATATTTACTATAGCAATAACCTAAGATAACAGATGTCTTGTCTAACTAGATAACATTTTTCTAATCTTCTAACTTCTAATAAGCGTAATCTCTATAGAACTTAAGCCTCTTAAGCTTTATCTGCTCCGTTAATCCAGGCTTTTATATAGGTTTAGTCTTTCTTAATCTAGAGGCTCTAAGTATTCGCTATACGGTTTTAGCACTAACTCCTCTAACCTTTACAGTAATATAATTGCATGTCTTCTCTCTACTATATTTATCACGGCGGACCTTCTTTAGTATTGCGTTCTTAGTATCTTTAGTCTGTTTAGATGGACGGCTAGGGCGAAAAGCGTCGTCTACGTAGGTATTAAGGATGAGAGGAGGAGAAGATTTTGGGTTAAAGCCTCAATCGATTACGCGGCGATATATATCTCGTATAGTTCGTTTAGAAATTTAGGTTATCTTTATAATTTCGGCAGCTAAAATTCCGTAAGCTCTAAGAGCCACAATTTAAGCCCTTATAGCTAAATCGTAGCCACCTACGGAACGTTTAGCGGTAGATCTTTTGGTAGCTATTTAGAATATTAAAAAGAACTTAAAAGCTACGGAATTAAGCTGCTAAAAACAACCTTGGTAAAACGCTTGATGACGTAGCAGAATTCTGCCGGCAGAATATTGTTTTTCTGCCTTGGCGGTAAGCCGGGGCGGCAAAGACTTTTAATAGGCACCTCCATAGATATAAGCTGATTTAGCAATCTTTAAAGCCCTATACACCAAAATTTTAATCAATTTAACCATTTGTATGGTTGTAAATAACCTTAATTTTAAACCCGATTTGGTGGGGTTGGACCACATATGCCTTGGCAGCGTACACGGCCTAGCGGAGACTTCTATTGCGGAGGCTGTAAAAGTGGGCAAGAAGACGATTTATAAGATATAATTAAACCTTAATATTTAGGGTAAACTGTATACGCCTTTTATTATAGTTTAAGGTCGACCGAAAGCCCTACTACCTTACTAAGAAATTGTAATGTATACAGCCGTAGTATTAAGCTTTTTACTAACTACTTATATAGCGCCTTCTTGACTTCTTTAAAGATTAGCTAATAGCGTATCTAGATAAGATATAGACTTTCCTATTTAACGAATTTAATATCTAAGTCTCTATTATAACTGTCTGCCGTACTCTTAAGAGAGCTTCTTAGTTATAAAAGGTGGTTACGGCTTAGGCGGCTTAAAGGAGCGCTCTTCTTTATAATGCTTAGATTAGTATATAGAAGAGCTAGGTAGTAGAATAGCTTATATTTCTTAATAAGTTAGTAGTAAATAAAAGGGCTAGTAATAGGAAGTACGGCTAGTTACTAAAAGGGACTATATATAGTATAGTACGCGTACTTAAGAGGTTAGAGAGGTAGAGTATTCTACTAGTATTAGTAGTTAACGGATACCTTAGCTACCTTATCTTTTAAGGCTCTATTATATCTGTAATATTTAAAGCCTTTATAGAGGAGTAGGTACTACCTTATTATACGCTATATCTAGGGCTATAATTAGTCCTTATTCTTAATAATATAGCAATTTATAAATTAATACGGCTTTAAGAGCTTTATAAGTAACATAATATCTTACTAAAATTCCTACCACTATACTTACTAGATTATAATCCTATTAAGGCTTAGATTAGAAGAAACTAGTAGCTAATTAAGGACTTTAAGAGCTTTAAGAACTTCTTATATTTTGCTGTTAGTTAAGTATATAGTATATATATAGGAGCTTACTTCTAAGAGGCAGGATATATTATAGAGTAATAGATAAATACTATCTTAATTGCTTAAACTTTAAGATTAAAGGCCTAATTTTAACTAGCGTACTAATCTTAAAGCTATATCTCTCCTATTAATTTAATATTATACCTTTACCTAGCTTTTCTAACTTTAGTAAGTTAATATTCCATTCTTCCTCTACTAGCTTATCCTTAATAGGCTTTAAAGTAGCCCTCTGCCTCTTACTACTAAACTTTAACTTATTAGCTAGCTAGTTAAAGAACTAGCTAAGTAGCTTAACTAGATATATTTCTAACTAAATAGGGCTTACGTTTTAGGGTGCTTTAATATTTAAAGATAACGTAAAATATTAACAGAGGTAAGGATTTTAGGCTATAGAATTGACCTAATCTACAACTAATATTGCTACTAGCTGCTTAATATATTTTAGTATAGAATCTTCCTTCTTTACTACTAGCTCCTTTTAGATCTTCTTACTCCTCTCTTTACTACTAGCTAAGACCATTATAATATTTTACGATGGCTGCTTAACGGTAGAGGCGCTAGAGAGAAGCTCTTTATTCTACTACTAAAAGTCTACTATATTTACAGGATAATGGTTAATTATAATACTGGGCGAGTTAGGTAATAGCTTATTCTACTACTACGTCTTACCTTTATTATAGTAATAGATATTTATATAAGGCCACTAATCTATAATTACTGGCATTATATTACTAGAAGCCTCCTTAGCAGTAATTATATTAGGTAAGTTAGTAATTTAAACTTATATAGCTATTCTTCTACCTATAGGCCTTTTAATAACTTACTAACTTAGAGTTATAGTAGAAGGAGCCTAAGACTCTAGCTCCTTCTCCTTAACTAAATATAAGGTAAAGTTTAAGAAGAGAGACTTTAACGGCTAGTGCTTATACTACTCCTTATTTATTATAAGAGCTTAATATAGATTTATAGGCAACTAAATATCTTAAGGGCAGTAGTTAGCTTACCGCGCCTTCTTATAGGAGGTAATAGCTTAAAGGTAAGTAATCTTAAACTTTTATAGTAGTAGATTTAATACAGTCTTATTCTACTATTACTCCAGCTTAAAGTAGTATATATTTTTAGTATTAAATACTACTAACTTTATACTAAGAAGAGACTCCTTTCTATTACCTGTAATTGCCTTTTAAACACTTATAAAGCGTATAGGCGGCGGCGGCGGTAATAACGGCGGCGGCGACAAGCTTATATCCTTATCTTCTACCTTTATAAGCTCCTTAGTATTCTTATCCTCGTCCTTATTAACCTTATCTATAGACATAGGCTCTACGGGCGTTGCTAGTGGCGGCGATAGTAATAGCGACAGCGACGGCGACGGCGATGGTAATGGTGATAGCGATAGTACTAGTATTATCTTCTACCTCTTCTTTACCTTCCTCTTTACCTTCTTTTTAGGCGGCTGTAAGATAGCAAAAGTAGGTATAGATTAAGCCCACTTTTATTTAGAAGGCTTTAAAGTACAGCCTAATAATTAAGTAGGTAGCTGCTACTATTAGGGCGATATAAGATGCAACACTAAGATTTCTATATAATTGACTTAACTAGGTAACGCGCCAGCTTCACTATTTAGGCGCTTATAATAGGTGGTTAACGTATTATTAGTAGTTAAAATTAAAAGAATTACCCCTTATACAAATTTTAGTGGGGGGCGATGCGGCTCTTTTGTCCTTAAGCGAGTTCCCGATCTTTTGTAAACGATAGTACACCCATTTCAAAAAGATCGGTAAAAATCGCCAAGCCGCACGACGCGCATCGCCCCCTCCATCAAAACAATATACCCCCTTATAGCCCCACCAATATAGCTCTATATTTATATAATTTAGGGCTGTTTTGGTAGAGTTATAGGGGGTGCTTATTTCTAGGAATGGAGGGGTCGCGTAGAGCCTTAATTCAAGTTTTACAGCCACCCCCTATAACCCTACTAATATAGCTCTATATTTAATAAATAAAGACCCATTTTATAGCCCTAGAATAGGCCTATAAAATGGACCTATATATATACAAATCGGATCAATATTGGTGGAATTATATGGGGTGGATTGTTTTAATAAGAGGGTAATACGCTACTGCGGCTTGGCAATTTTTACTAGTATCTCCAAAACAGCAGTACACCCCCTATAGCCCCACCAATATAGCTCTATATTTTATAAATAGAGGGCTATAAAATGGGTCTTTATTTATTAAATATAGAGCTGTATTAGTGGGGTTATAGGGGGTGGCTGTAAAACTTAAATTGAGGCTCTGCGCGACCCCTCCATTCCTAGAAATAAGCACCCCCTATAACTCTACCAAAACAGCCCTAAATTATATAAATATAGAGCTATATTGGTGGGGCTATAAGGGGGTGTATTGTTTTGATGGAGGGGGCGATGCGCGTCGTGCGGCTTGGCGATTTTTACCGATCTTTTTGAAATGGGTGTACCGATATTTCTTAAACGACTGTAGTAGAGTAGCTCTCAGCTTCTTATCGAAACGTTCCGACCTGTGAGGCAACCAGCCATTACACTTTCAGGGGCTCGGGATTTTCAACCTTATCTTTAAATAATACCCCCTAACACGCAGTACCCAAGTTGAGAAAAGAATGGAGACGGCAGAGGCGGAAGGAGGCTCGACGCGTTAATCGCGTTGGGGACGCGCCAAGACAACCAAGGCCCTTGAAAACGATAGTTATGAGAGCAATACAGAAGATACGGTTCATGTGGTAGCAGTAACCCCTAGTATACCACGATTAAAGCGTATAGGGAAAAAACTATGCCCTAAGGATTAAATAGTGTTAATAAGAAACTATATAATAGCTAAAAAGAGAGCAGAGTAGCTAGTAATAATAGCCACTATAGAAAACTAATTAATAACTAAGAAGATAAATATAATAATAAATATATAAATTAAAGTGCTAACTAACCTAGTTATATTACTATTAGGGGAATTAGAGAAGTAGAAAAAGGCATAAATAAACTAAATAAAAGTTATTACTAAAATATTTATAGAGTAGATTAACGCGCTTAGAGTAAAGGTTATAGAAAAGATAGAGGTAATCTAGACCTATTTATTTAATATTTAAGCATTACTAAGCGCAGCTCTATTATATATAGATATTGCCTATATACTGCTAAGCAGTTAACTAAGTAACCTAATGTCCTTCCCTTTAAGGAATATTATACTATTAACTATTACTAATATATTATACTATATAGTTAATATATCTAGAGTTAAAGAGAAAAATAAAAATTAAGTATAACTGGGGGTAATTAGGTAAGCAGTTAAAAATAGTATATATATAATAGAAGGCCACAAGAGCTAGCGCTGTATAGCAGTAATTAAAGATCCTAGAAACTATATATATATTAAAATAACTTATAGAAATAAAGCTAAGCTTTAATATATAAAAGAAGCGGCTTAAAAAACCTTAGTATTTAATATTTAGGTACTATAAAACTAGCTCTACCTAGTAAAAATTAATAATACTAACTAAATAGCAGTTCTTAACTAAGAAGGAAATATTTAAGATAAAGTAGTAAAGATACTAGGAAAAGAGAATTATATATATATATATATAGCCTAAATAGGATGGCTTAGTAAAAAAGACATAGGAAAAATATATAGATTAATAGTAGTATATATTACTAAAAGTAGTAAGGTAGCATAATTACTACAGGACTAATACTTTTATATTATAGGGGAATTAACCTATATTAGAACCTATAAACCTAAAAGGGGCCTAATGTAATGCTACTAGTATTAAACATTAGGATATAAAGTATTTATATATATAAGACTATAAGAATATACTAAATATACTTAAGAAGGATATTATTATAATAACTGCTAAGGATAGATCCTAAAATATATACTATATAAAGGACTATATAAATTATTTAGTAAAAAGTATTAAGTACTTTATTCTACCTATTATATATAAAACACTTTAGATACTTTAACTAAATATTTAAAAATAAAGTATAGTACAACAAAGCTTAATAAATAATAAACAACTAAAAGACTTTAGAGTGCTAGCAATATTAGAGCCAGATATATAGAAAATAGATAATATAGTTGTAATAGTCCCCATAGGACACTTAAATTGGACTAAGGTAATACCTATGGTCTAGTATAAAGAGAGGTGGGCGATATAGAGCATACTATAGAATAAAAAAGATATTAAGGCTAAATAGGTGCTAGTATAATTAGTAGACCTTACTATGGTAGTGCTGCGTCTTCCTAACTAATTAGTACTAGTAGTATTAGTATATATTAAGGAAAAGAATATAAAGCCACTATAGGATATAACTAGTAAACTATATTAACTAATCTAGAAAATATGGAATAAAATAGGTATATAAACTAATATAATACTTATAGAAGACTTTAACCAGTATAACTAGTTATAGGGAGAAAATAACATCTTGCCGGTAAGATAGAGAGAAGCTAACCTAATTATTAACTTTATAGGAGATTCCTTCCCCTATAGCCTACTGCTTAGGGGTACAAAAATATAGCAAAATAGCAACTATAAGATAATAATTAATCTAATCCTAGTATTAGACAAGTTAGTATCTATAATGATAAAGTATATAGCATATGGATATAATTTTGGGGCAATTAAGATAATATTTAATATTATGGTCCCTAAATATGCTATAGAATAGAGAATGCTCTTTAAGAATATACTATAGAATAGAATTAGGAATAAGATTACTACTACCCTTTATATTATTCTAGTAAGTGGTAAAGTGTAGTAGTAAACAGACTAGCTTATAGATATAGTGCTAGAGGCAGTCTATATATTAGCTCTAAAGGCTAGACCTTTACTATATATAAAAAGGTAGTAGATAACAAACCTTATAAAGCTCTGCTAAGTATATATTTACTAAAGGAACTGGGTAAAGAACTAACGCTAAGTAGGCCAGATATTACTAGAACTAGAGTAATAAGTAAAGGAGGCCTTAAAGAAACACCACAATATAATATAGAAATAGAAAAGAATATGCTGGAATAACTTCCTAGCTAATAATGCAAATATTTAGTAAGTAGTAAAATACCTTAACCTAAGCAGCAACTTAGTATTTAATAAAATACCACTATTAGTAAGGATAAATAGATTTACTATAGAAGGAAAAGATAAGTAAGTAGTAGAGCTGTTAACTATATTCTTTTCCCTATTACTAGCAGGAATAAAGGACAAGGGCCTATGGCCTTAATAAATATTAACACTAATACCGCATCTTATAATAGAAGAGGTAGAATAGAAGATATTTACAGTAAAGCTATAGAAAGCACTAGGGGATAATAGCCTACTAGTAATAGTATAGAGGTAGATGTAGCTGGTAATAAAAGATAGGGTCCTACTCCTCTTTTAGACCTTATTAAATAAGGGCAACCTTCCTAACTAATAAAGAGGTGCTAAGATTATACTACTTAAAAAGCTAAATAAAGGAGACTATATAAAGGTAAGAATATAGAGGCCTATCTCTCTACTTTCTATATTAGGCAAGGTGCTAGAGTTTGTAGTTACTAAGAGAATATTATATACAGTAAAGACCTTTAGACTACTGCCTATAAATTACTTTATGGTAAGGAAGAAGCGCTCTACTAAATAGGTGCCACTACTACTGCAAAAATATATTTATAATATATAGAGGTCTAAAAAGGTGCTTAGCTTTATTAGCTTTAATATAAAAGATATATATAATAAAGTATATAAAGAGAGGCTACTACAGAGGCTTATAGTAAGAGGTATACTACTAGCACAGTAGATTAATATATTTTGCTCTAATTATATTATAACTATCTTGGTTAACGGCCATACCTTTATTAGGAAAATATCCGCAGGCTAAGATTTAAACTACTCGTTAAGTGAAATCAAATACTACCAAATAGGTCAATTAGGCGCCAAATAGCTACAGTCGACGCCGCTGACGTCGTTAACGCATTTGGTGTTTTTAACGCGCAGCCTACGTATAGCCTACGCAGAGCCTACGCAACCCACGTACGTCAGGAAAAAATTTACCAGCATTTTCGCAGCATTTGGCGGCATTTAGCGGCCAAATGCGCAATCCGCGCACTGCAACGTGTAGCGTATGGTATCGACTCAGGTGCGGCATACTGCCGCATCTAATAACGCAGTGCAGTATACTGCCGTATCCAGTAACGCGGTGCAAGTATACTACCGCATCTAATAACGTGGTGTAGTATTCTGCCGTATCTAATAACGCGGTGTAGTATTCTGCCGCATCTAATAATATAGTGCAGCATTCTGCCGCATCTAATAACGTGGTATAGTATACTGCCATATCTAGTAACGCGGTATAAGCATACTGCCGTATCTAATAACGCGGTATAGTATACTGCCATATCTAATAACGCGATATAGCTAATTGCGCATTTACAGCCACCTAAGTAAGTAGTGCCTTTATTCTATTAAGCTCTCTCTATACTTAATGCGTAATTAATATATAATACCCCCCTTATATATTCTATATATCTTACTTACTTTAAGTAATAAATAAGCGTTGCTCTTCCCACGCACTTAATAGTATTTACTTAGTCTACGCGGTTAATAGTATTTACCCGTTCTATATAATTAGTATACTTTACTTAGTTTATACAGTTAGTACCCTTTACTTATTCTACGCAGTTAGTACCCTTTACTTATTTTACGTAGTTAGTATTCTCTACTTATTCTATATACCTAGTATATACTATATAAAGAATATATTTTAACCTAATAGTAATATAATATAACCTTAATACGCCTAATAACGCCCTTTAGTTAACCTACTATTTTAAGTTTAATATTTATATAAGTCCCGCCGTAATAGTAGTACCGTACTATTAAACCCCTAATCGTCTTTATTCTTACCGTTATTCTTACTATTATTTTCCCCGTCTATCCTACTGCCTTCTCTACTCTTATCCTCTTTATTGCCGTTATTTTCCCTATCTATTCCGCTGCCTTCTTTACTCTTATCCTCTTTATTAGCAAATTCCAGTATTACTAATCTATCTCCACTTTATAGGCGGGCCTTTATATCCTCTAGTATAGCACTATCTATAATATCTATAACCTTAGACTTGCCGGCGAAAGTACACTATAAGATACGGTAATTAATTCCTATTTCCTATTTATTATTACCTTAAATTTATTTAAGGCGCGCTTAAATAGCGTTAATGTTATAGTTATATAGCATTAAAATCGTCTTATTAGTATACTGCGAGAAGGAGACCTTATATATAATTTTAGGGTTTATTCTTTATAATAAATGCGCTAAGCTACTATTATCCTATTATATTATCTTTATTAGCCTATATATAACAATTAAAATAGCGTAATATTATAATATAGGAAACGGCGGTAAAGTACTATAGTATACAGCGAGTATTATAATATAATGTTATAATGCGATTAATATAATATTATATATTTACACTTACAGTATACGGTTATTAAGTAAACCTGTTATTATACTTAGGATCTAGTTCCTCTAGATCTTCTATAGTATTTTTAAATAGATTACTAATTGCCTGCTAAGTCTATAGTATCTTATCTCTAATTATATTCTATATCTTATTAACTTATTATAGAAGTAGCCTATATAGCCTTTTATTACGTTTAGGTTAGTAGCTCTTCTAAGTATTCTATAGTCGCTCCCAACTATTTATAATACGCTTTAGTAAGTATAATAAGAGGCTTCCTATAGATTTACCTATAATTATAGCGTTAGCTTTAAACTTATATTCCGCTTCTATAGTCCTTAAGAGTATATTAAATTACTACGTATATAAGCTATATCGTATTAGCTGTAATAGGTAAGAAGAGGTTAGTATTATTCTTATTAAGGGCGAGTGACCTTAGCCTAGTATTAAAGAATACACGCTTAATATAACGTGCGATAATTAGCGCCCTAAATCTTATCTCTCTATCCTAGCCTTAGTTAGTTAGGTATAGTAAAAGGTAGAGTACTAACCGGGCCACCGAGCGTAAAGTAGTTATCCTTAAGTAGTTCCGCTACTTCCTCTACTACGGCCTTAATATTTAGCTTAAGGCAGTTATAGCTCCCGGTAATAGTATCGCGTACTATATTTATTATATAATACCAAAATACGCTAAGCTAGCCGTATAGCTGGAAAATTGGTTAGTATAGTGCTACTAAATCTAAGGACCGCGAACCTTGCGTGCCGCTGGCCCCAGTAATATACTTAATACTCTATTTATTGGGTTTTTATAACGGTCTATAATAGTAATCGCCTCTTTTTACGTCTGCTTTATTAGTGTGTTTAAACCGCTTATATTTATTTCTAGCTAAAAAAAGAGATAGAGCTCTTTAGGTATAGAGCCTATTATTACTTATATAATAAGACATATCTAAGTAATACTGTATATTATTATATTAACTAGGCTAAGTAGCTGCTTTATATATTATCTAAAGTTATCCTATAGCGGTTGTTTATTTAAGTAATATATATATTTCTTTTAAGTGTAGGTTTTAGATATCTTACGGTCGCTTAGGGTTTATAGGCTTTTATCTAATAAGAATAAAACTATCCGTTAGGATAACGTTATTAAAATTAATAATAATAGGTTGTACTATAGCACATTAATAATAGCCTTGCCTTTTAATAGAGACAGTTATGGTATAGAGCCCGATATTATCCCCTTTAAGATTTAGATTATCTTAGGAGCTACTACTTAACTTATAACATCTTTATTTACTTTTTTACAAAATAGGTAAAGAATAAGTATATTAGTTTAGTAGAACTATTTAGCTTTTATATACACTTTACTTCCCTAAAAGATACTAAATAGTCTAAAGTCTTATACCTAATATACTTTAAATAATAACTCGGTTAACTTTTATAATATAAATTAGGCATTTTTTACTAAGTATATAAAAAGGAGCTTTAATAAACTTATAATAATAAGTTAGGAGGGCGGCCTAACTGTTTATTAGGCTTTATAACAGGGCGATTAGATTGCCTTACTATAGCATAGGGTCCTACTTTATATAATATTTTTTCTATACCATATAAAAGCCTAGTTCCTCGCGATATTTGCCTACTTTTAAGGTAGATAGTACGGTATATAGGATATAAAGGGTAGCTAGCGCGTAGAGGGCGATATATAGTAGTATTATATTCTAGTTTATTATAGTCGCGGCAATCTACCCCTTTATTACAATCTAGCGCCGCTAGTTATAACTTACCACTATTTTAGCTAAGTTATATTTCTTTACCGCCTAGTATAAGCCTATTTCCTTATATATATATTAACCTATACCCTATTTATTCGCTTAAAATCTTTATTATATATAGTATTATATATATCCTAATTGCTATAGTTATTTATAAAGAAATAGTCTATAACGTTAATATCCGTTAGTATAAGTAAGATAGGCCTCGTGATATGGTTAATATTATATATTTAGAGGGCATCTAGCGTACGTTTCATCCTACTGTTAGATAGCTTTATACTTTATACTCTAAGTATTTTAGTTCTTGCGTTAATCTTACTACTATTATAAACTTAAAGGGTCTCTACTAATACACTAGCGTATTTTAGGTATTTGCCCTTACTATCTAATCGCCTAGTATCTTAGATTGTAAGTAGTAAACAAAACCTCCCTACTTTATTGCTATAGAGGCTATTATTTACCCGCTTATATTCTTATACTATTACAGCATTATAGCGGGGGGCTCTAATATTAGCCTATAACGGGGTATATTAAATTAATACCTTATTAAGCTTATTAGTATTAGTAGCATTCTTCCTAAAGTAAATATAGCATATAACGCTATAATAGATACTTAAGGGCATCTTTAATACCCAATTATTATCGGCCTCTAGTTAGTTAACGTCCTAGTTTATTTACCAGATTTCATTAATCTACTTACGGTATTCCCTTATAAAGGGGGCTAGTTTAGATATAAGGTCAGTAATCTCTATCCGGCACTATACCTCCTTAACTATACGCTAAATAGATATATTAATTCTCTAGCCTTAAAGTATCTAAGTTATATAGTTATTAAAGTTCTATATATATAAGCGATGTACATATACATTAACTATAGGGCCTAGTTATATTATCTGTATTACGCTTATTAGGTCTACTATATCAATTATATTAGTTGACGCCTATAGCTTAAGTTTGTTTTAAAGCATAGTATTAAGATATATAGTGTTATATTATAGCATCTACTCTTTATAGTTATTCCGTTTGTTGGTCCTATAGTAGAATACCTTCTATAGCTTATATACTTGCTCTAAATACTTTATATCTATACCTCTAATTACTCCTAGTCGCTAGATACTCTCTAAATAGTAAGTAATAGTATATAGCTTAGGAATATTAAAGTATGGTAGTCCTACCTTACTTAGTTAAAACGGAAGAAATATATCCTTTATTTTATCCATTCTATAAATAGCTACTACTAGGTACTAAATAGTTAATTCATTGTATAATATATATTAAGATAGTATAGTAAAGTTTATAAACGCCCGGATAAATAGCATAGCACCTTTATTCTATTTTAGTAAGGGTGCTATAGTAGGGACTAATTATCGTAATAGAGATTTATACATCTTTTTTATCTATTAGCCAACATTTACCTAGCTATCCTATACTATTATATCGGTAAATTGTTCCACCTATGCGAAGCGGGTAGTAATAAGTATATTAATATTTAATATCTTTTAGCCGTAACTATCTGTACGCGGGATATCAAGGCCCTAATATTTTCCGGCCTATATTTCACTTTATATAAGCCCCTTAATCTAGTATATAAGATATTTACTAGTAAGGCCTTTAAGCACCTAGTATAGAAAATTAGGCGCTATTATCTTATAGATATTAGATAGATTATAGCCCTATATAAAGTTATAGAACGGCCAAATATAATCTAAGTTATCCTTCTTATTAGTATCGTAACCTTCCTACTATATTTATATTTGGTCTTTTATTAATTAGTATATATAGAACGGCTATAGTTGCTAAATAGCAGTTATTAAATCATGCCGTTCATTCGTATATATATAATAAGTTAAATATTTATAGCCACTTTTAATATCTATAAGCGTAACCTATTCTTTATAATTAGCCATAAATATAGCTAAAAGTAAAAAGCAGTATTAATCCTAGCTATCCGCGCATAGGAGATATACTCCTTCTTTACTAGCTTTCTCTAACGCTATAGGCATTATTAGCATAACTATACTAGTAGTAGGGTTATCGCTAAAATATACGTTTAAGGATAGCCGCGAGGGTCTTATATTGCACCGCTAGTTATATTATTTAGTTACTAGGTATATAAACCGGGAGGTATATAAGCAGTAATAGGGCTAGTTAATTTACGGATTATTAAACGCGCAGTTTAATATTTCTAATTAAAATATAAAGTGGCCATGCTTTCTTGCCGCCGGTATATTATATTAATTAGGTTTTATTACTAGCTAATATAATTAGCACTACAGTTACGCCGAGCGGTAGCTACTCTTACATCTCCTACCACTAGTCTACTATATTAAGCTTATTATATATTCTTATTCCTACTAATAAGTACTACCTTACTAGTAAGAAAGTTATATCTCCTTAAAAAGGGCCATAACTAATAAGGAAGGACATAATTTCTAGAGCATTTCAGTAACGTACTAGTAGCTACTAGTCCCCTATGGTTATAATTATTTTAATCTACTATGGTTAATTACTCTTAGATTACATCTATTTTAAAAGTAGTTTTACTTTAATATTATTAGCACTCTAGTAAGAAAAATAGTTAGTAAATACTCCCTAAAGCCTAATATCGTTAAACTACTCGTTAATAGCGCGGTTAAAAGTCCTATAGCTTACCCACTATAAGACCTATACGTATTCTGCCTTACTACCAAACGGATAAAATAGGGAAGGTATCTTATCTAGTACACTACTAATACGCTTAATACGCGGCATAATATCATATACTACTGCAGTATTATCTATAGTTTATAAATTTCCTTAATTCCGTCCCAAAGGCTTTCCCACAGCACGGCTAGTGGCCTCTTTAAATATTTTAATCCAAAAGACGTCTATAGATATTCCAGTTAAAGTTTACCAATTAGTTTTAACTATCGCCAGGTTATATACCCTATTAAATATTACGGAATTATTATTATAGTGCATATCCGCAGCCCCATTATTTAGCTTATTAATAATATTATCGCCTAAAGCTTATACAGGTGGCCACTTATTACCTTACTCTAATTCAGCCTTATAATTAGTTATATAATACCCTTTTAAGGTTTAATAGCATAATAGTGCATCGTCGTCTATATATTATATAAGTAGCTACTTATTATATTACTTTAGCTTAGCCCTATAATAGGCTATCTAATACTCCTCTAAGCTTTAATAGCATAAGAGTGCATTATTATTTATCTCTTTAATATTAACGCCCTTATATCTACCCTTCTTCTATTTCTATTATCTTAGATAATATTATTTATAATAGGTTAGACCGCCTATACTTTTTACTTTAGTCCTATACTTTTTATATTACCGCTAGATAGAGCTTATTTATAAATTGCCGCATTAAGCTATAATTTACTATAGTTTAGTTAGAAGGGAGCCGAAAATAATATCTATATAAAACCGTATATTTAAAGTAGTATTTATAGCTTATACTATATTATAAGCCAGTTAAGATAGGAGGAGTATAGTAAGAGCATGGTAATATCTGTAGACACTAACGCGCTAAATAGCGCAACCCGTTACATTTTATGCTAATTTATATTAAATCGCGTTACGTTAAGCTAGGAGACTCTACTTATTACTAATATCGCGCCGCCTTTCTATTATACTAAGTATAGAATTCTAAACACTACTATTTCCTACTTAGGATACTAGACTATTTTTTATAATAGGACGCGATATATAATAGCGGTATACTATAAATACGGCGTAGTACAACTCTATAAGCGCTATAGACCCGCAAAAAGATATACAGCTTATTACCGGCTTAGGCATTACTATAGAGAGACTTAATACTATTAAGCGGACTTTTAAGTAGGTTATTATTAAGGACGGCATTTTATATATTTTATTTTATAAATAACTAAACAATTTGCTACGCAAGTAGGCAATCTAGAAAGTTATTTGTTAGGTAGTAGAATATAAGAAGGCACTAGCGCTATAGGTATATAAGGCTATATAGAATATACTAGCCTATATATAGTTAAATATACACAAGAAGATAAAGGTGCTAGGGCGGCCTAGTATTAACTATATAGTAGATATGGAAAGGGGGCATATAGCTGCCGCAAACTTATAGAGTTTATCCCAGCTTAACTATACGTAGAACTACGGCTATAATCTTAAATAACTTATTATACTACTTTATAAGCGGAAACTAGATAATATAAACTTAGTCCTAAGTATAAACATAGCCTTAAGTCTAGTGTCGCTATTTAATACGGCTTAAGACCTACGTATAGTTGAATATTAGCTACTAGTTAAGATGTTTTTAGAGGCCGGAGTAGATTATAACAAGGAGTAGATATAGGCCGCCTATATAAAAACTATACCTATCTAAAACAATAGGGCCTTAAGGGCTGCTCTATTAAGGGCAGTTTATTATAGGGTAGGCTAAATTATATTTACAGCTATCTATAGAGATAGTATACCGGTATCCGTTGTAATTATAATATATTACTAACGTTTATCTAGCCCTATCTCTAGTATAATATGTTTCACTAGGCGGGCTAAAAGGCATTAATTAATTACAGCTAATCTAATCTACGTAAAGATAGTAACTTTAGTTAAGTTTACCTTATAGTAAGACCTCCTATTGTACTAAAAAGCCTTAAGATTATTACCTATATATATAATCTTAGGTTATCTAAATATAGTATAGCAAATTACCTTTACTATAGGCTTTTCTATTAGGGGCAACTATATAAATATTATATTTGTCCTATGTTTTACTAGCTAGTAGCTAGTATAGTAGGATAAGTATTATTCTAAGGGCCTATAGTATTAGCGACAAGTTTCTTAAGATATAGTAACGGTATACTAATACTAGAAATAGTATACCTAATATAAGCAGGAGAGGGCGTTAGGTTACATTGCCTTAGCGGCAGCTATAATAAGAAAAGGATTAGATCCTATTTAAGGTTATTATAGTTTAGTAAAAATAGAGGCGGCCTATACTATATAGAGAGTTATTAATAATAGTTGCGGTTATTAGTGAGATATCTAGACTATAATCTAACTAGTTAAGTATTTAGGGAATGTTTGGTTATAAGTTTAAATTAGAATAAGGGCTTTAGAATAGAGTTAATCTAAAGCTCTAATCTAATTCTAAGGTAACCATTTGGTTAAATTCTAGTTTAATTTAACTTTAGCTACAAATTTTTAATATTTTAAAAAACACGCTAAAAGTTACTAAAAAGTTGGTAACTTTACTATATACAGAATCTAAACTAAGGTCTTAGCATTAGTTTAAATTAGGAGCTTAAAGCTCTTTATTTAAACTCTAGATTAAATCTAAAGGCTTTAAATTATATATATTTATATAACCCGTAGAGCTATAGATACATATTAAATTGGGAAAGAACGCGTTCTTTCTACTAGACTTTTAGTTTAGATTTAAAAGTAATAAATTATAACTAAATAACCCCTTAAAATCTGGATTACAGATTAGTATTAATTAACTACTAGCCTAAAAGGGATAAAAACTAGGATTACTAGGCTTTATAAATCGGGCTATCTTTACTATAATACGCTTATCTGTTTTAGAGATCTTATTTAGCTATAATATATAATATTATAATATGCCATATTTTACCTAATACTATAGCAAAATTGTAAATATTAAAGGCCTATAGCTATTGCCGCTCTTAACTTCTATCTAGTATCCCTATTTAAGGGTCTTGCTACTAATAAAGTCTATAACATCTATCCTTACCACCCTCCTTATGTTCTAACACCACTAACATCCTCTCTATTATTGTTATCCTTGTTATTATCACTAGCACCGCCCCAGCCGTTATTATTAGCGCCCTCTCTATTAGCCTCATTCCACGCTTTAGTATAATTACCAGTATTACTAATATTTATTACACCCGCGAAGTTAGGAATAGTAATATTAAAGTTAATATCCATACTATATAAAATAGGCGTATAATTAGCTATACGCTAGCGGTAAATATACTATATAGTTTCATTAACGTTAAACAGGGTAATAAGTTACTAGAAGTGCTTTTTCCGCTTAAAATTCTTAAGGTTAATAAATACCTTATTATCCTTATACTACTTCTTAATTTTATAATACGCAGTATTTATAAAGGTCTTATTGCTAGTATAATAATTATAAACTACCTAGAGACTACTAATAATAATAAGGCCCGCTTATAGTCTAGTAATTATAAAAAGGTTTCTTACTGTATCCTAAATAAATTTTAGCGGACTAGCAACTATTATATTATATACTAATAACTCCACCTAGCTGCCTTAGATGCCGTTAATGGTAAAGACCTTAATCTTACTAACTACTAGCGCAAATTCCCGCTACTTACTACCATCTTACTAGGCGTAGCACTATTCTTTAAGCGCATATAGCGCTGTGGAGTAGACAATAAGTTAGGCTATATATAGAACGGTAAGGCTAACCTCTAATAGCTTAAATTTAAAGTCTATTAGCGCTATAGCCACCTAAAATGCGCGTTAAGCGTGGACCAGGTTATACATTAATTAGCTAAGCTTATTTACCTATATAGTACCATTAACGGCAAGAAAGGTAACAGGGTGGTCATAGCGCAGCATATCCTTAAAAAAGCTCGCCGCTAGCTTTAACTACTCTTAGTCCTTAATTATTAGGCTTATCTAAAGCTGGCTATACGGCAGGATGGCATTTATAAGACATATAATATCTTTAATAAATTAATATTATAGCGAAAACTATACTATATCCGCACTAGCTGTAAGGAGACGCGTATAGAGGGAGATAGATTTCTAATAGTAGAACGGATTATTAAAATTAGGACTAAGGATTGGTTTTAGTTAGTATATATTACTAAGAAAAACCTAAGGCATGGGGTCGCTAGCCTAGATTTATAGACCTCCTTAGATTAAATATGGTCTGCTCTAGGTGAACCTAATAAGATTACCTAGCTTAGATACCTTCCTGGCCTTATTATAGAAAACTATATATATAGCGCTAATAGAATATATATAAGTCTATAAGACCATATTAGGTATTATAAGAATAACATTAGCCTTCTTAGCTAGGTCTATAATAACTATATTAGCTATAAGTATTAATCCCATCTTATTATCTTACGTTATATTATTACTAAGCGCAAATCAGTATAAGTATTGGCAGAATTTAGCGTATTTAGTTATATTAGGGTCTATAATAAAATATAGGTTTCTATTACTATTTAAAACACCTATAAGGTATAATAACTACTAACCTTTAGACAAATCTATAACCTATAACTACTTATTAAAGCCAGTAGCATTACTAGCCTTAAATATACGGTAGAGTAGGAATACTATATTTAGTATAGATATATCCTTATTAATTATAGCATAGTTATCCTATTCTTTAAAATGCTTAGGATAAGTATTAATACCTGCCGCTATTTACTATATAACGGCATCCTGCTTATAGGCCTTAGTTTCCGTTAAGTATATATAGCGGCGAAGGATAATAGGAAATTTAGCGGGATGGCCTTATACAATTAGTGCCTTATAGTCCTCTATAAGCGTATTATTAATTATCTTAGCTAGTATATCTAGTTAGTAATTAAGCGGTAATAGGACCTAGATTTTAGTAGGATCCTATTAGGGTAACCTAAGTTAATACTAGTATTATACTAAAACAGTTAGAAAGATTAATTTCCTAATACTACCGGGGCCTTATATTAGCAAAATACCGCCTATTATATATTTAAGCGCAGTATAGGCACCTATTTACTCTTTATTAAGTAGCGGTAAAACAGCCTTAAGGGCATTATTAACCAAGTTCTTCCTATACTTAGTAATATTATAGTTAAAGTAATTAATACGCGGGAGATCTATAAAGTTATTAGATAGCACAATTTGGCGCTTAATATAGAAACTATTACCTCCTTACTATAGGTAGTATAGAGTATTAATCTCTTAAGAGATTCCAACCTTAGGGATACGCTCAGTTATAAGACATTTAATACCCTATGCCGTAATTAGGGCCTTACTTAGGTTACTAACTATTATAAAGTTGTTGCTGCTTAGGATATACTCCAGAGCAAATACGGGGTTTAGTATAAACTTATAACCTACCTATAGTTAAAAGACAAAAGTATAGTAGTTATAGCCGGAGCTAAAGGGAGTGGTATTAATAATAACTCCTTTTTAACTAGCCTAGCTATCTATATTTTTACCTAAAAATAAGATATTAATGATAAAGTTAGTATAAAGGATAAGACCATTAACTATCTAGATAGTAGTATAGTAGACTTAGTCTGCGCTACCTAAAAAGGTAATAAAATAAATAATAGTAGGTACCTAGGGGTTCTAATTAACGGCCTTAAGGCTCGCAACTACGGCATAGAACTAGACCGTAAAATACTTAAGAACACTATTAAACTAATACCTTACGGGGATTTTATATAATAGTCGGTCCTCTACTAAAAGCTATATACTAAGCTAAATATTTATATTATAGTTCTTCTACTAGCAACCTAAAGGATTATTAACGCTCTGCTATTATAGGCTTATGTTTAGGCTTGCGATATAACTATTAAGCCATTTAGTACCTAGTGTAAAGAAATAGACAACAACTATAGGACTATTTAATAGTATATCCTAAGCTTTATAGATTTACGGCGTAAATGGGCTAAAGTCCCTATTAATAAAGAAGTACTTACTAAGCAACATACGCGTACCTAGTGTAGGTTTATTAGAGGCGACAACGAACCTAATATAGTAAAGTTATAGGGTTATAGTATCTTGTAGGAGAATGCAAGTAAGATACTTAAGTATAGTTAGATATAATAGTTATTAAGTAACTAAAGAAGTAGCATTAGTAGTGTTAACCTTAACATTGCTAGTAATATTAGCATCTATAAATTAGATAGACGCCATCTTATATAAACAATAAGTAGGCATTCCACTAGTCTTATAAGACACCTAGAATATAATACTATATACTATAATATACTCTTTAATAATTTATATAACAAACTAAACTATAAAATAGTTATTATTTAGAAGCTAGAGTACATTTAAAGGTTCGGCTATTACGGAATCACTATCCTCTATATAGGTATCTAGATTATCTACTAGGCTATCCGCTACCGGATAGAAGCCGGCTATATTAAGAGGTTTAGGCAATGAAGAGGTAGCAGCTATACTTAAAGCGGCAGCACTTAGTGCATCTATCTTACCTAGAGCGGTTATAGCATCTATCACCCAAATTAAAGTAGGTCTACTTATATAATTATTAATATTATACCCTATAACTCTATAGTTCTTATATACCTAACTATAAAAGACAGTTTAATGGTTCAGAAAGCTATAGTTTAGGCAAGTCTACTTCTTCTTACCTAATAGCTAGGAACAGTCTCGCTTTCTATAGCCTATAGCACTATATTAGTTATATATTACACTAAGATAATTACTTTTAAGATAACCGGCTTCCTTATAATTATTATATATAAGGTTAAGGCAGTTAGCTTTAAGATAACCAGCCTTATTATAGCCGTAATAAAGTTAAGAGGCTTTCTTAAGAGGATAATTGGCGCGTATATAGCCGGTAAACAGACAGAAATAGCATTTTAAAGCGTTATTAGCCAAAAGGTATAGACTACTAAGCTCTAAAAGAAGAGGCTTATTAAGCGTAGGGCCCTTACTATTACCTTACAAGACACCAAAGCCCATAGTCGCCATAGTTAAGGCAATCTTAAAAACTATAACACCCTTAGCAAACTTTTTATAGTCACAGACGTAGTTAATATCGCGAGTTATAAAATAATTAGTAGGTAGGTCTATTTTAGTAGCAGGCTATATTAAGCAGTAGTTTATATAAACGCATTAGTAAACATAGACCCTCTATTATATAGCTAAGGCCAAAAATAAGGTAGCTGACTTACTATATTATAAGGCTCTATAGCTTAAATAGATCTACAAAGGCACTAGTTATAAAGGTAAATGCTAGTAGGGTAGGAGTAAGGGTAGGTAATTAGTAGAGTTAGGTTAACTAGTAAAGGTAAGGAAATAAGGCGCGCCCTAATAAAATTATATAAGTAAGGCCTTAGCGGCAAAGTATACGGTTATATACTCTATAGGTCAAACGCGTATAAGGGTAAATCTATAGTAACAAAACCAACCTATAAAGGAAGACGCGGTATAGTATAAGTTATAGGGACTACCCTACCTAGCCTATCTCTTAATATAGGCCAGGTAATAGTCCAGTACTATTAAGCTCTTATAGTTTATAATATAAGCATATAAATATATAGAAGGGTAAGGAAAAAAAGAAGCGAGTAGTAAAGTAAAAGCACTT
The DNA here is from genome assembly GCF_001692895.1 of Cenococcum geophilum 1.58. Taxonomy (NCBI): domain Eukaryota; kingdom Fungi; phylum Ascomycota; class Dothideomycetes; order Gloniales; family Gloniaceae; genus Cenococcum; species Cenococcum geophilum. The sequence continues at coordinate 798,665 of NW_027137596.1, forward strand.
TACTATAGGCAGGCTAATTACGTTATAGGTAAACGGAAACTTAAACACTGTAATCTATTAAAAATATTACTAATAAGCACAGCCTATCACTGCTAGAAAGTATAAGTCTTTTCCTCCCTTAATTAGTAAGAGAAAAGGCATTATTAACTAAATAATCTCTTACTAGAGTACTAAGTGGGAAACAGGATATTATAAAACTATATATAGTTCTAAACAGATCTTAAATAAAGATATTAAATTTAAAAGACTCTAACGTAATAAATACTATAGTAGAATACTAACCTCTTATATAACACTAAATAGATAAATAGCGAGATAAGTTAACGTTGCTAAGCGGCTGGATGCTAGTATATATAACATATCTACTATCCTAAAATGCCCTAAAATGCCGCAAAATACTGCAAAATACTATTAATTATATAAACTTATAATATAAGATACAAAACCTTCTACTACCTTTTACGGTAGATATATGTTTAAATAAGCACTAGATATTTATATACAGACATAAATCCTATATACTAGATAATTATTATTCCGGATAGACTTATCTAGTAGGCCCTTAAGTACTATATAGTATAATAATAATACTAGCAATTATAAAGTAAGTATAATATATCGCTATCTACTAGAAGTACTACCTATTATATACTAAGCACTTCGCAGCAATAAAGTCCGCAGGTATAGATATAGGCTAGCCCTCTAACTCTAGTAGCGTGCATATCCACCAACTTTATATAACAATAAGAAATATAGTAACGCCTATAATAAGTGCAATACGTTACTATCTACTAGAAATACTACCTATTGTATAGCAAATACTTCGCAGTAATAAAGCCCGCATATATAGACGCAGGCTAGCCCTTTAACTCTAGCGGCGCGCATATATACCAACTCCATATAATAATAAGAAATATAGTAACGCCCACAACCTCCTATAGTCTACTATACTATAATAACTAATTACCCCTTCGCAGGCACTTAATAAATCGCTTGTATTAAAAACTATAAGAGTTTAGCGGTATTAAACCACCACCTAGCCCTAAATAGGCTAGGTAGAGTAGTCCCTATAAGTTATATAATTATACCCTTATTTAACTGCACAGTACTAAGTCTAACCATATTTACCCTAACTAGTAGCAGCAAACTATAGCTAATTTTACCTCTATGCGGGCACATACGGGCAATTACAAGATCTACCTCTTTACCTCTTCTTAATTAACTTTACTTACCCTACCTTCTATCTCTCCTATAACTAACCTCCAACTATATTTAACACTAAAGTTATACTAGTATAGCGCTAGCCAGCTACCATATAAAGCCCTCCTACTTTAATAGTTACCTTCTACTTAATATATGCCGCAATATTACATATACCTAACTAAATAAGTAACTTAATAATAACGCAACTATAGGTAAAGCCGGATGCGTGGTATAAGGCGAACCTAAAGCCGACTAAAGATATAGATATTGCCTAAGGCTTTAAAATAAGCATTAAAAACTATAATAGACTAAAAGAGAAGGTTAAAAATATTGCGATTAAAGTTAAGCCTAAGCATATAACATATCACGGCAACTCTACAATAATAAAAAAAGGGCATATTAAGGAGTTTTATAAGTAACTCCTGTAATTTACTAATACTTTACTGGATTAGAAACTACAGGTAATCCTAAAAATTATAGAAAGTACTTATTTTAATCGCGTAAAAAGGGTACTAAGTACCTCTAAAAGTGGGTATGCTCTATATAAATATATATTACCCCTAAAGACCAAAGCATAAGACGAGATAACGCCACCTTAGCTGCTGCATATAATATAGCCTATAGACGTTACTATAACCTCACTATATAGTATCCCTTCGCCTCAGCCAGTAACCCTAGTGGCGAGCAACGTAATTAATATAAGAGATATTAAGATTAAAATTTAATCTATAGGCTTAATAGGTAGGTTAATAGTTAGGGTAGTCTAAGTCTTATATCTAATAAGCGAAAACCTATATATAGCTTTAGGTAAGCTATAGGAGGAACTATAAGCCTATATAGAGCTTAACATTAACAGTCCGCCTAAAAAGAACATCTATATATCGCTGTGGAGATACAAAAACCTTACAATACGGTTAAAGGGCACACTTATTATAGCTCTTAGCGAAATAGCGCAAAATAGTACAAAGGAGGCCGTGCTTATAGCATTACTCTTACCTCCTAGCTTAAACTTCTAAGTCGCTACCACTAATAATATACCGCTAGCTATTAAATCTAAGGCGCCTAGACGCGATGGATATAGCGTAAAAGATAGCCAGCAAGTCCCAATACCGCGTAAGGCCAGCGGTAAGAGTAAACTAAGAGAAGGCAAGAAGCAGAGTTATTTAGGATTAGCAGTATATAGCTCTAATAAAGATAGTAAGGGCGAGCCTATTAGATATAAGAAATTGGATAATAGTAAAATTAAATTAGGCAAATATAATAAGTAGCCTTAACTAAAATCGGTAATAAGTGCCCTAGCGGAGAATAATAAAAGCGAGCCGGCCGCGCCTAGGAAGTTAAATAGTTATAAGGCCAACCTAAATAAAAGTAGAAAACGCCCTTAAGCAGAATTAGTAGCAGGCACTCTTATAAAAAACAGCAATAACGAGCTGGTTATACGCAGAAGGTAATTAGTAAAGGGAAAACGTAACCTATCTACCTATAAGCCCATATTAGCGAGTAACAGCGGTACTAAAGAAATTACCATAGATAACGGTAAATTGCCGCAATTTATTACTAAACCTAAAGGTATACACTAGCCTAACGATATAATAGACGACCCTACTACTATATCACTAACCGTTAATATCCCTTAAAATATTACCGTAGAGGACAGTAAATTACCACAACATGCCAGTAGATATAATAATTAGTTCCTATATTACACTAACTCTAAAGATATAAAAAGTGGAGACAAAGATAAGGATTTAGTTAATAATAGCAACCAAAACAAGGATTTAGTTAATAATAATAACTAAGACGTAGACGTAAAGGAAGAACTTAACTAGCAAACTTTCTTAGCCCAGCTCTATAAGGCTAGGAAGGATAACCTAAATAGCGCACTAGCGTATATAATAGAGGCGGATCTTCTACTTACTCTAAAGTATTTCCCACTCGTCTTATTAAAAGTACTTTCTAAAACCGCCCTAATCGAACTCCCTAATTAGGGCCTCGTATTAGGCTTTAAATTCAGCCTATACCAAGTAGTATATATTACTTAGGCATTTAAGTAAAAGAGGATAATTAAAAAAAGCAGCATCTATATAAACAAACCCGGCGCGGGCAAGACTATATAAATAATTACTTAATAGCTAATAAACTACTTTTATTATTAGAACGTAATAAAGGTTTAAGAGGCCTAAGCTACTAGGGATATAACCCGCCACCTACCTAAGATATATCCGCTAGATTTAAAATGCCTATAGATAGCAAAGCAGCCGATTATATGCTACTGCGAAGATAACTCTAAAAAGCTATACCCTATAGACCTACAGCGAGGCTACCTAGTCATTTTTACGCCGACCCTAGGCCTGCCAGGATTCCTAAAGGACGCGAGTATAATATTATAAGACGGCGCAATTATAAAGCGCCCTAACCTGCCCTAGATTACAATTCTCGCCCCTAGCTATAATAAAGTTAAGATATTTAATAAACTAAAAAAGGACAAATAGCCGCAAATCCGTAAGGCTCTTAAGTAGACTAATAAAAAATAATAAAAGAACAACAATAACATATATCTAGTTAGCAAGGCTCTCCTATTATACCCATAGGGTAAAGCCAAGTTTAAGAATAATTATAGCCCTACCCCTAATGCGACGGAACTATTAGCGCTAAAATACTTAACCTAATTCCTTCTAATTACTACGCGAAATTGTATTACCACACGACTAATATATAGGTTTATCGCTATATAAACCAATATATAGAAACACCTAAATGGCTAATCCCCTAGAACGTATCAGAAATCAAAGAGTGTAATATAGGTTAGGCGTATTCTCTAAGATAAATGCTACCTAGACGCAACCAGTAAAGTTTTAATATCGTTTATTAAGGATATAGTTAAGGAGTACCGCATTATATATAATCGCAGCCCTACTATATAGGGTACGTCTAGCACACCTAATAACGGAAACCTAATATAACCAATATGGTTTATTATAGCAGGATTAAAAAGGCTAGAGTGGGAAGAAGCTAATAAGCTAAAGGGAACAGAGTTTAAAGTACTACTTAAGCTTAAAGAAAAAAACATCTAGCTAAAGAAGAAGGAATTTAACCGTCTCTATAAGGATATAAAGACTAACCTAGCCAGAGTAATAGCAGATAGGAAATTCGGCAAACTAGCTGCATTTTTCCGTATAGTTATTCCAACGTTTTAGATATATAGAGGGGAGTTAACACTCTAGTTTAACCAGTAAAAGCTTATCCTAAAGAACAGCTATCTTAAATTAGTTATATTATAGGCCGACCCTAATAATACTAAGGCGGCTATAATTATAGCTATAAAGGACCAAGTAAGGATAGAGCAAAGGCACTAATATAAGGAACTTCTGGCTATATAGGAGGAAGATAGTAGCGATCTAAATACTAAACCTAAGATACCGAAACTCACCTAAGCCAAGTTATACACTAACGCGAAAATAGCAGTAAGCATAGCCTAGGTTGTCCAATACTAGGACTAGTATACCCCTATTATAATTAAGTCTAATAAATCCAATAAGTCCGATAATAAACGCCTAAAAACTTAAAGTTACACACTTAAGGACCTAATTATCGCTAAGTAAACTACTAACCCGCTTAGTAAGGAGTTCACCAATATACTTAACCGCTATTTTTAACAGAATGCAAAGTTCTTTTAAGCTAAAAAAATCTGTAATTACGTTTATATCAAAAAATAAACGGATAGTTCAGCGTGTAAGATTATTATTACCACTCGCTTACCTCTTATACTAGCTTATTAGTTTAATAGGCTATATAAAGAATATAGTAAAGATAAGGTGCTCTACTATGTAGCCGGCATATCTAATATTAAAAAGGCCAAGGCTAGGCAAACCTTTAACACTAATAACTCTAAGTAGATCCTACTTTACACCTTCGCATTAATTAGGCTGTCCATTAACCTATAGCGCGTAAATTACACTATTATAGTTAAGCTAAGCCATAAGCTCTTAGAGGTAAAGTAACTATTCGCTTAGATAGATTAACGAGGATAAACTAAACCTATTTACTATAGTACTATTATAGCTAATTAGAAGTCGAGTATCGAGTAGAGAATATTAAAGTTAACTAAATTTACGTCGTTACTGCATAAGTCGGTATATAAGGAGAAGGCTAATTTAAGCTTAAAAGCAGGCTAAGGTAAGAAGGAAGACACTAAGACTATTTAATGCTAGTAATAATTATAAGAGTATAATATAACTATAAATAGTTTTAAACACTATATATAGCCGCTATATGGCGAAACCTATTATAATTATATAGTGGCGTATATATAGGCCAAGGGACGTGTCTTCTAGTAACTTATAGGTAGTAGCGTAGCGTATATTATAAGGTGAGGATATGGATAGGGAGTCCAATGATAGAACAATGGGTATATTGTATAGACAGAGACGAATCCTTAAGGGAGAAGGAGGAGTCTGAGGTGCGAGGTAAGGGGTTTCCATAGGTACGTGTAGCGCACGTGCCTTACAGGCAAGTCGCCTGCGGGTCGCCTGTACCTCGCAGCTATATAACTATATGCTCAGGTTTTACCTAACAATACCCCCCCCTTTAAAAAGGGTCGTCCCCGATCCTTTACATACTTAGGCCTTAATAAAACCCCATAAAAAACCTTAATAAGGAAAAATTAAAAAGGGAAAGAGTGTCCTAATTTTGCGCACGAAAAGATAGGTATATACTTTACCGGTAAGTTATAGGTTATTTGTATATAGCTAGGCGTATAGTAGTAAGGCAGTATGCCCGTTAAATCCACCGCTAACCCTATACTTTGGCCTTATACTATACCTACGTAGTATATAGAGATTCCGCCAAGTTCTGCCAAATTCTGCTAAATTCTGCCAAATTCTAGATGCGTACTTGTATAAGCAGGTTACTAATACCTTATAGGTAAGTCGTAGGTTATTCGCATGCAGCCAGATTTATAGACGGTAAGGCTATATACCTATTAAATCCGCCGCTAACCCTACTTTAGCCTTACGCTATACCGGCATAGCGCCGTGTATACTTTGTGGGTAGGTTATAGGTTATTTGCATACAGCCAGACGTATAGTAGTAGGGCAGTATACCCATTAAATCCACCGCCGACTTTATACTTTAGCCTTACGTTATCTGCGTAGCACATGCGTAGTATATACGTAGTTACATCGGGTCGCGATGCGCCTGCGCAAGGTATACGTTTAGGGGTATGCGGTATCCAAGTCTTCTGCCTATCTAACGTCGGGTCGCGATACACCTGCGCACGATATGCGTTTAGGGGTATACGGTATCTAAGTCTGATATATAAATCGTCGGTATAGGTTACTACCAGCAGGTTATTAGCAGGTCGTAGACCCTAGTTAAAGGACCCCAGTCACGGACGGATCTGTCCTTAGAGATATAAGTTATTAGTATAGGTTACTACTAGTAGGTTACTAGCGGGTCAAAGGACCCTAGTTAAAGGACCCCAGTTATAGGCGGTATCTGTTACCAGTAGGGACTTACCCCTAAGTTAGCTAATTACGCGTAAAGCGTAAGGCGTCCCTTTTACTCTACGGATAAAATCAACTAGTAACTTATAGGGTCGTCGGGTCGCGATGCGCCTGCGTAAGGTATGCGCTTAAGGGTATACGGTATCCAAGCTTTCTTTTCTCTAACGTTGGGTCGCGATATACCTGCGCACGATGTGCGTTTAGGGTATACGGTATCCAAGTCTTCTTCCTATTTAACGTTGGGTTGCGATGCGCCTATATAAGGTATACATTTAGGGTATACGTTATCCAAGTCTTTGTAGAGTAATGTATACATTATTAGCATAGGTTACTACTAGTAGGTTACTAGCAGGTTATAGACCCCGGTTAAAGGACTCCGGTTATAGACGGGCCTATTATATAATATATACATATAGTTATTGGTGTAGGTTATTACTAGTAGGTCACTAGCGGGTTAAAGGACCCTAGTTAAAGGACCCCGGTTATAGACGGACCTACTACCTGTCGCCTAATAGCTAAGACTTATCTGCAATGGCTTACCGCTAGTATTCTTTATAGTTACTACCTACGTTCCTCTAGTAAGTCGTAGGCGTAGCGCCGGCGTCTAAGGGGTCCTTAGGGCTATCTAGCTGTTAAGTAGTCTCCCTAGAAGTTTACTTAGGAAAGCCTCGCCTTTCTTAGGTTCTGTCTTCTAAACCTAACCCTATAGAGCTTACGCTATAACCGCGCTTTAAGCGCGAGGATCTGCTACTAACCATATAATTTTTCGCAAGCTTTATGGTGTTAAGTAATTGTTCTATATAGCGGACTTTAGTAAAGAGGTCCTTAGTAGTTCTCACCCGTGCAGTAAAGTTCTGGCGGAAGAGCTCTACTTATAGGTAGGTTAGGAGATATAAGAACTAAAAGTCTACCTGCTAATTAGGATTAATAAAGGGGGTATATAATAAGAGGTCCTCTAAGCTACGTATACGGGCTAAGAAGGTGTTAAACTTCTAGTTCTTCTTTATCACAGTTATATAGTACGCAATAGCATTATTAAAGCGTCTTACTATAGGGTCCTTAATCTGGTCTTAGACCATAGTCTTAAATTTGTCCCATAGTAAAGGACCTTTATTTTTGGCGCCTAGCCGGTAATACACCAGTTAAGTAATTGTCTTTACTTTTATAAGACCTTCGATGGCCTAACGCGTACGTTACTTATAGTTATAGTTAGCGTCGTTAACCTTAAATTAGTTCTTAACTGCGGCGATCTACCGGTTAAACTTCTGTTAAGTAGTGCCACTAATATTAGGCGGTAACTTCTTAACCAGGGCGTTAAGATTCGTTTGGCGTATACGCTCGCTATGTAACTTGTATTCTTCGCTTAAGAGACAATAACAACGGGAGGGCTTTATTAAGTCAACGATGCTCCGTAAGTTGGCTATTTTCTTAGCTAGCTTATCTAGCTCCTTTAGGTTAGTAGTATTTAGTAGGACGCTAGTAACCTTACTAAGCTCCTATTAAGCCTAGGTATATAAGTTAAACTAGTCTCCAGCGTTTATAGATGTCTAATTGTCTTAAGATTCGGAAGGTAGCCCAGATGTTACTAGTGTAGAGGTTTCGTCTGCACTAGATCCTAAGGCGTTCTGCCGTTGTATCGCGGGCGTATTACCGTTAAGTGCAGGGGTCGATCTTGTCTTTGGAGGCATTATAGATTGTAAGAAAATTAAACCGGCTATCCTCCCAAAGGGATTAGTAAGGATTTAAATGTAAGGTAAGAATATGGATAGGGAGTCTAATAATAGAACAATGGGTATATTGTATAGACAGAGACGAATCCTTAAGGGAGAAGGAGGAGTCTAAGGTGCGAGGTAAGGGGTTTCCATAGGCACGTGCAGCGCACGTGCCTCACAGGCGAGTCGCCTACGGGTCGCCTGTACCTCGCAGCTATATAACTATATGCTTAGGTTTTACCTAACATATATAGTAAACTCAGTTAACCCAGTTAACCAAAATATTTCTAGTATTATTATTTCTAAAAGAGCATTAAGCTGCAGCTTACAGCACTTTTATTATTAAGGCGGCGTTTAGCCGCAAATTACAGCATTATTATTAGCAGTATAGTATATAGCCGCAAAATGCAACTAAATGCGGCTAAATACCGAAATTACTTAATTAGCATAAACCTAATTTAAGATACTAGTAAATTTTTTTATAACGCCGCCCTGCCCCCTATACTTACTAATATTAATAAAATATATATAAAATATTAAATATTAAATTTTTATTAATAATATTAAATTTATATAAATTATACATTTTTATATGCTTAGTAATATTAATAAAGCGTATATAAAATATTAAATTTATAAAAATTATACATTTATATATACTTAGTAATATTAATAAAGTGTATATAAAATATAAAAATTATAAAAATTATACTTTTATATATGCTTAGTAATCTTATAGTTAGCACTTAGTAGCTAAATACTAACACTTAATTATAAATGCNGCATTTAGCAGCTAAATGCTAACACTTAATTCTAAATACGGCATTTAGCAGCTAAATGCTAATACTTAATTCTAAATACGGCATCTAGCAGCTAAATGCTAACACTTGATTCTAAATGCGGCATTTAGCAGCTAAATACTAACACTTAATTCTAAATGCGGCATCTAGCAGCTAAATGCTAGGAAATGCTAGAAATGCTAGAAAATGCTAAAATGGTAGAAAAGTAAAATTAAATGCTAGTAAATTTTTTCCTAACGTAATTGGCGTATTTAATAGTTAACCTACATGCAACTTAATAGATTTTTTAATTTTCTAATTTTCACTTATTTTCGCTTAGGCTCTAATAAGCCCCCTAGTAACGCTATTAAAAAAATTATTATATAATAATTTTTTTATAAAACGTATACCTAGGGAAGTTATATTATACTATAGGGAACTTAAAAGACTTTAATACTTTATAAATAAAAAGGTAAATTAATAAAACTGCTAATTACGTAGTTTGTAGGTAGGCTACGCGTAGGCTACGTATTAAAAAAACACAATATAGACTAGTCGGTCAAGTTGCCAAATACCTTTAACTGCGTGCTAATTGCGCCAACGACTGCCTATTAAGGCCATTGATAGGGGACAATATTTTGCCGATATTTAACTAGTAGTGGTTACTATAAGTAGGACTACTATAAGGACTACTGCTCTTACTAATACTATTTCTCTTTTTTAATACTAACCTAGTTTAGTACTAGCTTAATATAAATAGAGGCTTAATGGTATTTATAGATAACTATAATGTATAGGTTATAGGACTATTAATAGCAGCAAACTGTAAAGGTATTTAGGCTATTATTAATAGAGTAATAAACTAGGAGAAATAAAGCGGCGTAATATTTAAAGGTAAAAAGACTATATTAGTGTATTTTATAAGAAATATAGAGTAAATTAATACTAACGTAGGTGATAGGGTTATAACGGTCGGCATAGTTATAACGGTGCCCCACTACCTTCCTAATTAGGCTTAACGTGGGTAATAGGGTTATGACAGTTTAGAACATCAAAATTCTGCTAAATACCTAATTGTAGGTAAAATACTAGCACAAAGTATCGCAGAATATCGCAATATTACTAGGTAGCATAAAGCCTTATATTTATACAAAAGAGGCTCTATATTAATATTATGGTATTATAGATACTGATTTCTCCTTAATTGACCCCACGTCGTCTATTTTAAAATCGTCCTTATCCGACACCTTATTGCTACTTAATCCGTCTAGCCCTTCCTCCTCCTTATCCTCTCCCTGTGTAGACTATATAGCCTATTAAGAATCCTTCTTTAAGGCCTTTACGGTATCTTGTAGAGCCTTAGAGCAAGCTATAGCCTCTATAGCTGTGGTAGAGGAGTCCTCCTACTGCTTCCGTAGTGTTGCTAGGGCTCCTACGGTTGATTGTGCCTCCTTTATTGCTTTGGCAGCTGCTATATAAGCTCCTAGCGTCCTTATCTTAATAGCGGCCTTGGTTACAACTGTTAACGCCATCTACGCCTTCTTTAAGCTTCTCTCTACGTCTCCTAGCTTCCTTTTATGTTAATCTGCAACCCCTTTAGCTATCTTTATAATAGTATAAGCCTCCTTCCTTTTTTAAACTTGCGCCTACGCAACTATAGCTATATCCCTTTTATTTTTTCTAAGGCGCTCCCTAGTATCTTTGACCTACTGCTTAGTCTCTACTACTGCTACCCTAGCGGCGATAAGTGCTTTAGCTAATTTAGTAGTAAAAACTGATTAAGTAGAAAGCACTATCCGCTTCTTCTTCTTCTTAGCTCTTTTTTCTATAGCGCTGTTACAAAGCTTAGTGTTTTCTTATTATAGTATTTCTATGCCTTCCTCTAACAAATCCATGTAGCTTATAAGCTTTTTAACAACTACGTTAACTGCTTTGGGTAAGGTATTTGGGTAATAAATTATATGGCTATACTAAGCTCAATTAGAGTAACTTTTAGGAGTCTTTGGATGTAGAGGTAATAATAAAATCGTTAATTTGTTTAAAAGGGGTGTAGTTGGCTATATAGAAGAAGTTCTTTTTATAAGGCGCTGAAGGACCTAACTAGGGTTAAAAGGAAGAAGCCCTGCCGCCTTAAAGGCGCTATTAATTAATTCGGGGGTGTATATATAGAGTTAAATCTTATCTAGAATTCTTAGGAAGTAGTCCCTATTAATACCCGTAATACCGCGAGCTATATATTTATTAACTTTGGCTAAATAAAGGCGCTTAAGTACTGAAAAGATAATAAGATCTAGAGGCTGTAGGAAGTGGGTTAAATAAGGTGGAAGATAAATAGGTATAATCTTATAGTTCTAGCAGAACTTTATAAAGTCGATATTAGTATAAGAAGTACATCCGTCTATAATAAGCAATTAATATCTATAGTGTTCAATTTTAGAGGCCTCCGATACTTCTATTTATTAGGTATATTATTTAAAATATTTAAGCCACTTAAGGCCCATTTCCTTATTTAACTAGCCATTCTCTATTATTCTAATTGAATAGTCTCCTATAGCTTTCTCTGTAGTTTCTTATAGAGAATCTATATGCTGCCGTCCTTTAAAAATAATAAACGGTGGAATCGTTTGCCTATATATACTAATTACGTCTACCTAGGTAACCCATTCTCTATTACCGTTAACTGTCTTAAAATTAATAATTCTTCCTTTTAAAATAATTACTTTAGCGCTAAAAGCTAAACCTATTGCAAAGCCTATCTTGTCCATATTCTATATATCAAATTCGTTAATATTATATTTAGTGACGACGTTATAGTAGTTAGAAAAGAACCTCTTAATACGGCTAGGGTTGTTATTAGTAAAAGCTCGTTCTTAATTAATTGAATATATATAGCAGCAACGAAGCTCTTCCTACCGTTTTAGGAAATTATACACCCACTTCTTGCCTAAAGGCCCGATTTAAAGGTATTAAGGAAGGTCGGTATACTCCTGTCTAAGTACTATTGTCGCAATTATTCGAAGAGTATGCTGGCGATATGGAAACCCGGCGTTAGCAAGATATATATAGTGCTTAGTAATTGCATATTCGCCAGGAACAGTAATACGATTCTGGTTTATATGGGCGACTTTATAAGGCTGTTGTTTTCCATTAAGGCGACGTCGAAATGTCTGCGGATCTACCCCATAGGCTTTTGCGTAAGCTTCCCGGCTATTATAAAAGTGAGAACGCTAGGCAGTAATAGCAATTTGTATAGTCTTATCGCGGTTAGGGTGTAGAGGCCAGCGGGGCATTATGGTGTTAATAAGAATATTTTTAATTACGATGTAAGCATTCAAAATTTCTACTAGTTTAATTTTCCTCTGTTTTGATTTTAGATTTGGCAATATACTTAATTAGGCAGGAAGTAAGCCTAATTAGGAAGGCGGTGGGGCACCGTTATAACTATGCCGACCGTCATAACCCTATCACCTACGTTACCCTATTTATAATTAAAGGAAAAATAGTCATACTAGAGTATACAGCTAAGATTTTAGGGGTAGTTATAGATATAGAATTTTGGTATAAACAATATATTATAAAAGTAGCTACTAAGGGCCTTATTATAGTTATAGTACTAAAGAGACTTTATATAGTATCCCTTTTAACTATAAGATAGCTATTTAGGGTAACAGTAGCGCCAGTAGTAGACTATACCTTAAATATCTCGATATACGCCGGTGGGGATGCTATTATAGCAATAATAAATAGGGTATAAAGAATTGGAGCGTAGGCAATTATAGAGACTTTTTATATAGTAGCTATAGTTTTTATTTATTTTTTATATCCATTGTATTATACTACGTATACAGCCTCTAGGCTATAGCGCTATAGTTTTATATATATAAATCCTTTCTAGGCAGCTTAATATATACTAGTAGCTATATCCTAGTAGTTTATAAATCCCTAAACTAGGGGTTTATAGCCTCCTAGTAAAATACTAGGTTGCTAACAACTATTAGGTAGTAAGAAAACGGTAGAAAAATAGTAGAAAAATTGAAAAATTAAAATAAAATCATAAGTAATCCTAACGCCTATCCCTGTCCTATTTATAATTAATTTCTATCCTTTTATTTTCTATAGTCTATTTACTAGAAATCTAGTAGGAGTTACCTCCTTTTAGAGATTCTTCTACTATTAGCCACTTTCTAGTAGCTATTTTAGTCCTACTTAGAAATAGAAGAAGCGCCTCTCTTCCTTTCTTTGTGCAAAAAAGCTTCTCTAAGAAGAGAGAAGAGCCTATTTGTCTTTGCATTTCTTTTCTATCTTCCTAATATAGTCTATATTCTAGTAAAAGATACGTAGGGGTTTATACTACGCTATAGTCCCTAAAGCATCTACCTTCTTTATTATTTCCTATTGTTTTAGAAAAGGATTTAAAGAACCCTTTTTTTAGTTTTAGTTAAAAGAAAGCTGACTATCCCATGCGCTGTTGACAAAGGCGTACACACAAGCGAACCAACCAGAGCCTCTAGATTGAATCGAGTCTTGGCGAAATGAAGCCGTAGATTCACCAACGAATTAAGGCTTTAAATCATTATAATAGAGCCCGAACTTGATATATAATTGACTCTATCGTGTCCTAATTAGGCTAAGGCGTTCCTGCCAACAAAGTCCTTCTTTACAGAAGGGTATATTGCATAAAGCACAGCCGAATTGGGTCCTTGGGGGTCGCTTTGGTGTTTGATGTTCGCGCACGGGCCTCTTTTGGCGTACGCCTCAACGGCGCATGGGATAGCTTTTTAGGATATTTATCCGATGGAGCTTTAAAAGAAAAGGGGTAGTTTCCCTTACAAATTCTAGTATAGTGTTTTTCTTTACTTTTATTCTGTTGCTAATTGTTTTCCACTATTCTAGTATCTTTTCTCTTGCTTGTCTCCCTAGGTAGGCTAGAGAAGTATAAAAAGACCGCATTTTTCTTCTAAAAAGGCCCTTTTTTGTTAGTTTATCTACTATTTCATTTCTATAAATTCATAGGTGGCTAGAAACCCAATAGAAGTTAATAGAGATATTTCTTCTACAATGATGTTCTTAATGCTTCACAGCTCTTTTCTCTTGGACGCAGAGAGTGCATGGAGGAAGAGTTTGCTCAGACTGAGATACGTCTTATACTTGCTCGTGTGATCTGGGAATTCGACCTCATTCCAGCTGAAACGGAAGCGGGAAGGTTGAAGCGGGAGGATCTGTGAACATATCACTTACTTGAGAAGGCGGCTTTTGATATAGACTTGAGGTCAAGGAAATGAATCTGTACGGTTTGAGTCTCGTGGTATCAATTAATGAGACCGAGAGATATTGTTGACCGCCAATTAGGTCAACTCCACCATATTAGCCCGTCCTACCAGTCGCCCAGCCGCACACAGCGAGCAAAATATCCGGCATCGACAGATAATACCATACCATTCTCCTTCTCTTATCCAAACCAGCAAAACCAGTCCATCCACCTCTCTCCCCCATCCAAACTCCCAGAAACAACCCCCCACCCCCTTGCTCCTTCCCCCAAATGTCTCCCCAACCCGGCTCAACCACATCGTCATCCTCCTCCCCCACGCCGACCTCCTCAACCCCCTGGGGGAATACTCCCCTTCTTCTGCCACGCGACGCCACCCGGCGCGCGCTGCGGGCCCAGCCGACGGCGCGGAGCGTGCGGCGTCCGTGCCTCGCGTACGGGCTCAATGATCTGGTGGTGCGGGTCCCCGAGGCGCGCGTCGCGGCGGTTGGCGCGCGCGTACGCTGCGGTTCTGGACGCGCCGAATGAGGCCGAGGCGGGAGGCGCCGGTAGGGTGGGGCGGTTCGGCGTCGGTAGTATGCATGGCGTGCCGGGGGCGGGGGGGCCTGGTCGTGGTGGTGCGGCCGCCGGATGAGGGGTGGATGGAGGAGAGGGTGGGGGAGAGGGGCTCTTGCTGGGGGATTTGCAGGTTAGTGGGGTTAATGTGTTTGCGTCGGGGTTTGTGGTGCGGATTGGTGGGAGAGATGGGAATGATATGGGCAGGATCTTCTTGGATCTTGAGTTGCCGCCGGGTTGGGCACGGGGGGATGAGGAGTGGGTTGCGGCAGAAGTCCAGGCCGGATGCGGGATTCCCTCTTGTTACGTTCGAGAATGAGCTGTTGGTTGGTGAACCGCCCTTCTCGTTCCAGGCTCCCCCGGATGCTTCTCAGTAAGGGAAGAACGTAAGAGCTTTGGCAGTCCAAAACTCGTTTCGCTGAGATTCATTTCTGGCATCAGCACAAGGGAAGTGGGAGTCTGTGCCCGTTTATGGTGCAGCTCGTTGGTATTGCACTAATATATACCTGGTTTACGCTTCACTGCTTCTACCAGATCCTCTTCGCAACCATGGCATACCTAGTCACGCCTCCTAACCCCACCTCTCCAACCCCCTTCGCCTCCTTTTCCTTTGCTTTGGCCTCTCTTTCCCTCAGCGCCCTTAGCCCTTCCGGGTCATCTGCGTAAATCCACCGGCGTTTGTCCTCCTCGACCTCCACAATACCCCAGCCGCCGACCCGCTTCCCCCCTGTATCAGCTACGATTCTCTCCCGCTCTTTCATGCCCTTGTATCGGCTCCGCGAGAAGCTAAGAAGACACATACCAAGAACAAGCTTGAAGGCGAGCAGAAATAGGTACCCGACGAGGAAGACAACAAGCATGGTCGCGAAGGCGATGAGGTCATCGACGGACCACCAATTGAAAGACGAAGTGTCTGGTCCACCGGCGCTGGCACCAAAAGACGACCTTCCCAGCGCCCGGCGGAAAATGTGGTCGATGTGAGCAAGAGCGGCTGTAGTTGCTGGGGAAGTAGTAGCTGTGGGTTCGGTGGACAAAGAGGTAGCGGTTGAAGGGAGTGGGAGCGGCATGTGGGTGGCTAGGAACATGTGGTAGGTTTGCACGACAGCACGGATAAAGAGGCACGAGAGAGGAAGGACGGGAAGACCAAGGCGTTTTGTCAGGTTTTGGTCTGCAAAGGCCTAGTTGTCGAGTCCTTCATTAGCAGTCCGCAATCTAATCATGACCAAAGTACCCAAACTCACATGGGAATAGTAATCCTTAGCTAGGACATCTAGAAAGCGACCGTAGATGGCTGGCTTGGTGTTGTTGAATTTGGTGATGTATGCATGCTTTACCCAATCCACGATCATCTCGCTGCCCAGAACAAGAAGAAAGGGCCCTAGGACTTGCCCAGTCCACTTGGGGAAGATAGTGAAGCTTAATGGAATGATACTGGTGCTCCTGACTGGAGCACTGGTGGTATTGCTACCCAAGTTATTGGAGCTGGCGCCGATGTTGCCTAGACCAATGCTCAGACCGCCAACCTCCACGATATTTCGCATGGCAATGATCATTAGCATCAGCCAAAGCTGAAAACGCTCCACCACATCCGCACAAGTGATTTGGAAGAGGTTCTCCTTTTCAAACTTTTTGAAAACGGTCCCTTTGATCTCTACAAACTGGTTCGACATAAGAAGGGTCAAGAGTGCATTAGAGTACGAATTCACGGCCACATTGAGGGTGATGACCTGGTAGAAGAGGGCGGTCGCATGGATAACATTATAGACCAGTGCAAGTATAAACATCCAGAACGGACGCGCAATCTTGCTTCGGCCGTCAGGATTCCGGTCAAGCGTCTCTCGAGAGAAGAGACATTCAAGAACATCTTGGCCAAGAGCGGAAAACAATCGGTCACAGACCTGACAAAATGTCAGTTTCATACAGAAGAGACCATATATGATGGTGCAAACCTCAAGGACATTGTAGATCACATAAAGCTTAATTGCTGCTTGCCCGCGAATTCCATGGTACATTTTGCTAGCATCGAAACGCATCAGTATGGCACAACTCGTGATCACTAGGAGACCTTTGAGTATGTCTGCCTTGTGGCTGGGGAGCAATGTCGATGGCGTAGATTTAGTCCTACGGTGCCTGAAGGCAGAGCTCCGTACATGCTTTCGCTGCTGTTCTGAAAAGCTGTGTGCACCATTTCCATTATCTTTAACCGCGGTTGCAAGGTTGGGAGATGCCACAGCTGAGATAGAAGGCCTCCGAGATCTTGCTCCCTCCTCGGATGGGGTGCCTGTCGTAGAGGTTTCACCCTTCTGCCGTCGCCTCCTCCAGACCCTGCCCATTCCAGAGTATACGAAACTTGCCAAATCGCGGATCTCCTTGACGATATTCCTAGCCCACCATTGAATAAGAACCCAAAGAGCTTTGAAGAACCGCAATGGCAAAATGGTAAAAATGTAAAGCCAGGCATCAAGACAGGCCAATGCACCAAACGCAAGGGTCTGTTCTAATTGGGGTGGTAGAAATAGAAAATTAATCAATCGCTCGAATTTTATTTTCGAGGACTCATAAGGAAAATCGCTGGTAGAGGGACGATAGATATACAGCGGAGATGGCTTGTCGGGAGAGAGCTCTAGTTGAAGATAGGTTGGTATTGACAATGGGGGTAGTGGTATGGATGATGGCATTGGGGAGGGAACGGGATCCGGCGGTGCAGGAGGTTTAAGACTAGCAGATCCGTTGGCGTTGCTTCCTTTATCATCGAGGTTCAAAGGTGCTGGTATTGGGCGCGTGGGCTTGTGTTGCCCACCCGCTTCATGGGTAAAGCTGTGGTTCCTCGTGGATGATTGTTTCCGCCGTATTACTGGCGGCGTTGATACGGCTCTTGACGAGAGCCCTGGACGTCCGAGTTTCGAGTCTGTCATGGGCGATTTGGCGGACACCCCATCTAGACCTTGTTTCGACGCTGCAGCCCTAGAGAAACTCGCTCTGCGTCGATCACTGCTCATTTCAATCACCACGTTATGTGCCATTTCCTCCTCCAGAACGCCCAAACCTCCGCGATCCTCAGTATTTTGTCCTTTCCCTTCGACTGTGGGTGATCTGGCAAGTGGTGATACATCCTCTGAGATAGGAGATGCCGCGCGAAGGGGAAGCGACGTCGGAGAAGACGTAAGTTCGTGAATTTGGGCAGGAGAAAGTTTAAAGATCTTGTCGCGATCATGTGAATCTGATGTTGGAGAGCCAACGGTTCCAGCGCTGCTCCTTCGCCTGCCGTCTGGTCTCTGGATTCGTGGAAGAGGTCTGGCATCGTTGGAGCCATCTGTTACTGCACTGCCATCGTGGAGGCTCTGGCGCCGGCTTCGGACACCATCGGGGGGGCTCAAGTTCTCCTCCCGCGCTCGGTCTTGGTGTCGAAGGTGGCTGTCCGGTGGAAAGAACAAATTTCCTGTTATTGGTGACAGGGCGGGCGTAGGGAGCTGTTCATTCTCGGGGATGGATATGGAGGCATCACCGTTGGTATGTGGTTCTCGCACCCCGTTCATAGTGTTGTTGAAACGTGGTCACTGGGAGGAGCATATTGTAATGAGGGTATCTTCGTGGTGATGGCACAGCAGAAAGGTGGTGTTGCAAAGCTCGGACTCCAGTTAACAAACGTCAAAACGTTGAACTTCGGTCTTTGTCTCCGATCGAAACACCGAAATGCCAAGAGAAGACTTCGCAGTGTCTGCAAAAGTATGGGCGGTCTTCGTCCGCTCTTTCAAATTAGATCCATTCGACTATTTCGCTTGATAAAATAATAATTTTTGTAATATAAAAGCTAGAGTTTATTCAACGTCTAATATGTTTCAATGCCATCCTTCTAACCGCATATAAAACCCGTCATGTTCAGCATGCTAAAAGCCATGAATGGTATGCCTCATTTTTATCATTCAAGCCATCGTTCCACATACGTATTGCGAGGTATAATCTATGGGTACAATTGGAAGAAGTGGAAAGGGAAAAGGAAAAGGAAATATCCTCGTTCGCTGCTCGGTTGCCCGAGACGCTAAAGAGGAAAGGTATACATGCCAAGAAATTCTACGCCCAAAGTGGGCTAATCAGTCTGGTGAAATGTTAACATTGACCCCTTACTTCGCAAATCTAATGGTTGTGGCAGCAACACGCATGTGGACCGGCTTTGATGACTTCCGTCGTCGCTTGATCTTCGTACTTCTTGAAATTCTCCATGAAGAGCTTGCCCAATTTCCGTACCTCGCCCTTGAAGTTGGTCGTGCCAGTCCACGACCTCGCTGGGTTGAGCAGCTCATCGGGAACGTTCGGGCAGCTCTTTGGCACTGAGAGATTGAAGGTTTCGTACGTCTCGAACTCGGCCTTTGCAAGCTCACCGGAGTGAATGGCGTCGAGGATGGCACGGGTGTATTTGAGTGGGCAGCGCTTGCCACCAGTGGTAGCACCAGCGCCGACCCAGCCAGTGTTGAGAAGCCAGGCGTTGGCCTTGTGCTCGGCAATCTTGTCTGCCAACATTCTGGCGTAACGCATGGGATGCAGGGCGAGGAATGGTTGCGCGAAGCAGGAAGAGAAAGTTGCTTGCGGTTCTGTGACGCCATCCTCGGTTCCGGCCATTTTAGACGTGTATCCAGAAATGAAGTGATACATGGTCTGTTCAGTATTCAGCTTCGAGATCGGTGGCAGGACACCCCGAGCATCGCAAGTCAACAGAATGATGTTTGTGGGATGGCCAGAGCTGACGCAGGGAATTTTGGTGTTCTCAATGTACTCGATAGGATAGGCACTGATGCGAATGTTAATCTCAGCTTCAATATCAAATAATCAGAGACTTACCATCGAGTGTTCTCCGTCAGCGTGAAATCGTCGTAATCGACAACACGAGTGACGGGGTCAAAAACAACATTCTCTAGGATGGCACCGAATCGGATGGCACCGAAGATATCCGGTTCCTTCTCGGCTGAAAGGCCAATGCATTTAGCGTAGCAACCTCCCTCGATGTTGAACACACCCCTATCACTCCAGCAGTGCTCGTCATCTCCGATGAGAGCGCGCTTTGGATCCGCAGAAAGAGTCGTCTTGCCAGTACCGGATAGACCGAAGAAAACAGTGACATCTCCGTTCTTCCCCTCGTTTGCGGATGAGTGTAGAGTAAGGACGTTGTGCTTAACGGGCATCTCGTAGAAGAGGACTGTGAAAATACCCTTCTTCATCTCACCGGCGTACTCAGTACCAAGAATAACCATCTCCTTCTCGGCAAAGTTGATTGCTACTGATGTCGCAGAGGTCATGCCCTTTGTATATCTATTGGCGGGGAAAGCACCGGCATTGTAGATGGTATAGTCGGGATGGAAACCCTCAAGCTCTTCTCTCGAAGGCCTGATAAGCATGTTTCGCATGAACAGGGCATGGTAGGCGCGGGCGCAGACCACTCGGACTCCAATCCTGTAGCGCTCATCCCAGCCAGCGAAGCCATCAACGACATAGATACGGTTCCTCGTGTTTAGGTAGTCAATGGCGCGTTCACGGTTGATGCGCCAGATCTGCCAAAACTGTCAGTGGATTTTGATGGGCGCACGTGATTGAGGCGGCGAGGCGGGAAAAAAAGGACAGGGAACAGATGTTACAGCCCCCTCCTCTGTATGGATTGCTAACGGCTTGGCATAGAATATATGAACATTCTCTTTCCAGACAAATTCTGCCTTGACGCTACCAATCCGTACAGGGGAGGGGTTTGTACAAGGGGGTGCTGTGCAGTATGGACGACGTTCTATGCCAAGAGGCTAGCAAGCCGCATATGCATGTACCCCCCTTGCACGCGTCAAGTAAATGCGGGGGAACGCCACATGCACACGCACGCATGCACATATTCCCTTTCGGGGATACCCTCGGTAGTGAAAAACTGAGGATGACGTCTGCCGAAAATTTATGACACAACAGCGGGCCGAGATGAGAGCTGTACAGAGGGAACTTACATCGGGGGACATTGGCTTGTTAACTGGGCCCCACCAGACATCGCTTTCTGAGTTCTCCTCTCGCACAATGCGCTTGTCTGATGGTGATCGGCCTGTTTTTGCTCCAGAGTATGCTGATAGTGCACCCGTTGATGTGATGGCTGAGCCAGTTTCATAGACGAGAGCATCTTCGTAAAGTGCAGCAACTGATGGATTGGCGACCTTGTAGAGATATCAGTAGAGTTTAGAATGAGCATTGATGGTAGTAGTGATGGTAGTAATGGTAGTAGTGGTAGTAGTGGTAGTAGTGGTAGTAGTGGTAGTAGTGGCAGTTGTGGCGTTGTAGCGTGGTAGCGTGGTGGCGTGGTGGCGTGGTGGCGTGGTAATAGTGACAAGTGAAGATTTCAACAACTTACAATTGCAACACGGTCATAGTCAATGTGTGCTTTATCGTGGAGTTCCTCTTCAATCTCAGTGTGCTCACGCTGCGGCCTAGTGGTATTATATCAGCTCAAGCACGCAAGTAGACAAAGGAAGTCGGTGTGATGCGTCAATACTCACTGGACACCGCTGGGGTGAAGAGCGGTCTTGTTTACGCTATGAGCAACCATGACTTTCGGAATGGCTGTCTTGAGGGAGCTAGAGTGGAAATTGGTTCGTTGCTGTTTGGCTACGATCTGACGGACAAAGTCTTCAGCCAAGGGAGCTGGAGAGGCAGTACGAATCGGCGGGGTCTGGGTTCCTTTAATAGCTCCAGTCATTTCCACGATGTCCGGAAGAAGTCTCAGCGACAACAGCGCTCCTTCTCGTGTTGGTTCAGGGTGGCGTGCTCCAGATGCTAGCTGATGGTGCTGATTGGACCTGAGGCTGTGCGTAAGCTTACGCCGGGAACCGTCAAGAAGTGCCCTAAATCTTCCGAAGAGTGACGAAGAGACGAAGACAAGCCGGGCTGTAGAGAGGGTCAGCTGCAACAAGTTGGAGCGTCTACTCACTTCAACTTATGTCTTTTGCAAACAGATCTGCGACGATAATTGTGAGGAACAGAATATTGCGAAGAATTCTTCCCGGAAACAGGACTTTGAGAGGCGCTGGCTGAGAGATTTTCGGTAACGAGAACAACAGCCATTCTGACGTTCTGGTGGTTTTGCGCGCCTCAAGCTGGCTGGTGCTGGGAGAAGGGGCACACGCACTGCAGAAAGCTTGGCCATCAACCGGATCGTCCTTTTGTTAGGGCGTTCCCCGCATCCCGCACTGATGTCAGGACCATTTCGTCACTGGGAGCGCGCGCTCCAAGCGACCATGNCACGCGACTACTTCAGATCGGGAGTGATGGCCCTCCTGTAATGCCTCGAGCACCCGAAAACCCATTCAGTCCGAAGATTTCAGGTGCAGGAAAGGAAAATAATAGCGCAATCTAGATTTCTCAGGGCGAAATGACTGCCCGTGACTGTCCATGAGTACCTGTCAACGCGAACATTTATCGTCACCTGCACGCCGGGGCGGGCCACGCCAAGCTCTCCGAAGCTTTCCGAAGCTTTCCGACGTCCAGGTACGCAGCGTTGCTGGCTCTGCACGGTCACGCACCAGCGCCGCGTGCACCCGTCCAGTCCCCGAATCACAAAGTTACAGTTACACAATTACTTCAATTACACACCGCCACTTGCATGCAGCCACCAGTCATGGCCAGACCATCCTCCATGAAATAATCACATTCGTTGCACTCGCCCCACTCACTTATTGCTCTTCCGGTTTCACCCACTGCTTCGTTTCCGAGATCGTACGCCACTCCCGGAAGCAAATGCGGCTCCGATACGGAGGACTGCGCGAAAAGCGATCGCTAAGCAACAAGATTTTGGGCGGTCTCTGCCCCTAAAACCCGCCCAAGACCCCGAAACGTCAATGTCCTTACGGGCAACCTTATGGAGGAAAACCGGTAGCCCCAAAAAGGAAGGGGAAATGTCCTCCGTAAGGATGACACCATTGCTACTGCCACTACCGCGGCTGACCACATCCTTGACAACTTAGCCACCTTGTTAGGGCTTTGCCCCGCGGCCGAAAATACGGCACTACGCCTTATCACCTTCATGCCTCTTCCTCATCTCCTTCCCGTTCTTCCTTGCCGTTGGGCTGAAGAATGACCTGATCTTGCGTCCTCCCTGGAGGTAAAGCCAGGAGCAGATGAATACAACAGCGAAGTTGAAGATTACGTATACCCCTATCGCAACCTATCAATCATTTATTTATCTCAAAGCAATACCATTCCACTTACAAAATATCCCAAAGTCTCTCCATATATATTTTGGATACACGTTGAAGCTCGCCGCAAACTGAGTACCGTTCGAATACTGACAAAATCCACAACTGCCGTTCGGCTGTGTCCGCACATACCCGCCTATTCGTTCAGCGTATGGCCCGGCATACGATTGACAGCTCTGTCCCGGTGGTGGGTCAAATATCGCAAGCTCCGATCTGTCGCACTGGATGGGAACTCCATCAGTGATCAAGCCAAGCATGCCCTCGAGGAGATACTTGAATGGCGTGACCCAATACATCCAGCTCCGCCAGAAATAAGGCAATGCCGCGTACGGGACAACCACACCGCAGAAACTGACAACTGCAGAAGTCAGTAAAGAACATGACGGTGCACATCCAGGCTGCGCTTACTAAACGTGAAGAATACATGACGGTGCACATCCAGGCTGCGCTTACTAAACGTGAAGAATACATGACGGTGCACATCCAGGCTGCGCTTACTAAACGTGAAGAATATAGGAACTAGCAACGAAGCCAGCAGGTCATTGGGAGAGAAGGACGCGATGGCTTGGCCAAATCCAAGATAGAACATCTCAAAGGCAATGATGAACAGCCAGACACTAGCCGACGTGTATGTATCTCTAGGAAACCACGTGGCCCAATACCAACAGCACCCTACTCGCGGTTAGCGACTACCACTCATCTCGATGCCCAAAAGTTGAAGAGATGACACATACAGTATATTGTACCGGCGACAATCCGATACGGTATTTCGCTCAGGATAGCACCACAGACAAACGCTACCCACGAGTAGATCTTGGAGTTGCCTTCTCTCGACTCGTATATTGACCGCATATTGAGATATCGCGGTTGCAGCTGTTGGATTAGAGGCGGAGCGATTGTTAAAGTCATGAAAGCCGAGAAGAGGCGGGATTGCATGTCAATCTGACTATTCCCCAAATGCCAGAAGGTGAATGTGTTGAATAGGCCCGTAAAGATGTGGAGCATGAACATTCCTCTATCCACAGTCAATATTGTGTTGCGCAAACTTTTCAAGGTCCCCTTACATGATATAGGGTGGATCCCTCCACATTGCTGTGAAACTGCGGTATATAACAGCGTATAGCTGCGTACTCAATGGCATAGCATACTCTCGTTCATCCCGTGCTTTGTCTCCTGTCGCGGCGCTACGGCGATTGGTGGTAATATCCTGTATCTCTCTGGTCAATCTCTCATTTTCAGGTGAGCTCGCCCACACGTCACCCCAATCTTTCCCATTATAATCGGGATTTCCGGCGCCGATGGCTTCTAGCATATACTCCGCGGGATTAGTCTTAGGAGGACACCTTTTTGCGCCATTCTTCTCGAGGTAGTCCAGCAAGGTTCGGCTGTCATGCCCAAGTTCTCCGAAGTACACAGTCCTGCCGCCACTCTTCAGTAATAAAAGCTGGTCAAAGTGTTCGAAGAGAACCGAAGAAGGTTGATGAATCGTGCAGAGGATTGCTTGCCCCGCATCTGCCAACTTGCGCAGAAATCTGACGACATTGAAAGCAGCCCCAGAGTCCAATCCTGACGTGGGTTCATCAAGAAACATGAGGAGCTCTGGTTTGCTTGCCAGCTCGACACCAATCGTGACCCGTTTCCTCTGTTCTTGATTTAAGCCGGACCCTACTTTCCCAATGGCAGCGCCTGCGATTTCTCGCATCTCGAGAAGGTCAATGATCTTTTCAACATAGTTGTATTTCTCCTCAAGTGGTACTTCTCTCGGCTGTCGCAGCTTGGCAGAAAATCGCAATGCTTCTCTTACAGTGGCAGTCGACTCATGTACATCCTATTGGGCACAGCAGATTAATGACCGAAGATGAATCTTTGGCATTTGATGTACTTACCATTTGTTCGGCAAAACCAGTTGACCTTTGGAAGGACCTAGAAATTAGGTCAGCGAATGCTTCTTCATATTTCTAAGTGGAAAGGCTCTTACGATGGCAACGGCCTCCCGTCAACAAGGAAATCGCCGCTGACTACACCGAACCGTATGCGCTGGGCTAGGGTATTGAGTAGCGTGGTTTTACCAGCACCAGATGCACCCATTAATGCGGTCAGCTTTCCTGGCTTCACGTAGCCTTGAACATCTTGTAGTAGCTTCCTTTCGCCCTTCTCATATGGAATTGCGTAGTTGACGTTTTGCCATGTGAAGATCGTGTCGCTCCTCGCCACGCCCTTCGATGCCTCATTGTCGCTACCACTGCTTGGCTCATCCTTAGGATCTCCCGCACCTGCAGCATGGACCTCCCCTGTTTCCTCATCCCTAGGCTGAGTGTTCTTCTCCATTGCTTTCTCGACAGCGGAAGGGACCTGACCTCTCTTATAAATGGTTACGGCACCGCCACCCTTGTTTGGCTTCTGCAGCTCCATTCCAAGTGCTGTCAGGAAGACGAAGAATATGAAAAAAGCACAGATGAAGCCGAAGTTCCGCCAAAGGTGCGATCGAGAGTAGCCGTAAGCTACCTGAATATAATTGGCGCCGCTGACAGTGAGCGAACCTGGGGTGCTTCCTTGAATAGTGCATGACTGATACCGGGGCAAAGCATTTGGGACTATTGGAACGATATACGGTGGCACACACCTGCAGTAACATCGAACATTAACGATGGGCTCTCAGAGAAGGGAAACGGGCGACAGTACTCAAGCTTGAGATTGTAAAACTCGTTTGATAGCAGAGCTTCAAAACCATACTGCACGGGGTTTATCCACCGCAGCCAAGAGAACCACGGATGCATCTTTCTCGGAGGAATGAGATAGCCTGTGTAAACAACGAGGGCCTGGATTGCCACGCCTGTGATTCTCGTGGCTGTGTCGAGCGAGCCTGCGAGAGCACCGATACTCCTGAAAAACGCATACATGGTCATGGTTAAGAGCCATAAAAACAAGACACTGATGAAGAATTGGGATGCTGTCCTTTGGAGGTTCGCCATGAAGTAAACGACCACATTGAAAATGACAACCTGGATGAATACTAAAGGGCAATCCATAACCGTCTGGGCGATTGCATAAGCGGAAGGTCGATAGAATGAGAAGCTCTTATGCTTGAGTAGGATGGGTCGACTCTCGAAAGCAGCTGTCAATTCAGCTAATGCAAGCAGAGCGTTAAATAGGAGCATGAAGAAGATGACACCACCTCTTGTAAAAACTCCAGTGGCAGTCTTCGGCAGATCGTAAAACAGACTTCCTACAATCAAAGCCTGGAATAGAATTCCGCCCCACTTCCCTACGAGTGATTGCTTGTCCCCGATCATGACTAAGTACTGTCGCTTTGTACAAGCAGTGACTTGCTTGTAGAAAGGAAGTGTATAATTTTTCTTTTTGGTGGCCTTTGTTCGTGCAGCACTGCGCTCCTCTGCCATTCTTTTGGTCTCTTCTTCGAATTCTCGAATTTCCGTTATGTTTTGTTGGTATCTCTCACTTTTGAGGAAGGCTTCTCCGAATTGGTTAGCCGAACGTGGAATGCGATCCTCCCAGCCTTCCTTGACGTGCCGTTCGTGCTCATCAGTCACTGATGTCAAAAAGTCTGCAGTAGTCCAGCGATCAGGTTGCATAAAACCAAGATCCTTAAAGTATTTGGCAGCATGATCTGTGGGTCCAAAGTAGCAACAGCGGCCTTCATCTATCAGCAGTACCTTGTCAAACAAATTAAAAAGAGATTCTCCTGCCTGATAGAGAGCAACACTAGTTGAGATGTGAGCCATGTTGGTGAGAGACCGTAAGCTTTGGACATATTCCAGAGCGGTACTAGCATCAAGACCTCTGGTACTGTTATCCCATGATTGAACGGAGGCTTTCATGATCATCGCTTCGGCAATGCTAACGCGCTTCTTTTCACCCCCTGATACACCCCTCACGAATTCATTTCCAACCTTTGTGTTCATTGTGTGTTCAATCCAGAAAAGTTTCGACACAACTCTGAGAAATTCCTGGACGTAGTCGCCTCTTGACTCCCCTTCTTTGCGTGAACTCTTGCCGGGAGTCCTGGTTTTCAGGGCGAACTTGAGCGTATCTTTTACTTTTAGTGTGGCATAGTGAAGATCCTCTTCGGGATTGTAGAGAACTTCGCTGCGGTATTTTTTAGCCATCTCTTTCGCGTCAGTCCCGCCATACGTAACATCACCCTCGATGTTTTCGTAACCAAATCTTTGGTTACCAATTACTTTCAGAAACGTCGAACAACCAGCACCAGGCCGGCCCAGTACCAGGAGCATCTCTCCGGGCTTCACACAACCCGAAAAGTCATCAATAATAGTTCGTACTGGAGGTTTGCTAGCTACCTGGCGTGGACCTTTGGTAATGAGGTTTTTTAGAAAGCGCGGCAGACCCAGGAAGGATTCCCCAACGGTTGGTTGCAGCGCGGCACCAAGACCCATGCCTTTGACTGTCAAATGTTTGAACACGACTCCAACATGCCTCGTCTTCTCTTCTTCTGAGTTCTCTTGCCGAGTGCGACCAAACATCCGGGACATCAGCTTATTAATTTCCTCTTGCTCCTCGTTATATTCAGGATCCACAGTGGAGGCAGTGCTTTGCCGGCCAAGCGCATTTGTTCTTCGCTTTGATAGTACCTGAAACAAATCGTCTTCCGTAATTGTTTTGCCCGACGCAGTCTTTGCCAGGGCAGGCTGGTTATGCGTGCTAGAGGCTGACTTGATAGGTTCAAATACTTCATTTTTCTCGCTGTACTCATCTTCGTCGGGCTCAGTGGCAATCAATCCTCTCGCGCTCGGCCTAACATAACCACCCAACCCCACTTCCTTCCTCATGCTAGAAGGTGAAACAGCAGATAATTCTCTCGCGATTGGCGCCAGCTCGGTGATCTGGTGCTCTGATCCACCATCATAGCTTAAAAGAGTGTTACTGTTTGTGATAGTCGATAGTCCTCGAGGTGTATAAGAAGGCCGTTGATTTGGGAAGGAATGTTGGCGGTTAGGCTCTGCTGGGGTCTCTATCCATCCTCCTGGTAGTTCTTCATCGTGGGGGGTAGGCTGATCGTTTGAGGTCGACATTTCAGATCAGGTGTCTCTGAATAATTAGCTGTCCTGAATAGTCCGACTCGGGAGTATTTTTTAAACCTCTGCAAAGAGGGGTACTAAAGTAAAAGACGGTTCTAAAGACAACAATAGAGTCGATATTGGCTAATGCAGGACCAAAAGTTGCCGACCCGAGACACCGATCTTAGGGACGGTAAACAAATGGTAGAATTAGCGGAGAATATGAAATCAGACGGAGGCAGTAGCGACCATGGTGGGTAGGTAGGGAAACGGTCAACCACATAGCTGCTAGGAAATGCTATCTCCATATCTTTTTTGTTCGCGCAATCTCTTGACGTTCGCTCTGTCGCATGTTTGAAAGACGCGGGTGTGGTCGGCAGTCGGTGAGTGCTTGATCCGGTCCTTATCAATCAACCCACCACTGCCCAACTAAATTACGAATATTCTCTTGCTCTAACACTGCACCACCTAATTGGGTACATGTAATTCATCTCACTAGAATTGTAGGACGAACTCGGGGTCTCGGGGCCTCGGGGATTGATATTTGCAAAAGCTCGCATAGACGAATCCTTGCCCCAGTCTGTTACTCACAGAATTTGTAACTATGGGCTTGATTTTGGAAATAGTTCGTCAATATCAAGGATGCTACTTCGCACTGAGCAGCTAGGGCGCCCTGCTACGCGCGTATATCGAGATCGCTAAGCCCTATCGGATATGAGATAGCGCTATTTTGCGGTAAGCAGGAGTTATCACACCTGTGGAGACCGAGAACATTCTACGTGGTCCACATATATCTTCAACTCTACACGCGTAGGAAGATTGGGGGAAAAAGCAACCATCATCCACGTATTCCAATTGGGAGGATCTGCTGGCACGATGCAGATCATCCAAATTTCGTCCGTATTCGACCGCTGAATAACCCGCGTTTTCGGTCGTTGCAATGCCGATGACAGGCGCCAATCAACCCCGCTCCCTTTCCATCATAAACCCTACACTGAAAAGACAGCTGTTACCTTTGTGCTTGTCTCCACACTCGGCGTACGAACTTAGGGCGTCATGCCTACACGTCGTCGCCCCGTAGGACACAAGGTCTGCGAGGCCTACCGATTCTCTTTTGACTAGCAATGTGATGGACGGAGTCTGCAGAGCTCAATGCTAAGTATACCGCAAGCAATTTTGTGGCCAGGCAGCCAACCGAACGGTACGACCATAACTTTTCGGCAGTATTCCTGCGTACAATAGGGCACCAAGAGCCATAGCTTATTCAAAGTTCTCTAGATCACCTGTACCCAATTTATTACCCTTACTTGTTTCCCGCAACCCACTAAGCATATCTCTCCCTCGAGATCTAGTTAATGATGGCCAAACTTTTCGAATCGACTGAAGCAACGCCATCGAATTTAAGGGATTCTCTTGCTGGCTCTAATTCTTGTCGAACAGAACGGTCAAGAGTGGGAACTCTGCTGCATTGAACGTGGCTCTAGAGCCTCTATACATACATTAAGAAGTCGTCGTCAGTTTCGTCAGATCTACGACGTGTTTGGTTAATCGGTTAGAACTTCAAACGTCAGTCGTTTGATCAAGGACTGATGCGACTTCTAAAGTCTCATAGGTCGACAATTCTAAAGCACGGGTGCGAATACAACCGCAACATCGCGATAAACCCCCCTCTTAGCTCGTTACCAACGGACATTCCGAAGAAATATACAAATGCAATCTGGCATAATGGACAAAAGGGTAAATAATGAAAAATGTTGAACAGGAAAACTCGTGTGTAGATTGATCTACGAAGAAAAGAGGCTACATATACATGCCAAGATACCCCTAATCTAGTAGTGATCGACACCAGGTCAACAAAAAGTCCTATCAGGGCAGTGACTAGGCTGGCATGGAATATATATGAAAGGCTCTATAAGGAAGAATGTAAGGGGCTCGATGAGAAGATATACACAAGGTGGCCCGCGCATTGTCACGTGACCTATCACGTGCACGTCGTCGAGCTCCAAGAGACTCCTACTAAAGATCCTTGGGAATTTTTGTGGAGAAGGGTGTGACGTCCTTCGAGAGATGGACCGTGCGTGGGGCACCAAACCACCAGAACCATACCAATCGTACTTCTAATAATGATATAGACCTTGTCTCACCAACTAAACATTTAATTTCACCGACTCAGGGCGCTCACCAAATAGGACTCATAAAGCTCGTAGTAGTAAGAGTTGGAAGAGGCGACGTAGAGCTCCAAGAACTCTATTTGCCACATACCGTTCTGCGGAAGAGATGAGTGTTGGCTGCTTATCTTGAGCAATTTAACTCCAAAGATTGAGTGTATATATGGAAATTAGCAGATTCTACGACGTCATATCTTTCATCACGGAGCCTTGATCTTATTGATCCTATTGATCCTATTGGTCGGATCTTATCGATAACAGCGGAAGGGGCTTGGTGTATTGGAGTACCTTTTAGCTGGGTCGTCAAAAGTATGTGCGCACCCCCTGCCAAATTACAGTGATGTGCACGACCAGCTTCCACCCCACTCCCAAATTTTAAAAATCGGTACGCGCATCTAATCCCGCCCGGTTGCCAGTTGTAGCGAAGCCGTATGCTTGGCTGCAAGAACCTTGCTTCTGCAGTGTCGTGATCTTCGTCAATGTCGTGAGGTTTCCACCCGTACGATATTGCCAAATTTCATCGGCAATTGCAGAGACAGCGTTGTATTCGCGTTTTGGCAGAGGCATAAGCAAAAGAGAGAGAAAGAGGAAGCGTCAAGCAAGTTCTGAATTTGGCAACCGAAATGGTCCTTGCGTGTAGCCACAGTCGTTCGCTACAATTGCTATGTACAAGGGGTAACATGAACGGGTCAGACGCCCCCTGTCAAAAACCGTGCGCAATAGGGTATATGCACCCGATGCAGCTCCATACGATTTCTATGTACAATTACCAGGGCTGTGTTTCTTTCTGGTTTGGTCCACACATACTTTTGACGCGTCTTCCCCAATAACAATAGTACGAAATTGGAAATTTTGGCCTTTTCTAGACGGTATTTGGGTTTCCAGCTGAAACACCAAAGGATACTGACGTTAATGTAAAGTACAATACAATGTCATAAGGTGTTGCCACCAGGGTGAGGTTTGTGAGTTTGGTTGAGGCAACAAGGCAGAAATTGCCAATCAGGCCTGTATCATTAAAACATGTCAGACGCTGAGCAGGCTGATGGAATGATACATATGATACTCTATGAGGAAGAATCTCAGGGGCACGATGACCCGAGAGGATATCTACAAGATGGCCCGCGCGCTGTCACGTGACACGTCGCCGAGCTCAAAGAGACTGCCCCCCCTACCAACAAAACACAATCAAAATTATTAAGAAAAGTCGTGAATATAATAGCAGAGACTTTACTTTAGCCCTCTATATAGATTACAATAAAAAAAGTCTTCATTGTGGATATACGGATGGAAATTTAGGTTTAATGGGTCACAAGAGTGTTGCCGCTTGCTTGATTTCAAAAAGTGGGGAATTCCACGATTTAAAGTTTCCCGAGACTGCGCCAGGCACACCAGACTGATTCATGTATAATTGGCGCTGTCGGACGTGCCAATTGGCGTCCATTTCCTAGGAAATCTTCAGATGGACAGTTCTGCTTCGTCACCTTGACCGACTTTCTCATGCGTGCATGCCGACCGCATGCATCACACTGCCTCTCACAAACCTTGCATGGCCATTGTTAACCCTTTCTGTGCCTTAAGCTGTGGGACAAACTTCGCTATACCGCCCCCCAGATCCCCGGATGCCTCTTAAGGTTTATGCGCTGTAAGAGCAAGTCGTTTTATCGCACGCCAACCAAAGCCACATTCCTCCGCCTGTAAGGCTGACCGCTCTGCGTCTCATTTACATATCCGTCGTGCCCAGGCCTCTGTTCCAGGCTGGTTTTGCCCTTCCTTGACGTTGCCTTCGTAACTAACTCGAATTTTTGAAGTGAAGTTCTCAGCGATATGGTTGCAACAGGCCAAGTACGCCCCCACCCCTGCAGGCAGAGCCTGGAGACGCACTCTGCTTCGTGCTTATTTGTTGACGTCGTGTCTCGCTGTCACAGGTATTGATCGGTCTTTGTTGCCTCATTTCTTTCGCAGTATGCGCTTTGCGCTTCTACATGCGTGTCGTCGTCTCGCGACAGTTCGCCCTGTTAGAGTTTACTCTAATATTTGCTCTGGTCAGTCTAATGTTTCTCTTGGCATCTTAATTGGGTCTCCATCCGCTCCTGTACTTGGTTGAATAATTTGCTTAGTACTCGTGCATGTCCTGGGATGCTCGAAATACTTTTAACACTTTCTAACACCCCTGAACACTTTAGATTATGCAGATAACTCTTGGGTCATTACAAATAAAAATGTTTGAAATACTTGCAGCTATCAAAACGCCGGAAGATGCTGTACGATTGAACGTAGTCCGTCTCCTACGCTGCCCTTCTCAATTACCGAGAACTAACCATTTAAATCTGGGCAGTATTTCTTTGCCGGTACTTTCTTCTACTTAACGGCTCTTTGGAGCGTCAAGATTTCTGTCAATCTGCTTCATATCCGACTTTCAACCAAGATACCTGAGACCCACGTCTGGGCTATCCGCTCCCTGTATTTCATGGTCATTTCCTTGATTGGAGCATATATAACATTTCTTCTTGGATGCGTACCAATTCATCGGAGGTGGGATGCACCGCTGGGACGCGCAAAATCATGTCCACCGATCATGAGAGAATGGGATTTTGTAAGGAAAGCACATCTGTGTTCTCCGGAGCATGCTGACTGAATCAGTGGCTGCATACCGCACTCAATATAGGCACAGATATTTGGCGTGAGTCTCTACTTTCAAACCACATCGCAGAGAGCGCAAACCCAGAAGGCCGACTTTCCGATCTATCCTATGATCTCTCTGAACCAAGAAACCCACTAATATTGAAGTCTAGTGTGTATCCTTCCATACCCAGCCCTCCTGCAACTTCGGGAACGTCGTCTCCGCATCGCTGTCTGTATGGTTTATGGCCTAGCCGTTGTTGTTATCGCTGTCAGCATCATCCGAGCCGTTCTACTTGGTAACAACGCACAAGCCAATGTTAGATACATCATGGTTCTCACAATGGTTGAGGTGGCCACTTCAGTGGTTGTCGGGTCACTACCGGGCGTCTCGTCTTTCTTCATTCGTAAGTATGTATATGGTGGCACGGATGTTAAGTATTTTTCCAGTCGCGGTGTAGCCAGCTATTATAAGCGCACCACCTTTTCCCAGCTCGGAGAACCTTCAGAAGGAGGCGCTAAGAGCTCCATCGAACTCTCTACACCTCAGCACCAGGCGGTTATTACAGCGGGACATTCTGAGGAGTATCCGAGCCGAACAGGCTCAACAGAGCATATTGTCATCCCAGAGCAGATTCAGAAAGTGACGAGGATTAGTGTGAGTGTAGCATGATCTTACATTCAAATTAGTTATATATATAATGCACACTGTTCTTTATGAGTTAAATGTACATTTGTGTGTCAATCTTTCCATATCACATTTGTAGGCTTTAAATGCATACTCTGCAACATATTGATGCATTACGAGACCTAGTCAATGGACAAGACGAGCATTTGTATGCTCCAACTGCTCCATGTTAATTCCCATTGTTGCCCTTGCCTTTTCCCATGGATAGCCCTGTTAACGGATAGTCCGTGGGCTGTTGGCGTACACGAGCTATCGCTTATGGGTTCGTTCGGTTGCAAATTGCCTCAGTTACAGAGTCTATTCGATCTGTGCGTATTTTACAGCTCTGGGCACGACCAGCTTCACCCCCCCCTCTGGCAAAAATATTATTTCGCTACGGTACGCGGGCTCGCCAAATCGCCACCAACTGTACATAGTAATTGTAGCGAACGCATGTGTCTGCACGCAAGGACCTTTTTAGTTGCCCTGGAGAATCACCTTGGTTGGCCGGGAGAACCAAATTGAAGACGTACGCTTCCTCTTCTCCCCCTTAATAACGCCTCTGTTGCGGCCGCCAAAACGCGAATACAACGCTGTCTCTGCAATTGTCGATGAAATTTGGCAATATCGTACGGGTGGAAGCCTTACGATATTTGACAAAGATCACGACACTACGGAGGAAGTTCGATCACAAGTCCCCCAGAAGCAAAGTTCTTGCAGCGAAGCATACGGCTTCGCTACAATTACTATGTACAGTTGGTGGCGATTTGGCGAGCCCGCGTACCGTAGCGAAATAATATTTTTGCCAGAGGGGGGGTGAAGCTGGTCGTGCCCAGAGCTGTACAGTGATGTGCATGACCAGCTTCACCCCCCCTCCTTTGGCGAGCGCTGCGAGATCTCAAATTCGGTACGCGCATCCAATCTCGCGAGAAATTGTAGCGAACGGCTGTGGCTACAGCGATGTTCACGACCAGCTTCACCCCCCCCCTTTAGCGAGCGCTGCGAGATTTCAAATTCGCTACGCGCATCCAATCTCGCTTGATTGCCGCCAGCTGTACATAGTAATTGTAGCGAAGCCGTACGCTTGGCTGCAAGAACGTCGCGATCCCGCAGTGTCGTGACCTTCATCAGATATCATGAGGTTTCCACCCGTATGATATTGCCAAATTTCATCGACCTCTCTGCAGAGACAGCGTTGTATTCGCGTTTTNGCGGCCACAAGGGAGGCGTAGTTANGGNGGAGAAGGGGGAGAAGAGGAAGCGTACGTCTTCAATTTGATTCCCCTGGCCAACCAAGGCGTTTCTCCAGGGCAACCAAAAAGGTCCTTGCGTGTGGCCACAGCCGTTCGCTACAGGTACTACGTACAGCTAGTGGCAATCAAGCGAGGTTGGATGCGCGTACAGTAAAAACTGGTTAGTACGATACGGGTTGTACGGCCGAGCGCATCGTTATAACAATGGTATTGTTATATAAAGAGTCACGTGTTGGGTTAATAAGCAATAAAAGGGGGGGCCCCATACTTAAAAAGGCTTAAGGCGTCCACCTTACCGGCTAAATTAGGCTCCCTCCCATACAAAATCTCTACTGGTTATACCGATTTTGGTGGGGGAGACTTAACGATATCATCAAAAGTCAGAATATCGTAATATTACACCAAAAACACTTTGATTAAGGGGTGTAGATCGTAATATAGAGTATATCGTTGTAATCAGATATCGTACTAACCAGTTTTTACTGTAGCGAATTTGAAATCTCGCAGCGCTCGCTA
Source organism: Cenococcum geophilum 1.58 (assembly GCF_001692895.1). Classification (NCBI taxonomy): domain Eukaryota; kingdom Fungi; phylum Ascomycota; class Dothideomycetes; order Gloniales; family Gloniaceae; genus Cenococcum; species Cenococcum geophilum. Next base: position 834,153 of record NW_027137596.1, read on the forward strand.
AAGGGGGTGAAGCTGGTCGTGAACATCACTGTACACGCAAGGACCTTTTTGGTTGCCATGGAGAATCGCCTTGGTTGGCCAGGAGAACCAAATTGAAGACGTACGCTTCTTCCTCTCCCCCTTAACCACCCCTCCCGTTGTGGCCGCCAAAACGCGAGTACAACGCTGTCTCTGCAGAGAGGTCGATGGAATTTGGCAATATCGTACGGGTGGAAACCTCACGATATTTGACAAAGATAGCGACACTGCGGAGAAAGGCCGATCGCTGTCAGCATGTTCTTGCAGCCAAGCATACAGCTTCGCTACAATTACTATGTACAGTTGGTGGCGGTTTAGCGGGCCCGCGTACTGCAGCGAAATATTTTTTTTTCAAGGGGGTGAAGCTGGTCATGCACATCACTGTACACTGCATCGCACGACCAGCTTCACCCCCCCTTTGGCGAGTTGCAGATTCGGTACGGGCATCCAATTTCGCTTGATTGCCACTAATTGTACATAGTAATTGAAGCGAAGCCAAGTGCCTGGTTGCTGGGGGCAATCAAATTAAAGCTATATATTTAGAACTTGCCTAGCTTACCAAAGTCTTAATGTTAATCCAAAATCGTGTTATAAAATCGTCAATTTACCTTTAATATATTGACTCTTGTTTAACGTCTGATGCGGTCCTCCAGCTGAGCCTACGCAGACAAATACCGATAAGTTAGGTACAAAAAACCTCTAAGGGAGTAGGCTTGCAAATCATTCAACGAGGCTTCAATATTGAATTGAATTGAATGCCAAGACTCAATCAATTCAATCAACTGAGAGCTCGCGGGCTTGGCAACGCATTCAATCTGGAGGTCCTGATTGGATTGAGTTGATCGAAAAATATTGAAGCTTTTAATATTATATGGAAATAGGACAGAGGGACACCCCCTGATTGATACTCGGACACCCCCCCTGATTGAGTTTAATTCCTTCCCGATTAAATTAGAATATCACGTGGATTTGAGTTGTTTGCATTATCAGTGCGCAGCGACGGCCAAGGCATTCGTGTTTCTATTGGCCCAACGTACATTTGTCTTGGCATGCGGTAGAACCTAATTTGAAGGATACGACAAACTAGGAAAGGTCGGCTTGGCACGAGTTAGATAACACGCCCTCAACATCGAGTCCTCAGCCTCGCCCCTCACACATCCAAAATTCCCTCAAAGAACGGATAGGTCCAGGATGTCACTCTCAAATACTAAATCCTCACCATCTTCATCCGGGCTCCACCCCCGACTATGGAGCGACCCAGTCTTGAACAAACAGCCTCCAACCGGGTTGAAAGCGAAGAGTACCATCCTCGCAATTCACGTGATCACCAACTCCAGCCAAATTATCACAGCTTCCACCCTTCTCCCACCGAGTCATTGCTTGAAGGTCTCTGGCCTAATCTGAACAGGAAATGCGGCGCCATTTTTGGTCTTACTAATCCTTCTACAACAGAGCACATCACACCGGGAAAGGCTGACTTTCCTCAGTCCATTACGGGTGGACCCTGTCCGGGAACGGGCAAGATATCACCTTTGCACAATGAATTCATTTTTCGAACCCAGAGCAATGACTTCCCTAGCGACGGTCAGCATTATCAACGCCCTTTCGCTAGCCTTGTAGGCAATCATGNAACTCCAACAATATTCACCGACAGCTACGATGTTACAGTGTTGCTCTCGTCCAATAATCATACGCTACTAGAGCATGATACTTTGGAATCATGGGAGCTTTCAGGGAATGCAGACATGGATCTCGTATATCCTCGAGCAGATCAGGATTATCCGGAGGAAGATGTTACGATGACTTGCTCCGAGCTTGAAATCAACCAACGGGATCCACTTTGGACATCTTGGGTTGATAATTATCTAGGAGACACTGTTCCTGGATCACCAAGTCAGCAATTCACGCTATCCTCAGCTTTAGCTCGCGGTGAGAAGCCTTCAGCAGCTCTGTACTCCGGGTCCAAGCCATCTGTGCAGCTAAAAGTCGTTAGCTCGAATGTCATTAAGCCCAAAAAGTCAAAGTCTCAACGGAAGGCCCCTGGCTTATCTAGAATTCCTGTGGAAAGTCGGCGAATACTTGAAGAGCATTTCCAGAAGAACCCGTACCCGCCTAAAAATGAAATTGCAGAATTGGCTCAGCTTGCTGCGCTGAAACCCAACACAGTCAAAAATTGGTTCAATAATACTAGAGCTCGTAGCTGCTTTCCCGGTGCGCCTACGAACTTAGTCTTTATCATTATTAGAATTTAACTGACCTCGCTTATTAGACAATAGACAACCATCTGTTGTCGACACAGGTAAAACCCCAAGGCTGTCATCCGAGCAACCAACAGCGCGGCACATGGCTCATATAAATACTCCAGAGGCTGAAGCAACGTCTATCGCATCTCAATCTTCAAGTATATATTCTCTTAAGAGATATCTAGCAACATCTATCGAGAACGAAGCTGCCTCAGCATTGGCTATCGAGGATGCAGTTTGTTTAAGTAGATCAAGTAGCGGCGCTTGGAACCCGAAAGACAATTGGTGGGATACTGAACAGATGGCTGATACACCTCCCGAAGATTCGGTCGACAATTTCTCTGACTCTCTCGTCCCGAGAGTTTCAAGTTGGAACAGTTCTATCTCAATAGGCTCTTCCGATGCTGGTTCGGTTTCCTCTTATAACTCAGAACGAGCTCGTCGTCGCGGACGGAGGCGCTACCTACGTGATTCATACGACGCTCTGAAAGAAGCTAATAAAAGACAAAAGTATATCCAGTCCCAGAAGCCTCCTTTCTTCTGCACCTTCTGTGGGAGTTCATACCCCACCAAATATGACTGGAAACGGCATGAAGAGTCTGTGCATGCGAGTCCGATCACTTGGATCTGTCTTCCATCTGGGTGGTCCCAGTCTCTTCAAAAATGCCCTTTTTGCAGCGAAATCTCGCCTCCTTTAGGACACATGTCATCCCACGATCACTGTGATTGTTTGAATAAACAGGAGTCGGAACGAACCTTTAATCGGAAAGATCATCTTCAGCAGCATATTCGTCGCGTTCATTGGAAAAGATGTAGCGGACAGCTTGCAGACCTAGTCGATACGTTGAAGGCTTGGCAACGCCCGGCTCCACCCTTGCCACCAGGCGACCCAGCACTGCACTGCGGTTTTTGTGGCTGGTGCTTTGAATCTTGGAAAGATCGCGTCGAGCATGTCGCTGATCATTTCCGCGAACGAGTAGACCTGTCTATGTGGTGGCCAGATCGAAAGGACAACACCCGACATTCCCCTACACCATCATTAACAGTTCCTGCAGACACAGCTCCCATATGGTCTTGCAGCATCCTACCAGGGGTCAAATCCTTGTTTGACCGCGCAGAGCAAGACCCTCAGGAATGGAGATGTCGGCTCTGCTATGAGAATGTTCGTGACACCCACAACGACTGGACAAATCGATCTGAACATGCCGAGAAACATCGATACAGAGGATGTAACCAGCTGGCATTCAAGAAATCGGATGGTTTCGTAGGACACTTGAAGAGATTCCACGGGCTGGAGAGACACAATCCACAGTACATCCTGGACGCTTGCTACCATAATCCGGACGTGCCGAAGCCATCCCAGCAGTAACGCAAATGTTTCTTGCTTTCTCGTCTACATCAAACACGATGATACCCTGAGAGAGATACAACTTTCAGATCGATTAAGCTTATAGTTGCTCCGTCCAATGGCTTCATACGAGTCGGTGACAGTGGGCACTGGGCCCCGACCTAACTCAAAATTCACAGAAATGCTAAAACTCGCTACAGCGCCGTCGCATGCTCCTGAATACCGACAGGGTTCACATACACGCTTAAGAGCGGATCCGGCACCATCTGGACAGTAGAAGTCTTTAGAGATTGATTGCTTAGTGGGGATGTTAACGACATTTTGCGGCATTTCGACATAGGGTATGTACTCATTATAATCTATGAATGCAGCTGAGGAGTTAACTCGAAAATTAGTACGCCTGTTCAGGCAATAATGTAGATGACTACACAATACGGTCAATCATCAGCACATCTCCAAATATTGTAGCAGTTGGCTGCACGAATGGAACGATCCATGTTCTAGATATCAAGACTGGCGTTTGTCTTAGAAAGTTCACTGGCCGTCAAAGGGCTGTGATTTAGCTAAAAACAATGAACGACATACTACTTTCATTATCTTATGATGGCACCTATCGGGCGTGGGACATCTCCGCTGGTAGGTGCATATACGTCTTAGAAGGCCATTCTGGTCCTTTCTACGCTATCACACTCACCAACGACAAATTCCTTACAGGATGCTTAGACTAGATTGTCAGGGTATAGTCCTTGTCGGACGGGTAGGTATGACTTACTTTCTCAAAGAAATCAGGCTGACTCAAGGCCTTTCCTAGTTCCGCAGTTACCACCCTAGACGGATGCAACAGTTGCGTAAACAACATATCAATTTGCCAACACGTGATTATTGTAGGGTGTACCGGTGGAAACATCCAAGCTTGGTCACTGGATTCCTGTGAACAGATCGGTCGCTGCGACCAGAAATGAACCATAGCGTGGTCACGTTTAACGTACTCTCTGATGGTCTTCTTGTCACCGCTGGTAAGAGTGGCGTTACACCTCAATACTGCGGGCTAGAGTCTGCGATAAGAATCATACCCTGGGATGATGCAGGTAGGCCGATCAGCGATGGAAGAGTTTGGAGATAGGTGGAGAGCTAATCGAAAGGTTCTGGGCGTTGGTTCTAGAATTGCTGCCGCGGGTAGTAAGCAAGATAAGCCCACTATCGAGATTAGGAAACGTCCCTAAAATGATGAACCTCGCTATCTAGTTGGCTGTAACGTAGTTTTGACCGATTTGAACACCAAAATGCCACCAAATTGACATTTGGTGGCAAAACTCTGGTAGAACCATTAAAAATCATCGCATCATTTCTAGGGAGTCTGAAAGCCATAAATATATATAATAGAGCCTATATTAAGTTAGCCCTTGGTGTTCTAGAGCTTAATTGGCCAGTCGATCGACCCCTAAAGGTCGCTAATTGACTCGACGTCCTTATCCGAGGACCCCCCGTCGCCTATATTACTTGTATTGTCGTCCTCCTGCCTTTGCCGAGTGTCCTCCGGTAAAGCGGCTCCCTTATTGGCTGTATCTTGAAGTTGCTTGACGAGAGCCGTAGCAACGGTAGTAGCGATAGAGTCCTTCGCCCGTTTCTAGAGCTCTTCCGTAGTTAACTGTTTTAATAACGCATAATTAGCTGCCATTTAAGCCGCTAGTTAAGCTTCTTTAGAATTCTTTTTACGAACTATATTAGCGGCAGTAAGGGAGTTCTTTTACACTTTACTGTCGATTCAGGTTGGATTTAGCCTATTACCCTATCCTTGTTCCTATCCCGGTTGTACTACTACCCCCATTTTAGTTACATACCCCCCCACCCTTTCCTATTTCCGACACCTACCTCATGTATAAATAGTTTCTTTTCTTTATAGTTTGAATAGACAGAGTCCTCATTCTTTACTTACTTATCGGTGCACGGACTACCGATCGACATTTACCTACTACCTTTCCTACCTTTCCTCTAGCTAGTATTCCTTAGTTAGCTTCCTTATATTAGTAGCCTTCTTTTTAGCTACTTTTCTAATATTAATTTATTTCTTAGTAAGTACTACTACTACCTAACAATGTCTTTTAAGCTATTCCTTAGTAAACCTAGTATAACGAAGCTGTAATGGAACCTTGTAGCAGGAACTACGATAGGCTCGTTATTGGGCTAGGTGTATAGGAAATGCAAGTACAAAAGTCAACAACGTAATAATAACTGGTGGAGTAGTTGCCTAATAGATTAACTCCAATTGTATTTTAAGAATCACTATAAGAAAGGAACTATCTAGGTAGGGATTAAGGGTCCTTAAATACACGACCGTACTCCTATAAAATCCTTCTTATATATAATATGCGTATACTCTATCTACTCTATTATAGATTATATAGATCTTATAGATTATATAGATTACGTCACGTAACCTTAGTTACTATTCCTCGTTATATAGTTCTATTGGCTCTATTCTAGACCGTGCTTATATTAACCAACTAGCTTCTTTTAACTCTTCCCTAAGTAGTTATAATATTATACTTAAAGCGTCCGTAACACTATCTCCCTTCTCTTTATCTTCGTTCTTAAAGATCCCTAATATCTCTAAGTTATTTACTAGAGGTATAATGTCCGTCTAATTAATTTAGTTAATATTGTTACTTATTATACCTAAAGCAATTTCTTCTTCCTTAACTGCTTGTCGCACTCGCACTATTGCTGCAATATTATCTCTTAGTAAGATTATACCGTCCCTATATTCTCGCTGTTTAAAAAAGGGGTTAGTTTATATTATATTAGTAAACCCATCTTTATAATAACTATCCTCTTATTTAGAGTGCACTAAAGCGAATATTTATTTGTCCTATAATGTTTACTCTATCTCTAATACTAAATATACGTAACCTATTACTCTTAATAGTTATCTAGTTCCCTAATTAATTTATCTTAGGGTTTTATATTTAATCTATTACTACGCGGCTAAATAATAAACTATCTATTACTCTGGCGGAGTTACGCTATTCCTATAACGCAGAATAGAAGGCTGCTAATACTTAGTAACGGGCCCTTAAGTCTCGTCTTGCGGCGTCTACTTAGTTAATCCATCTTAAGAAGGTTTATAAAAAGGTCTATTTTAAGGAGTAGAAGCTTATAGAATAGGGTCTATAGAAACTTAATAATAAAAGAACGGATTCTCTTCTAATAAAGAAGGAAATAGATCTAAGTAGTTTAGTAACTACTCTTCTTAGGTCCCCCTTAGGTAACTTATTCTTTAGCGATTCTTCTTTATTAATACTACCTAACCTAATTTCTTTTAATACTCCTATACCTTTCCTATAGCGTTCTTTAAATTTTTTAGTGGTTCTTAGGTAGTCTTAGTATAGCCTATCCACTTAACCTTATACTATATTTTATTATTAATATCCTTATAATTAACGATCTTTAAAACTTACTATTTATCTTCTTCCTATCCTTTATACGTGTCTACTTTATAAACTAATAGCTTAACATTTCCGTACACTAGCTCTAGCATTATAATATACTATATAAGGTAGATCTTTATTTTAGCTAGTAGGTTTAACTTAAACGTAACCGGTAAAATCCTTTATATAATTTTAAAAGGTCCTAGTCTAACGTAGTTTAACTTCTTACTTAGTTATTAACTCTTAAAATTTTATATAGTAGCTATACTTTATCTCCCTCCTTAAGATCTAGTCCCTTAAATCTCTTAACATTATAGTACTTTTTTATTCTCTCTTATACTTTCTTTACTAATTTTATAAGGTTTATATAAAGATTTATTAATATCTTTATTCTCTCTTTAGCTATACTACTTATTTTCTTTACTTACTATAGTAATAATAATGTTTTTAGCTTATATCCGTAATTCGCCTTAAATAGTAATATACCTATACCTTCCTATGGCGTTACATTATATATAAACTATATAATTAGTAATAGCGATACCTAATTATTCTATACGTAATTAATATAATATCTTAGATACTGCTCTAGTATCTAATTTAGTCTTTTTATTTAACTGTCTGTCTACGGATAATATACGGTAGAAGTTGCTACTCTAACTCCTTATTCCACTAAGAATACCTCCTAAAATACTCTATAAATCTTAAATCTCTATCCAATATAATCTTGCTTAGTGCTCTATATCTTATAAATACTTCCTTAATATAGATTCTAGCGACATCTTCTGCTAATATTTCCTCTGTGCATACTATAAAGTATCCCCACTTTATAAGCTTATCTACTATTACTAAAATTATATTATAATCTTATCCGGTAATAGGGTCTCTTAACTTTAGCAACTTAATAATAAAGTCCTATAATATAACCTCCTATAGTCTCTCTAGTATTTTAATAGGTTAAAAATTTACGCGCTAGATTCTATTAATAATATACTCCTCTTAGAGTCTTAATACTAAGCCCATGGCTTTATTATGTCCTTAAGTTAATCCCTTATAGAATTCTTCTATAAATTACTCTGCTATACTTCTTAGGATATACTTTACTTCTTAATTCTCGTATATATCCGTTTATAGATCTTCTAGCTATATTTCTAGAATTCTTTATACCTAAAAGCTTCCTAGTATATTATAAACTCTATTTAACCCGTTATTTTCTTAAGTTACTATAATCTTCGGATGATTATACCTAATTAATCCGTCTATATCTTTTTATAGTAAAGCCCCTAATGGCTTCTTATTATTTTATAGTTTAGCTTTTTAACTTAGAGCGTCTGCTCGCGTGTTATTTATACCTTTAGTATACTAAATCTTAAAATGGTATTCTATAAGTATCTCTACCCATTTAACCTATCTTTAATTAAGTTCCTTTATTATTAGGAATCCTATTAGGTTCTTATAGTCCATCTTAACTATAAATAGTTTCTCTATGCCTTATAAGAATGCTCTCTATTTCTTTAATACTATAACTATACCTAACAACTCTTTGTTGTAAATGTTATAGTTTAACTCTAGTAGTGTTATCTTCCGACTATAATATACCACTAGGTGCCATCTATCTTAGTATTTCTATATAAAGTACGCCCCTAGTATATAGTCTAATACATCTATCTTTATAACCGTCTTTAGTCCTAGTTAATAGATCTTAAGAACTAGCTCTTAGGTAAACAACTCTTTAACTTTCTTAAAGAGTTCTTGCTATTTCTCTCCCTATACCCATAGTTTTTCTTTCTTCGTTAACTGCGTAAGTGGCTTAATATCCTTTAACTACTATATTATAAACCGTCTACAGTAATTATAAAACCCTAGAAATAATCTTAACTGCGTAATATTCTCTAGTTTTTGCTAATTTACTATAGCCTTAATCTTCTTTAGATTTATGCTAAGTTAGCCTAGTTTAATAATAAATTTAACGAAATCGGTCTTCCTAGTAAAGAACTCGCATTTTTTAATTACTACTAGTATCTATTCTTCCTATAGTCTCCTTAAGACCTATTTAATATATTCTCTATATTCTTCCTTAGTTATTAAGTAGATAATAATATTGTTAAGATATACTATAATAAATTCATCTAAGTATTCTCTTAATATATTATTAATACGCTTTTAGAACGTTACTAGTGCGTTTATAAGCCTAAATTATATAACTAATAGNTTATATAGTCCTTNCTTTAACCTAAAGGCTGCCTTCTATTTATTGCCTTCCTTAATCCTAATCTAATAGTACGCCCATCTTAGATCTATCTTCTTAAAGATTTACGCGTTACCTATCCTGTCTTAGATTTCGCTAATTAAGGGTAAAGGATACCTATCCTTTCTAGTAATACTGTTTAACTATCTATAGTCGATATACAGCCTTAGTTTGCCATTCTTCTTTAGTACGAATAGTACTAGATAACCTACTAATAACTGTAATAGTCTAATATATCCCTTTTGTAAGTTTTCCTAGATAAACTCTTTTAACGCTCTACCTTCTTCTTTAGTAAGCTTATAAATTAGAAAGAACTTTAAACTTATTCCTAGTTCTAACTTTATTTTATAGTCCTATGCTATATAATCTAATAGCCTTTTACTTTCCAGTAACTATAGTTTCTTACTATACTTATAGTATCTCTTTAGTACGTAACTTAAGCCTCGCTCAGTCTCTTTATATATCGCCCCGACTTAGTACTATACTAACTTAGCTTATTATCGTATTTTATAGCATTAAGTATCTCTAATATTAACCTGACCTATAATCTAATCAATCTTTAGATTATATTTCTGTAACTAAGGCATTCCTAGTACTGCCTTATTATTTCCCAACGGTAATATATTAAAAGATATCTTAATTTATCTCCCTTTAATAGTTAACTAAATAGGTCCTATTTTAAGATTAATAATACTTCCTCCGTAGGCTATTAGATCTTCTAAAATAGTAACTAATAGGTAAAGTTGTTCCTTCTATCTATAAGGTAGCCCTATTCTCTTAACTACAGTAAGATATAGTTCCGCGTTACTTTACTATTTACTAGCGCTTCAAACTGCTAATCTTACTATTTAACCTATAAATTTAGGTGTTGTCCTTAAATTCCTTTAAGGGTCTAAGGCTCTATTACTGACTCCCTCTAGTCCTATAGGCCTCTACTTTTCCTAACTATTAGCTACTTAATTCCTATACACTTAGCTCACTCTTTAGCCAATACTTAATTCGTTTTTTATCTTTAATATGCTATAGACACGTGTTCTCTAGGCATTCCCACTACTATTATCCGTCTAAGCATTCTTCCGTAAGGAATCTTTCTAGTTAAAGTATTAAGTCTTCTAACTCCTAAACTTCTACTAGATACCAGCTATGTATATACTTAGCATTCCTATATTATTACTTATCTATTATCTAATACATCCTTATAGGGTATTTTCGATTCTTTTTCTTTAGATTCTTATATATGTTATATATGTCGTCCACGCATACAATTTATAATAGCGTATAGTGTGCTAAGTGCTTTAGGTTAACTCTTAGTTTATCTTTATCCTTAAGTTTAAACCTTTTTTATATTAATCTAAACGTTATAACTTTATTCGCAGGTACTAAGATACGCCTCTTACTTCTCTAGTCCTCTAATTATTTCTCTAGATCCTTTAACATTATAATTAAGGCTCCTTTAATATAAGTTATAGCCTTCTTTATAATCGGGTGGTCCTAAATAACTTTTTCATCTAACTATATATAGAAATCTTCCTACTTATCGTTATGCCTTTATCTATACTACTTTTAGTATAGCTGCTAGAGTGTATACGGCTTATCCGTAAGGAAGTATCTTTTTATTACTATATTATAATAGCCCTTTATATATTATTCCTTAAACCTAGTTAAAATCCCTAGATCCTCTTCTTATTCCAGTTTAATAAGCCACTTAGCTCTTAATATGCCTACTCTAGGCCTATTAGTGATTCTTCGCACTAGCGCTCTATCCCTTATACGTCCTAATATGCTAGATCTCTTATCTAGTTTCTGCTCTTGCTATACAATAATTCTTTACTTAAATTCCTCTATAGTTTCTTTTAATTTACGTCTTATAGATAGATCCTTAAAGTCTTCTTACTTCTTAATCTTAATATTAACTCTTTAATCTTTAGGCTAAACACTATATTTTCCTAGTAAGTCCTCTAGGTCTATATGTCTGTCTCCTAGTCTAGTTACTATTTATACTATAAATTCTCTAATCTATAAAGAAGCTCCTTACCTCTTACCTATAGGTGCCCTAATTTATACTCCGAATTTTTAGTCCCTTAGATTCTTTAATCCTAAGCTTACTTCTAACTTAAGCTTTACTCCCGCCTTAGTTTAACTAGGCTTACTTAGTGTTCTTATCTCTTCTTAAGAATCTTAAATCTTACTTATCTTGTCTTACTTATCTTGTGCCTATAGGAAACTCTGTCCTAAGCTTATTCTTATATTATTAAACTAAGCTACTGCTCTACTCTATTAGTTATCGTCTATTATAGGTTCTTAAGCTTGCCTTATTTTATCTTAAAAATCTTAGTTATCTCTTATCTTATCTTAAGAATCTTAAGCCTTTAGCCTTTTGCCTTTATTAAGTGCTAAAGTGGTTTGCTATCCTACTTCTCTTATATCTTACGAAGTAATAGACATTATATCTAGTGGGGTCTTAATCTCTACTAATGTTCCCTATTCTATAGTAGAATTATCCTCTACCTCTAGTATAACATCTCTAAGGTCTACTCGCTCCTAGTAAGCGGCTTCCGTTGCCTTATTGTTATAAAATATTTCGCCTATATTAAAGTTATCGTCCTTAATATCCGATCTGCGAACTGGTTTATTAGTTCCTTTATATTCCGCTAAATATAGCTCTTATAGCTAATAGCTTGCGCTATACTTAGCGTCCTTATAAATTTGGTATACGTTATTATAGTAAAACACAAAACTTTTAATTAAATACTCTTTTGTTCCTCGTAGTATATTATTATCCCTCTATACGTATATATTGTCTACTATTAGTTTAGTTCTCTTTATTACATAGTATCTCTAACTATCTTTATAATCCCTTGCGAAATAACCTTATTTCCTATAATTTATATAAGCTCCTTCTTTAAACCATCTTTCTTACTATAGAGTCTGCCTGAATGTCTTCTACTACTAAAATCCCTAATTTGGCCTTTACTCCTTAGACCTTTAATTACTTAATCCTTATCCTTTGGGTTTCTATAGTCGCTTACTTTATCTTTTATAGGCTTCTTTAGTACTGCTTAGGTCTATTAGCTCTGCGCTATACTATAGTTTTTAACTTAGCTTTAGTTATTGCGTGCTCTACGCCTTATATAACTATAGAACTCTATCCTAGCCTCTCTTAGCCTGTTCCCTTTAGTAGATCCAATTATTAATCTTAATTACTTAATCTATTAGTTCCTATAGAGTGTCTGCATCTTCTATTAAAATAATCGCGTCCTAGACTTTAGCCTTAAGTCCTTACTTATACTGTACTATAAGCACCCTATTATTCCACTCTACTTATATTACTAACGTTTAGAACTATATTATATACTTAATTACTAAGGTTCGTTGCGTAATATTTTAGATTTTTTTTTTTACTGTGGTTACTGCCTCCGGGTCTCCGAATATTTGTATAAGTTATTCTATAAATCTATTCTAGCTTAAAAATATAAACCGTACCTCTTAGTTTATAGTTATCATTCCGTTTACCTAGATTTCCGTAAGGTAAGGCTTAAACTATTTAAGTGCCCTTTCTATTAGGAACAATCCTGCGTACGCTATTTAATCTATAGGTGTTGCTAGCTTAGCTCCCTCTTATATAACCTTAAAGTGCATTTACGTAAGGAATCCTTTAAGCTTTAATCTCTCTTCTAAGTATCTTTTAATTAATAGTAACTTAACCTTTACTACGCCTATCCCGTTAATCCTATTTTCCAATATTATATTATTTTCTATTAGTTAGTTAACTATCTCTTATAATTATCTAACCGTTACAGGTTGCTGTAAGTTAGTGTCTGCTATATAAGTGTCGTTACCTAACCTTAAAGTAGTTGCCGCCGTTAATAGCGTTATGGCTAGTGCTTTTGGTGGCATATTATTCGACTTTTTATATTAATACTATAACTAGGTAGTGATTATATAACGGAACCTTGTAGTAGGAACTACAATAGGCTCGTTATTAGGCTAGGTGTGTAGGAAATGCAAGTATAAAAGTCAACAATATAATAATAACTGGTGGAGTAGTTGCCTAATAGATTAACTCTAATTATATTCTAAGAATTACTATAAGGAAGGAACTATCTAGGTAGGGATTAAGGGTCCTTAAATACACAACCGTACTCCTATAAAATCCTTCTTATACATAATATACGTATACTCTATCTACTCTATTACAGATTATATAGATTTTACAGATTATACAAATTACGTCACGTGACCTTAGTTACCATTCCTTGTTATATAGTTCTATTGGCTCCATTCTAGACCGTGCTTATATTAACTAACTAGCTTCTTCTAACTCTTCCCTAAGTAGTCGTAATATTGTACTTAAAGCGTCCGTAATAGAAGCCTTGTAGGAAATACTACAGTAGACCTATTAATAGGCTAGGTATATAGGTAAATAAGAAGTTAATAATATAAACATAACTAGTAGAGTAGGTTACCTAATAAATTAACTCTAATTATATTCTAAGATTTATCCGTTTAAGTTAATTTCTTTAGGAGTAATAAGGATATTATTTAAGGCAGGTGTGCGGATAGGGAAGAATCGTTCTATATTAGTTAGTAAGGAACAATACTAAAAGGATAAGTAGTAATACTAAGGGAGGGAGGTAAAAAGGGCAACGGCAAGGACAATAGTAGCGGTAAGGGCTAAGGTATAACTAGAAGTTTTAGATTTAGTGGCTAGTACCAGTTATTAAAAACACTAGGCTATTACGCAAACCCCCAATTAGCTAATCCTACGCACTAATAATATAATGTCCTTTCCTCCCTCCTAATTAGGTATAGGGTTTGGAGCTCTAAGAGTTCCACCACCTTAGATCCACTCCATCCACCAATTAAATCACCTAGATCCACTTTATTGGCTCCAGTCCAAAAAGGTTACTAAGCGTCACGAATGAAGCTATTCTACTAACAAAAGCAATAGAGTTTAATGGGCAAACTTACATCTATTATTTGTAATAGTTCTAAACTGAACGCAAGACCAGTTATATGGACTAGAATGCAGGCCTTGTACACGTAAAAAACTATACATTAGACTCTGTTCACCTAGAAATGACATTCATGATCTTCCTGAACTGGATGCAATGGGGCCTTCCCACCATCCTCATTTGAAGGTCCTACGCCAGAAACACTCCCTTTCCTGCTTTTCCCTCCAAAACTCTCTTGTCTGCTTAGCGCACTCATAATACTCCTCCCCCCAGAGACCTCATCCGCCCCTGCTGTCCTCAGCCTCAGTGCCTCTTCACCACGCTCTTTCACACTCCCTGCAAATGCATCAACTGGCGGATTCCTCCTCAAATATCTCACCAGAGACTCGACTAAACGATCAAGTAAAAATTCACTCTCACTCTGCTGAGCCATCATAGGTGAGTCCTCTCCAATCCAATCCCACTCCACCAACCCCTCTTCTTCTTCCTCCCTCAGTGCCTCCGCTACACCACTTACAGCAGAGAAACGAATTAGCCGTGTGAATTCGACCCACTCTTCAAACTTATACTGGCGCGGTTTGTCCATGCTTAGGTCGTGCGCCGTGCGGCGAATTGCGAGAGCAAGCTGTCGTGCTAAGGTAGCCGCATCGGGTTGTCTTGCCTCGACGTCATTTTCATTCTGGGCTGTAAGGCCGGCAATATCAGGGCTGAATGAACTAGTAACATTCTGCACGTCCTTGGACCCATCCTTTGAACTATCTGGTATCGATCCACCGCCGTCAGATCCTTTTTCCTTTGCAATTACGATGCCTTCTAATGTCTCCACGCGATTTTTGGGGTCTATATGCTTAGTCTGCCAATTGGCTTTCCATTTCTCAAGGCCCAAAGATAGCCAGGGATGTTTCTGCACAAGGTTGCTCCAGACGCCGTACTGCGGGAGGATTGTAAAATCTGCAAGCCTAGTAGACCAATGATTGAAGGCTGAGACAATTGTGGCTGTGAGGTCGCTGGCCAGAATCGTGATAGTGGGCACGGCTATGAGAGACCAAATTACAAAGAAACACCGTCCAGCGCCAGACTTGGGCGCGAAGTCACCGTAGCCGATAGAAAGAAGAGCAACCCAACAGAAATAAACGGTTTGCCAGTAGGTCATGTTCGTCGTGGATTTTTCAGCTTGCCAAAAGGCCACGGCGCCGACACACCAGAAAATGGCGAATATGGTTAGAGTCAGGCTTAGCCGGCACCAGTTCTTCCAAATTTGTGACTTCTTTTGGAGTTTCCTCATTGCCTCGAAGCGTTCCTTCTCGTCACGAAGTAACTGTATCCTGGAACTTTTCTTGACCCTGTCTCTCAACGTGCTCTGCCGAGATAGGCCAGATCTTGGGAAGCTCGCTTGAGCACTACTTGCTATACTTCCACGTCGGCTGTCCATAGAGCGATCCAGGGTATATTGATATTGGAGAGCTGTGGCTGGTGATCGTGAACTTGGACGGGCGGCCTGCTTTGCCATCACCCGCTCTAGTGCCATCTCAGCTTCAACCTCGCGACGTTGGAGCTCAAGACTTGTTGCCACGGTCCGTCCCATTGCTCGCTCATGCTCATGCTCCAAGTGGCCTCTAGTTATTTTCTTCTCCCCAAGCTCCTGGGCTGACTTGTAGATACTTGAAACGACGAGACCCAGCATTATGATGCCACCTAAGGAGAATGGGATTATTAGTGCACGTCCCACATTCTCCGTAGGGTAAAGGTCTCCAAATCCCACTGTCAATATGGTCACATCACAGTAGTATAACTAAGAATATGTCAATAGACTATATGAATTTCAAAGATAAGGGAGACATACTGCATCTATAAAATGCCATCCTTCAAGGCGTGCGTAGACACCAGCGCCACCAGCAAGCCAAATGAAAAAGAGAATCGTCTGGACGATTAGTGTTCGTTGATCCTCGGTCAGGTCAAAGTGCTGCGGATAATGGCCTCGGATGTAGCCGATTAAATTAACCATTAACAGTATGGAGAGTAGCAAATAGACAGAAGCCGCCGCTATGCCATACCAAAATCCTCCCGAATAAGCCTCGTATGTAGATATTGGTGGCGTGCGTGTGTGCATTCCCACTAGATCTCCGACGAGCTAAATATGAAGTCAGCAGAGTTTGGTGCTAATCAAAGGAATTTGAGACGACTGAATTCGAGAGACAGCGGCACTAGTCATTCCGCTATTTAAGTAGGTTGGTAACTTACAAGTCCACAAGCGACGAACCATAGAAGAATTGTCATTGGCAGTGATATTATATATCGAATACGATTCGTGAAGTTTAGCAGAAGAAGGAAATTACCGATGAAGCCTAGAATGAGAGACACCATATTCATCAAGTAGCACCTACTGTGATTAGCATTAATTTGAACGGGATACTGGATATGATCGCGGGAATGTCTTTGCAGAATTAATAAAGCAGATCTGCACCAAAGGCGAAGAGGAATATTAGCCGGCTCTTACCAGCGCGGGTCAGGTATTAGCAGCCCCTGTAACAGCGGGAGAAGCGTGCTTGCGTCTGTTGGGTCTCTGAGATCGACCCTCCAATATGTGACAAGAGCTCCAATTGACAAAACATTGGCCATAGGTCCTAGTGTGGCTGCCAAGATTCTGATTGAGTAAGCTTTTGCAAGATCCAAGGAGGTTGGTTGACAAACGGTATCCCCGTCGACGCAAACCACCAATCACTATGAATATCAAAGTCAGTAGGTTACTCCACTGGGTGCCTCAATGCTCGATATTGGTGATTGGGGCTTATGCTGTGTGCATGGTCTAAGGAGAAATTTATTATCACACGCATACGTGATTGAAAGCAGCAATCTAGATTCCCTTTTTGGGGTGATCGTTTAAGGTACAGCTTGTTAGAGAAGGAAATAGAGCTCGCACTCACACAGGTTCATTATCATCTTTGTCCCTCATACGAACCTTCCATAACCTGAACTTTTTCTTTTCCTGGCCCTCTCCAGACTCTAAGTCAAGGACGGCTGGTTTTGCTTGGAAGGTGGCATTTTTTAAGGCTTTCCCAAATGGCTGACCAGCTTGCCTTTGGTCCGTAAACTCGTCAATAAGGCTCTGTGGCATAATGCTAACGAATTAACTTTGCCCGTCAAGGAGTTAAAGAGAAATTAGGAAGTCTCAAAAGTGTTCGCCGAGGGTTTCTTAGGGCATGACAGGGCAGGCAGCCGCGGTCTAGAACGTTGTCAAGGAATGCGGGCACAGAGAGTATTTCAGTGGCTGGCATGTAGGCCTGCAGCCCGTTACTTTTGATCAATGCAGATTGCAAAGATCGGTGGGTAGGGTGATGGGGTATGCCCTCACAGCGCCTGATTGGGCGAAATGTTGTGGGGAGTATGCAATGCTATCGCGGTTGGCAAGATAGGCGTAAGCCACCACGATAAGCGTCTCGGACGTTGTAATGACTGTATTTGCTTTTCGCTTCATTGGGAGTCGATTGTTGGTTTGTTGAAAGACACCGAGGATTATTGCGAGTTCGCTTCGGAGCACTACGTTATCGATAAGGAATGGCCCGTGCATATAACACCAAGGAATCGTACTCAATCTATGCCTCCTGATTGGGTACGATTCCTTGGTGTTATATGCACGGGCCATTCCTTATCGATAACGTAGTGCTCTGACGGGGATCGGATAGCCTGCATAGATTTGATCAATACATTACCATAAACCATGCCTTCTAATCGTACTTCCAATGATGCAGATCCTATTCAGCCAACTTAATATAACGTTCAACAAAATTAGGTTGCTAAAAACCCACCACCAGAGCCGTGGCCGCTGCCCGATTTTACACCCTTTCAGGGGCCTCCACGAGCGCCGGGGACGCATTTTAGGTGTAAAATATATTAGATTATATTCTGTAGAAAGGACGAGTGTTAGCAACCTCATACTCAGTAACTTAACCCTAAGAAATAGGCTATATAGATTGTTTTATATAATATTTAAAGGATATCACCGATCTTATATTCCTGAGCACGGCGATTTGATCCTATTGATATGATTGACTAAATCCTTATCGATAACAGATGGACTCAACTTGGCGAGTTAAGGGATAACCCCCTAGAGTTAAGATTATTTTCGCTAGGAAAAATCCGTTAATAAGAATTGCGGAAATAGCTGTAGTATTATAACAGGTATATATATAAAGCAAAAAAATCTAGGGCAGATGATGGACACCCCTAATTGATACACGGACACTGTAAAGCATATTGCCCAGGTGTACGGTAGGGAGCAGGCAAGCCGAGCATGAGTCACAAGGAGAGTCGATGGAAGAAGACGATATGGTAAAGAGTATGGCAATAGCCTCGTACGGAGACAAACCGATGAGGAGGGAAAGGGCTGCAAGCCCGAGGTGCTTATAAGGAGGTGCCAAGCCTAGCCTTCGGCTAGGCCTTGGCTACCCCTAAGCGGCCCTCGGGCGATGCACCCGAGTAAGGGTCAAAATAACCCTTACAGACAATTGATACGCAAACACCCCACTGATTGAGTTTAGTTCCTTCCTAATCAAGTTTAAATATCACGTGAATTTAAGTTATTTATATTTACATCACGAAAGTTAAATTATTAAATTATAACTCTTATAACTATAATACCTTACTTGCATAGTACTCTGTAAGGCGCCGCGTGAACTTATTTAGGTGCTACTACCTCTGCTTAATATCTATAAACTGCCTCTGCGAGCACGCCCGCGCACGCGGCCGACGCTTCGGCCCAAATGCTAATAGCTTGCGACGAGTCGATATATTAACGCGAATATAGCCAGCCAGGCGGTCGCGGCGACGCTTAACAGTTAGAGGCTAGGGTGGGGATCGGTAAGGCAAATGCGAGGTAATGGGCGCGCGACGGTCGCGCACTAATGCAGATACGCACAACGTAAATTCACGTGATATTCTAACTTGATTGGGAAGGAACTAAACTTAATCAGTTGGGGGGTGTCCATCTACCTAACATATATTCTTAATTCTTAACTAAATTTTGGTAAGGACTAGCTAAAGTACCTATTTACTCTTAAATCCTCTGTAGAAAATCCATAAAGTAGATAAGGAACAGTTTCTTTGGGGTGCCTGGTTTATGAGATAAAGTTGGATTGCATTCTTGGATTAGAAGTGCCTGGGTTTAATTTTAGTAATTATAATCAATGTGTTAGCACATGAATGGAATACATCACTATAAAACATAAGTTTAGTACCCGGCTTCTTACTCTATCCTATACAGTCGCACCCTTAAAGCTAAGTTCTCCACACTCACCACCATACCTTTTGAATCAAGTTGGAACACGAACCGGTCTAGCGGCAGTGACCCGTACGCAACCCCCTTGATGTCCACCCACGACCCACAGTCCGTCGAGAACACCTTTCCTTCAAGCGCCGGGAGCCCCACATCCTCGAACACGGCCTTGAACGCCTCCTGCTTACTACCATCTACCGCAAAGGTCCCAAGTCCCGTGTAATATAGCCTCGTCGTCGGATTGATTCCCCTCGTGCTCGGAAACGACTGCAGGCGTAGCGCCATGTCCACAATATCTGTGCCATTGCTCATCCAGGGCCCCACGCCGAGCTCCGGCCTGTCCAGATCGGTAGTGATTGTCAGCGAGGAGCTGAGCTTGCTCGTGTCGTTGCTCGCGTAATGGCCTCCATACACCGTCGTCGCCTCTTCCCCGTGCCGCGGCGTCGAGGGCCGGGAGCAAAGCCCCACCCAACAGGTCCGCGATAAGAACCGTGAAGCCGATGTCGATGTCCTGGAGCACTATGGAGAGTGACGTATAGCTGCCTATGCTACCGGCCTTGTTGTAGGCGGTAGGGGTTAGCGCCGGATACGCCGGACACCCCAGGGCACGCCAATGGCGGCCTCCATGATGGAGGTGTAGGCAACGGGGTTTAGCTAGCGGCGGGTTAGGGTAGGGTTGATGATGGTGGAAGTGAGGATTGCGCGGCCGAGAGTGGCCATGTCTGCGGTGGAGGAGAACATGTTTCCGGAGCTGTGGGGTTGGGTATGTGAGATGGATCTTCTTTTTTGGAGCTGGGAGGCTGGGTAAAAGCAGACTTACGGGGATGCATCGCCTGGATAGACCTTCCAAGACGTGCTGCTGGCCGTTCCAGGAACGATGCCGAGCGATTCGTTCGCCACCCAGTAGTACGTATTCGTTAAGTTCAAGGTCGTGGGAATCCTCTTGTAGAGGATCATAGGGAACGATTTGCCTGTGATGTTCTCTAACGCGTAAGCCAGAAGCTGATAGGCTATGCTGGAGGAGGCCGGGGTTTCCCAGGCTGGTTAAGAGGGATAGAGACTAGTTATACCGTTGAAGATTTCTGAAAAGACAGTCAGAGCCCTCATCCCTTTATGCCTTTTCTATACACATGAGGAAAGGGAACGCTGACCGTCGCGTCCACTAATCTTATCCCGATATATCCTATTTGGCGTTAATATAACGACCGTTTGGGGGAGGGAGGCCAATGGTGGTTCGGCTCTACTACGCATTCTGTTCAAGTTATCTAGCCAAAGAAGATGAGATTCATGGTATGCAGTGTTACATACAGCGAACTCTGCCTTTCAAGAAAAGTTGCTGGGAGGCTTGGCAGGGACACCCGAGGCGCCTCTAAAACGAGATTAGGAATCGCCTACATTTATCGATAAAGAGTAGCCAATCAGATCACCTGAATTCGGTGCCCGTACTCAGGAATATAAGGCTGGTAATATTCGTAATATTTTATATAAAATCCTTGGAAGACGCGCAAGCATTGAATTGAAAACGGTGTTCCCGCACGGACCACTTACTCTGAGGACCCTGACGTGTTAAGGGATAATATTGCAGCTTTATATAAACTAACAAGAAGCGCCCATATCTTTAAGTACCTGATTTTAACCTATATACACTAGTCTAGGGCTAAGGTTCACTTAATTAAATGCTGGAATCACTTCACGAGTTGTTCCCCACCATGGAATGCTTGCTGCTTCGAATATATTGCTCGTAGCCTACTGGAGAGAGCTGCGATGGCTCATTTATGTGAGACACGTGACTGGTTGTAAATCCGTCTATATGGCCTGATCGATTTGATATGGTAATTAAATAAAACGCATGATAAAAATCACAGGAACGCGTGTTCTTTGGTTGATAATTGATTATCTAGTCCATGGCCATTCCCTTGAAGATGCTGTTTAGAGCTGCTTTCAATGCCCGATACGCGTAGGATCCACCGGTTGAATTATCTCCGATACTGCCGACTCGGCTTGACATGACTCCAATGCGAGGCCTGTTCGATTTCAGTAGATTTGGGAGGAGGGTTTGGGTGAGAAGTGTTGAGAGTCGACCTTCTGGTGGAGGAGGCTGGTTGCCAGCCTCCCTATTATTGTATTATATATAGCCACAAACCTCCCTAGATAGGGAAATCAAGTCAAGCATTACTTTCCAACAAGTAAGGAACCGAACGTATTCACAGAGAAAGTATTCGTGAGGACCTTCTCATCAACGGTTTCGAGGCTGTCTTGCTCCTTCGGTGACATGGCTCCTGCTAGGTTGAACACGTTAGTGGCATAATGAAACTTCGCTAAATTACTAACTCACAATGTTGAGGAGAAGGCCTAGAGGATGATCCTTGAATCCGTGCTTGAAGGCTTGAATGGAAGCCTGGGAGGGAACAGCAAGCTGGGCTGTGTCACAAGCCGGTCCTTTTAATTTATCTCCGATGGTAAGGTCAGTAGCAAGGACTTTGTATCATTATGAGGAACACTGATTAGGTGAGAGCGACGAAAGACCGGAAAATTTATCGCAGACGTTAAACAAGATCACGAAGCGACCAGGTTGCCTGGAATAGTTGAGAAGGAAGTAGCTAAACTCGTTCTTAGTGATGACGATATTGAGGATTAGTAGGTATGTTTGCTATGAATTCATTCATTCTGGCGTCGAGACAGCGGAAATGACGCCTCATGAAACATGCGAAGATGGTATCGATTGCCCACCACATATGACATGTTATTATTATAAAGAGTTACGGTTGAGGGCATTGGGCTGGTGGCCAATAACAGTGATCTTATTGGACTGGACTGGAGTGGATTTGACCCCCAAATCCACTCCATACGCTAAGGAGGCGGTGGAGCTCCAGGACTCCAATATGGCTCCAGATCAAATATATACTATAAATAGTAAGTCTTGGCAGAAGGTAAGGAAAAAGGTAAGGAAGGAAGAACGTACCAGATTAACCCTAAATCACAAGGCCTCTATATAAGAAGCTTCGTAATCTTCTACCTTAATCGCCTCCTCAAGGGCGGCATGTGCGCCCTCATCGTGGCTCTTACTCTCGTCATCATCTGACTCTATAACCACAGGCTTACCGGCCCACCTGGCTCCCCCGGAGGTAACTCTACTACCGCATTTACTACTGCATTTTAAATATAATAGTACTGATATGTAATCGAGTCGTCGCCTTCCTTTAGCTATAGATCCTCACTCTAAAGTTATATAGGTAACGTGCGTTGCTTTATATGCTTCGGTTTCTTCGTTAAGGCGTTATATCGAGTTCTTGCCCTACAGCTTAAACTCAGCCACCTCCTTTATGTCGTCGGCTTTTAAATTAATCAATTTCGGGGTAAGGATAACGTTGTCAGATGGTAGAGGTAGGCGTACTAAGAGAAATCGTTCTATTGCGGAGGTAGGAAAGTCAAATATAACACAACAGCAGGTGTAGATCAGAGCCGCAACAGCATAGCGATGGCAGTAGGGGCAGGTAACCAAGTGTCCTACACTACTTATTGGACGTGAGTTAGTGGTAGGGTTTTAAGAGTTGCCGATTGGCTTCCTCTTATGCACTGACTCCCTAGCGCTCTATTCCTCCTCAGCCGCAGTTCGAATTGGGTATAGATTTGGAGCTCTAGGAGTTAAATCAACCAAGATCTACTCCAATCTACCAATTAGAAGGCCCAATCCAAATCCACGTCGACTTTGAATCCACACTGGAGCTCTAAATAGACCCCAGTCCAATAAGATCACTGGCCGGTAATTAAGGCCTGGTAAAAAAAACTGCTTCTGGATCTGTTTAATAGATTAGAACATTATAATTATATCGCGGTAGTGGCAATGTATACAAATGTAAAGACCTCTTTTCGTACAGAACTTGCATTCGAGAACACGCATGGAAGCCTTCCTGCACTTGACATAACTTCATTTTGAAATGAATGTAGTACCTCGGAACACTGTAGAGCTGTTCACAACTTAGTCTATTTTGAGAAAACTAACAAAAGTACGGGTCTCACAGAAACCCAGAGTAGGCACGGCGTATAAGGTATTGCGCCGTTACATGAGTTTGAACTATATTAAAAGTGGTACTCCTAATTGGGAGAAGCGGGAGAAGCGGTGCAGAGCGGATACCTCTTTGATTATCTGCGCAAAGGCATGGCCAATGCCAGAATTAGCGCCCGTGATGATTGCGGAAGGTATGTCAAGTTGAAGGCAGAAAGTTGAATATTAGTGTGAGTATGAGTATGAGTATCAAAGTCGTAATATGCTGCATTGAATGTCTAGGTGGGGATCAGCCATGTCGGATGGCTAAGCACGGCGTCTACGCTGACAAGAGAGTGCAGCAACGATCAAGCAGCGTGCCAGATGAGATTCGAAGCAGAAGCTGGCGACCAATTGAGACGTTTTATGCCGGATTGTGCGGGGGTAAGTTGCGAGGGGCACGGGGATTGAGATTGCGATTCCCTGTCTGCGATCCAAGCGTCATCCGGGTAACGGCACCACAATTCTTCCCTTTTCTCTCCCTTGTCTCTCCCTTGACGCTCCACCCAAACCAACCCCTATCTGGGCATTCAAATGAAGGTTTAGATGGACTCCAAATCGACATCTACATGGACATCTACGCCTGGGGTTTCAACGCATTTCGGCAGTTGGCTCAGCACACCGAGGAAGATATACTCAGTCCTCTGAGAATAGCTTCGGCTGACAACGCCCAGATTTTGTTTGTTTCCTGGTCCGAAACCCTTGTTCTCCTGAATAAAAGCTATCGACTCTTGGGCGGCGCTTCAAGCTGCCTGTCTTCCACAATCGGATTGTCGGAGACGTCTTGTCCTGATGTGATCCCGGCATCCTTCTTCGGTGCACATGAAGGCGTTCAAGGTTGCATTTCCGGAACCGGACAGCTTTTCTTCCTTGATACGCACCCTTTCAAGCGTTCAATGATTGATCACACGTCTAGCACCACATCTTCAAAAGCATTCCAGCGCTTTGGCATGAACCTTGACCCAATCAAGCTCACCCACATTTCCATCGCTGGAAATTCTCGTGTTGCGGTAACATTCTGTGAGAAGTCTGAAGGAACTCCGCCTCGAACATACATTCTCCAATTCGGCACTGTAGAAGAATTCAGAACATGGTATAAGAGCCATCCTTTCTTCGATACATCTGGTAAGGCTGATCCGCTACCACCTACCTCTTCTTCAGGAATTCGGCATAGCTTCTATGTCATTCCTGGACTTTCCTCACAGCTCGTTAGCGGCGCCACAAGCTTTGGTCTCCTCACAAGCACCGGCTGCATCTACACCTGGGGAGACTCTCGTTATGTTCGTTGTCTTGGAAGGCCAATTGCAGACCTATCCTCTGCTTCAATTCCCACGCAAATTCCTTATCTTTCTGAAACACGCGTGGAAAAAATAGCTTCCGGAAGTTGGATGAGTGGCGCATTGAGCAATGAAGGCGAATTGTTCATCTGGGGCCAGGGTAACCCTAGTTCGAATGGAGAGATTGCCGCATTGAGAACAGTTCGTGAAGAGACCGACAACGAAGATGAAGAAGATGAATTTGTGAAGGAAGTCTGTGTTACCATCGATAACTTGCGAGCATGCGTATACGATTTCGGCATTGGATCAGGCCATTTGGTCGTTGCTGCTGAAGTGAATAATTTAGAAAAGGTCTTGAAAAGGGCACTGTTCTGTGCCGGGCAAGGTGAGATTGGGCAGCTTGGGCTTGGTCAGAAACTACAATTTCTAGCAAACTTGGCCGAGGTACAGGAACTGAGCATGAAGCGAGTCAGAAGTGTGGCTTGTGGAGGCAATAACAGTTTTGTAGTTGTAGATAGCCTGTCCACAGTTGAAGCTTAGTCACATTGCCTAGTAGTAATCTTTATCAAGAAACCTAGCAGTAGTTTACGCTTTTATGTAGACTACCGAGCTCTTAACGCTATTACTATTAAGAACTAGTACTTAATCCTATTAATATAAGAGATATTAAACTAATTAAGTAAGGCTCACTTCTATATAAAGCTTAATATTATCTTTATATTTAACCGCCTCCATACTATATAAGGAGATAAATAGTTCACTATATTTCATGCCTAGTACGGATTATTTAACTACTTAGTAATGCTATTTGGCTTCGTAAACGCCCTAAGCTTATTCTAATACTATATAAATAATACCCTACGCCCCTACTTGACGTCTTCTATCCCTTAAACCGTTAATTTTTCGTCCTACGTTATCGATAAGTATTTAGCCAATTACGACGCATAGATTCTTAGCCGTGATTAGAAATATAAAGCTATTAATATTTGACTATTTCTTAGCAAAAGCTCTACCTAGGTTCAATCCTTGGTGTTAAGTCAATTAATATAAGGCTTTTAGCAACTAGACATTGTTAAAGGTACAGTTATAGATAAATAGAACTTTAAGTATGGTTCTTTTGGTATTATAGATATAGGCTATATCTTTATCAATAATATAGTACCCTAACGGTTTAAGGGATGCTGCTTATACTAATAATATCCTTTTATATAGCAATAATATATTTAAATACTAAAAATACGTTAAACTTATTTTATAAGCTCTAAGCGAAGCTAGTATATAGTAAGATATAGATAATTACAAGTTCTACTAAGTGGAAATTCTATATCTTAGACTTATTATTTCTATAAATAGCTTATAAATACATTTAATAAAAGTTAAAGTAATTACAAACTAGTAAAAACTTAAGAACGTTAAGGATATAAAGGCTTTTCTAAGATTTACCAATTTCTCCGTCTTAGTTTTATCCTTAATAGTTTTGACCTAAAAGGGTAAGGCCTTTATTTGTCTAAAGGTTATATTTACTACTATATCTATACTCTAACGCTTTAATTTAAACTAGATAAGTATTATAGAAGCTAACCTATCTAATTATATTATTAGAACCATTCTATTTTAATATAATAAAGAATAATAATTTTCCTATTAATAGTTAATTATCGTCCTATATTATCGATAAGAATTAGGCAATTAAAAGGTATAGATTAAGTAAAGTTCCTTCGTATTATATATACGGTCTATACCTTTATTAATAACGTGGTACCCTAATGGGTATAGGATAATCTAAAGTATACTTCTTAAAACAACTAAGCTTAGCTAAATATAATTATAAAATCTATAATAAAAAATTATTGGCTATTATTTTATATAAGAGTAACTAGAGCTAGAAGGTATTAGATTTTTAATTAATGTCCTTAGTAATTATAAGAATCCTATAATACTTTATAACCCTAAAATAGCTAAGCTAATATTAGGCCCACTAGTTAGAATATCTACTCCATTTCTAATCCTTAATTACGTAATACCTAGGCGCTTAACGCTAGAAGCCTAATACTCTAACCCAATATATATAAGATATACTAGCAGTTAAAAAAGCGCTCTTCTATAGCAATTAGACCCTACTTTGCCTTAAATTATTTAATCCCCTATTAAAGATCTTATGGTATATATATTTAAAATAGCCAATTAATTAATTAAATAGGCTATAATTAATAAATACCTAAATAATAGGCTTATCTAAAAGACATTTAGGCTAACATAAGATAGTATTAAACGCTTAAGAAAGATCTTTTTAAGTAAGGGTAAGGTTTATAGTAATTACTTAATTATACCTAATTATAAAAGGGATATAGCACCGTTGCGCGTAAGGACTTGGCGTCTTAACGTATATATAATATATATCTGCCTCCTATATATACCCCTTCTTCTTTATTTAAGCTTAGTGTCTTTATAATATAGTATTCGTTTAAGCTTTACCTTAGAGGCATTTATTTAAGCCATTATAGATATTGTAACGGCTTGTATAAATACTTCTAAAGTAAAGCTTATAGATTGCTATCTTATAAATATACTAAGCTAAGGAGAAGAGGAATACCGCTAAAGCGCTATTAGTAAACGAGCTAGTAGTAGGATAGTAGAATACGACAGAATACTGTAACGGCGCTACCGCACGTTACCTGCCAAATTTTGCCATATTCTGCCGACCTGCGATTGGCCCGCCCAAAGCTAGCGCCTTAGCGACTCACCCTATATATTTATTTACATCGGTCCTAGCGACCCCTTTTCCTTCTCTTTAGCTTAGTATCTTCGTAATACAGCATTCTACAAGCTTTGGTTTAGAGGCATTTGTATAAGCCGTAATATTATACTAAGCTTACTTTACCCTGCCTAGGAAGGGCTTAATAATATCCCACCCTAAAAAAAACTTCGTCTATAATAACGCATTAATGCGCTATACTTAGACACTAAAAAATAACTCTATACTACCTAGGAAGGCCTAGATAATATCCTACCTTATAAACTAGATAGGACTAAACCTATACTCCTAGAATTAAAACTAAAGCGTATAATACTAACGAACCCTAGGAAGCTAATAATGGCACCTAAAGCTAGCTTATTTAAGAGAGCTGCCTTTACCTAAGAGGAACCTAAGATCTAATTGGGATCAGAAATTAAAGATAATAATAACGTTATAGACGTATACGAGCAGATCCGCGCCCTTGCAACTAACTAGGAAGCTAATTATTTAGAGGTAAAGAATATATAAGAGACCTTATAAGAAATCCTAGAAAGCCTCGCGGCCCTATAAAATAGCTTAGCTTCCCCTTTTTAAAGCCCTAGCTAACCTGTTTACTTTACTAAATATAATAATAAAGTAATTAAAGTCTGTTAAGCTCTTTAACCCCCTATTACTATCTAATAGGATAGACCCTACCTTTAAGAATTAAAGGATTTAAGTATAAGGAAAGCTCCGCGTTAACTATAACTATTTTTTTCTAAAGAAGCTAAAATACTCTACCTCTTTAGCCAAACTACTGGGGACGCCTAGCGGCACCTTTAAGCTAAGTTTAAGGACGATTCCCCTGTTCGATTTATATCTATTAATAAGATAATACAGCACTTAGCGGCTATTTATATTAACCTAAATAAAGTACGGGATACCCGTTATAACTATAATTGCCTAATAATAAAACTAAACTAACCCTTTGCTAAATTTTAGACTTAATTCCTATACCTTACAGAAAAAGGCCAGGTTCCCCTTAAAAACTACCGATTAGACCTATATAATAAGCTAATAATCCAGCTATAAGAAAAGATTACTGTAACCTTAGATAACCTACTAACCTATAAAAAACTTACAGCTTATTGCCTATTATTAGACTTAGAACTAAAGCGGATTAACGCTTACCCTAATTAGCAAAAGCAACTCCGTAATAATTAGAACTCGCTAGCTATACCTATAAGAGCTAGAGCAGGAAGATAAGTTATAACTACTCTTATACTAAAGGCGGTTATAACTACGCACTAGTAAGCCTCGCCCGACTAGTTATATACTACGCCATTAACTAGTATTCGCCGCAATACTTTAGTCGACTCTGCCTTGGCTATATGCTATAACTATAATAAGTAGGGTTACTTTACCTCGTTCTACCTAGAGCTAAAGGATATAGGCGATATTAAGGAGATAAAGGAAGGAGAAACGTCTAATAAATCGGGAAAAGAAGAACCCTAGGGAAAGACTCCCCCCTAGGGTACCCTATTAATCTTAAAGAGATTAATCTTAGTTAGTTAATGGGTGGAAAGTATTTTATAGTTCTATATATAGTATCTTAAAATAGATATAGAGTTAATATAACCGCCCTTATTAATACTAGAGCAAATAGCTTCGCCTTTATAAATACTACCTATATAAATAATATTGCCAAGTTTTTAAATGCAGAAGCTATCTAACTAGAGAAGCCTATCTAGGTAAAAGGCTATAACGGCTAAGCTGGTTAGCCCGTTACCTATATCTTAAAGTTATATATCGCTTTTAACGGACGACGCTAATATAATATCCCCTTTTATATCCTAGACCTAGGGTCCTATAATATAATCCTTAAATAAAAATAGATATCCTATTTTAATATTTAGTTAAATGTATAATAAAGATAGTTTATCTAGCTAGAGGATAGACTAAGGTTGCCCTCCTTTATTAGGGAGATCCGAACTAACCGTAAGATACTAGCTATAAGGGCTAACCCTACCTACTAGTAGGATATCTGGGCCTATAACCTAGCCTTTACCTAAGAAGACGCCCACTATAAAGCTAGAAAGAACTCCATACTAATAAAGATACTCTCCTAAAGTGCTATATTTAAAGAGGACTCTATATATAGAAGCAGGACAAATAGTAATATAAATAACGTCTAAATCGCATAGATTTAACCAGTATAGAAAAGAACGTATTAATAGGATATAAGGGATAACCTCTAAAAGATATAATAAGAGCTAAAAGGAGTAATAATAACGCTAGTACCCTAGAAGTCCCTAAAGTCACATACGCCCCTATTATTAAGTAACCCCCCTACCGTAGATATTACCATAATTAGCGCTATAGCATTCTACTTTAATATATACTAGAAGGATAATAAGGTCTTTATAACAAGCCTATATAAGATTAACTAAATTATTAATAATAAAGAGGAAAGGCTAGCTAAGGAAACTAATAAGGAACTAGTTAAACGCCTCCTTTTTACCATTTATATAAATTATAAGGATATATTTTTAAAGGCAGCCTTAAATAAGTTACCCCCTTACCAAATATATAATTATAAAATTTAATTAAAAGCTAATAACTTGCTGGGCTATAGCCCCCTCTACTATTAATTAATAGATAAGCTAAAAGTAATAAAGTAGTACTTAATTAATAACCTAGATAAAGGGTTTATCGAGCTAAGTTAAGCCCCTTTTACTTCCCCTATCCTATTTATAAAAAAGCCTAATAGAGGCCTTTATTTTTATATTAACTATTAAAAGCTAAATACTATTACTTAAAAGGACTGGTATTCTATTTCTTTAATTAACGAAACCCTTATACGTCTAAGCTAGGTAAAGATCTTTACTAAACTTAATATCCGCTAAGCTTTCTACTAAATTAGGATAGACCCTATATCCGAAGATTTAACAACGTTCTATACCCGTTATAGTTCCTATAAATATAAAGTTTTTCCTTTTAGACTAATAAACGGACTAGCTATATACTAAAGGTATATAAATAACGTTCTTTTTAATCATTTTAATAAATTCTATACGGTATACCTAGACGATATTCTTATATACTCTGACAATAAACTTAAGCATTAGGTTTATGTTAAGAAGGTCTTAAAGAAACTATAAAACGCGGGCTTATAAGTTAATATTAAGAAATGTAAGTTTAGGGTAATAATAATAATAATAATAATAATAATAATAATAATTCATTACTTAACGTCCGATTTAGATCCCTATTAGGCCCACGCGGACTACTCCTTATATATATATAGGGAGAAAACTCTATTTAAGAAAACCCCATAATCTATCTCCCTGCCTTTAGGACTCGCCTATAAGGCGCCTGCGAGTCACCTATAGTGCTTTTACTACCTTACTTTTTAACCTCCTTAGGGACTATTGCTGCCGTAATAAGCCTACGGATGCGCTAGTATTGTATATTTTACTCTACTACTATAGAGTTATTAGGGGGCGCCCGTTATTCGCCCCCCCGCCCTCTATTACTATTTCCCTTATAACTTAGAACTAGTTTAGTATATTTTAGCTAATAAGCCACTAGGTAACCGCCTTAAGGCCTTTTTATATTAAGAGTAGTGTATTATAGTTCTCTATGCTAGCTACTAAGAGCATTACTTCTTAGTTAGTGCGTAAGGGGCATAACAGTATTACGTGTTTTGGTGTCTGTCTTAGCCAGCTATATTTATATCTTAGGCTACCTACTAGAATACCCACCCAGTAGAGCCAGTCTTTTAGTCCTATTATTCCTATTCTTAAGAGTATTACTATTATATTTTCTGCCTTTATTAGGCCTTNTTAGAGNNCTANAGTNTTTACNCCCTATAGCGTTAACTATNCTACGGCTTAGGTTCCTCTTACCTTAGTTAGCCTCTATACCTTTAACTCCTATATACCTCTCTAGCGTTGGTCTAACCAGTATTATATTATGGTAAATAGTTTCCTAGCGTTCTTTTATACTCTACTTTAGCTCCTTTTTCTCTCTTACTATTATCTTTACTGGCCTCTTATACGTCTCCCTTCCTCCTCTATATAGGCTTAGGCCCTAAAGCAGCACCATTCTTCTTCTACTTTCTTTACTTATTTCTCTAATATATCTTCCCTACTTTAGGGTTATTAGTTTATTCTCCTATAGGGCGCCCTAAGGTCTCTCTATAGTTTATTTAGGCGTATCTTAATATACTTTATAACATTAAAGTTACGTTTATTTTACGCCCTTTATATTATAGTGGCTTTAATATATAGTTATAGGGGGGGCTTCCTTCTTAAGTAGTACTATAGCCGTTCGCTTATATACGCCTATTATACTCTAGAGGCAGGCTATTTAGACCTTTTAGAGTGGTTTAAGGAGTAACTTAGGGGGGCCTTTCTTAGATTCTCTAATGGCCCAAATACTGGACCTATATATTATAGTTGGCCGGACAACTACTATATATAGTAGGCGTAACCTCTAGAAGTATGGACCCTATATAGAATTAACGATCCTAAATAATGCGATATACTATACTTAGCCCTTATAGGCCGCTTACGCCGTATATACGCTCTACCAAAGCTTACTATCTACCTATACTCCTAATACCCTTAGGCCCTAAACTAGTTAACCCCTAAAGCCTTAAATGTAAATTATATACTAGAGATCTATAGATTAGTTGCGTTTTCTTATAAAGTAAATTAGCTAGTATTTCTCTGGTAAAAATTGGACTCTATATCGTCTTGCCCATTCTATATAGGTATTATAAGCTTTCTCTAGTATTCTACAATTCTCTGCGGCTGTTGGCCTATATATAATTAGGTTTATATCGTTAATAAAGCCTATCCCCTAGGTCGCCCCTTCCTTAAAGGAGTTAAACAGGTTGCTTATAAAGAAAAGAAAGAGTATAGGTAAGAGGGGTAATCCTTATAGTATTCCTGTTGTAACTATAATAAGGGGGCTCTAGTATCCGCTAAAGACTAGTAATATTTCTTTCTAACCTATAAACCCTTAAATAAATTATATAATTCATTCTGGGAAGCCTTTTGCCCTAAAAATATATAGGAGACGCTTATGGGGTACATTATTGTAGGCGCTACTAATATTTAGACTGAGCATTAATACTATAAAGTCCCTTTATATCACCTATGCGGATTTAATAGTGGCAGCAAGCAGCGTAAGTGCTGATAGTATTAAGCGGTTCTTTCTTGCCCCTATTTAGCTCTATAGTAGTAAGGCGTGTTCCTTAGCCATATCTACTATATGGTCCGCTATTACCTTTTCTAAGATCTTACTAAGGGTGTTTTCTAAGGCAATAGGGCGGTAGCTTCCTAGGATTAAGTAATCTGCTTTACCTTCTTTTTATAAGATAACCGTCGTTATAGATCTTCTAAATCGTAGGTAGTAGCCTATAGTAAAGTATGCTCTAGCTATATCTATAAGCTAAGGTGCTATAAGTAGTCCATAAGTCTTTAGGGCCTTATTTAGAATCCTATCTAGTCCTAATATTATATTATTTAAAAGGCGGCTAATAGTTCTGGCTATTTCCTCTGTTATTATATCGCTGTTAACCCATAGGCAAGTCGCTGGTGTTTTACCTATGATATTACTAAGGTCTACTAGAGCCGGTTAGGGGAAGAACCTTTTTATAAGGATCTTTACCTTCTTATTATTATTGTTAGCGGCCTATAATTCCCCTGCTCTTTATAGGGGTAGTAAATATAAGTCTTTTGCTAGTTACCCTACCTTTTTCTTTACCTATTTTACTATAGCCTACAGGCCCTTATTATAGGGGAGGCTTAGGTTAAAAGTATACTTATTTATAAATTATCTCCAATTATTCCTTACTTCTTTTTTTAGGGTATTCTTTAACTGGTTTCTTATGTCTTTATATTGTCTCTTATCTTTAGGGTTATAGCTACTTAAGTATTTCCTTCTTACTTATTGTTAGCTAGCTATAAGAACCGCGCATTATACGGACTATACGTATCGCGTATAGGGGCCCGGTCTTAAGACCGGGTAGTACTCTTTTAACCCGTTTTTAATTGCTGCCTAAATCCTTTTTAGTCTTTAGTTAATTTCCTTAGGGGTGGCTAATAAGCCTCGCTTATTTAGTATTAGGTGGATTTCTTCTAGGTCTTAGAGTTGTTATTTAACTATATTAAGGAAGCTGTCTGCCTTAAGTATCCTTATTACATATTATTGCTATTTAGTTACGCCTTAATATCCAAATCTAGCTATATCTAGATAGGGATATAGTCTAAAGTAAGTACCTATTCTTCTTTAGGGTTATACCTTTTAAGTCTCTAGTATAGGCCTTCGTCTATAAATATAAGGTTAATTATACTTTTAGCGGATCCTTATTACTATATAATTGCTCTAGAGGGGGTAGCCAGCTTAAGGCCCTAAGTATCTATAGCTTTTAGTAGGCACTCTGCCTATTATTTAGCAGCAATATAGATACTCCCCTACCGCGGGTGGTAGAGGTTTATGTCTCCTAATAGAATAAACTCTATACCTTTAGTTTTAAGTAAGCTTATTACTAATATAATATTCTCTATTTATAGGACCCCTTTAACCCTAGGGTTATATATATTAATAATTTATACCGGTCCTCTATATATCTAGATTATTATAACTGTAATATCTAGATTAACTGCCTACTATAACTATAAGAATAGGCTAATAGTCTTGCTAATTATAAAGCACACGTATATAGCTGCTTTTAGTTTATATAGGAGCTGAAATCCTTAGGGGCAGTATATTAATTATATATAGGTATTATAGTACGGCTCTTATATAGTAAGGATATAGTATTTCTCTAAGTCTAGACTGTCTAGTAAGGGCCTTATAAGATAGTGGTTTATATTACTATAGTTATACTATATAATAGATAGGTAGCAGACCCCTAGTAAGGGTCCTTTACCTTTCTATTATTCCTTACTTCTTCTGTTTTTACTTTCTCTAGAATATTTAGAACTTCTATCTCTTATATCTATACCCTAGTTACTACTTATTTTATATAGAGCTTTCTATTTCTATATCTTATATTTCTACTAGCGCTTTTATATCTAAGTTTATTATTATCTCTAGTTCTTCCCCTACTCTTACTAGTTAGCTATACACCCTTTAAAAGATGGCTATAAATATTATATTTACCGCGTTAAGTCTAATTCTTAATTGTCCTAATTTTAAGCTTACTATAGCTGTCTATAAGGGTCTTCCTATAGGGCGTCCTCTCCCTTATATCCCCTATAACCCTTATATCCCTATATAGTCTAGTAATATTACGCGGCGTCGCTTTTAGCCCGTTAAGGCTTGGGATGGCTAGCCTAGCCCCCCAATATTAAAGGTAGGAAACGCTAGAAAGGCACCTACGCCCCCCTAGCTTATTACCTATTGTTTCCATTTATATAACCTCGCGTGTAGTTATTCCCGCAGCTATTAAGCCCTTACCTTCCGTCTCCTATATTTAATACAGTCTTCTCTCTCCCACGCCTTATATATGCTTTAGTAGCAGTTTACGCATTTTATTTAGTCTTAATTTAAGCAGTATCTTATATTATAGGGGCCTATATAGTGGCCGCAGCACACCTATACTGCGCATGTGGATTAGGTGTGTCCCTATTATATATAGTAATAGTATTATTCTAGGCGTAGTCTGTAGTTATAGAGCCTCATATTATATATAAGGCCGTTTATAATTATTCCTTTTTAGATAAGGAGTTTTGCATTTTTAGTATATATATGCTAACAATAAGGAAACTATACGTTCGTCCGGCGTCTCCCTAGCGAGTCTCTAGCAACCCTTATATCCTCTTATTATTTTTATTATTTACTTAGTTTACATTTTCCTATTAAAGCCATTAAATTTGGGTGATCTTAAGTCCTAGTATAAGGCGTTCCGTTTATCTTACTATTTTCTATATAATTACTATATTGTCCGCCTAGCGTCCCTTTTTTACCCTAAGGCTTATAGGGACCGCTAGGACTTTAACTAGGTAATCCTTATAGAGTACTTTTATATTAATACGTTCTCCTAGCCTATCCCCTACCCTTACAGCTCGTTCCTTTACCTATTAGTCCTTTAGGGTGACTCTAATATCTCTACTCCTAAGGTATTAGACCATAATAGCGTTATAAACCTCTTTATAGATTTTTATAAGGACTTCTATTTCTAATTATCCCCTAAGCCCCTTTGCTTTTTCTATATTTAGTTATATTATAATTATATACCTAGTTATTGTCTTAACGGGGGTAAGTTCCCTATACTATAGAAGCGCAGCTACGGCGGCCTAGGTGCGGTTTACTAGTAAGGGGGGATTTTATTTATTTTTAATTTTGCTTAGCTATTAGAGGATTTAATTAAGGGTTTACTAGAGGGGCGCTTAAGGTTTACTAAACTAGCGAAGCTATTCTACTAGCTACGTTAGATTGTTATAGCTAACGGTTACTCCCCTATAATTCTAGGTACTAAACACGTCTAATAGGCTTTATATTTTATTAGATGCCTTCTTAATAAAGGTATTTCCGCTTTATAGTATGGCATTTGCCCGTCTTTATTGTGGAGGGCTATTGCTAGGCGTGGTTCTGGCGGTCGCGCGCGAGTACGAACCACCGTCGTTTGACGTATGCCTCCCCTGCGATGTATGCATCTTAGGGGGATTCTCTAGGTGTTTTATAGGGTTCTTTTAGTTGGTTTTAGTCTTTTTAGGCTAGGTGCAGCAAGAGCTCCTCCTTAAATAAGTATTAGATATATATAATAGTATTTTAGGGTAAAACGTATAAAATACCTTAGGTTTATTATAACTACGGAAGGAATTAAAGTTAACCTTAAGAAGGTAAAGGTAATCTGTAACTGGAAGCCCCCTTATATAGTAAAAGAAATCTAATCCTTCCTTAGCTTTTATAACTTCTATTATTAGTTTATCCGTAACTACGGAATTATAGTAAAACCTCTTATATAACTAACTAGGAAGAACACGCCTTTTATTTTTAATAATAGCTATATAAAAGCCTTTAAAGAGATAAAGGATTAGATTATCTCTTTTCTAATTTATTATTACTATAACCTAGACCTTAAATTAATGCTAAAAATAGATGCCTCTAATAGGGTTATAGCGGGAATCCTATTACAGTTATATTTAAACGGCGAATAGTACCTTATAGCTTTCTTCTTAAAGATAATAAACCCGGCTAAGTATAACTATAAAGTACACAATAAAGAAATACTAGCTATTATTTAATTACTCTCTTAATAGCGCGTAGAGCTTAAAGGTATAAACTTCTAGATTAAGATATATATAGATTATAAAGCCCTAAAGTACTTTATAACTATAAAGCAGCTTACTAAATAATAAGCCTAGTAGGCTAAAATACTCTCCTAATTCTTCTTTATAATTATATATCGTTTTAGTAAGTAAAACTTTAAGGCTAATACCCTAACCTAAAGAGAATAAGATATAGGACCCTAAGATAAGCTAAAGACCTAATATTGGATACGCGCCCTCCTCTATCTAGAATAGCTTAACCTACAAATTCTTAAAGAGCTAAACTCTTAGTAAAATAAGCTAGTACTAATAGAGGAGTCCTTAGATAAGCTAATAGGGCTAATTAACCGCCTCCTAACTATAAACCGCACGGCTAATACCCTAAGGGCCCTCCGTAAATAAGCTATAAAAGAAAACCCTAATTTTAAGATAGAGGAAGGTGTAAGAGTATATATATTAGGTCCCGCCGCGCTTGCGACAAGCAAATTGTAAGAGTATATATATTAGGTCCCGCAGCGCTTGCGAACTTGTCGCAAGCGCGGCGGGACCTAATATATATACTCTTACAGAAGGATTGCTCCTATACTAAGAGCGGCTTATAGTCCCTAACGTTAATAATCTATAGACTAAATTAATCTGCGAAGCTTATTACTAAGTCTCTATAGTCTACCCTAATAAGAATAAAACCTATAAAATTATTAACTACTACTATTAGCTAAGAATGGTTATAGATATTAATTAATATATATAGAACTGTAAAGATTGCTAGAGAGCTATAATCCTACGGGATAAGACCCTAGGACTACTTAAGCCACTCTTAATACTAGAGCGCCCTTAGTAGTATATCTCTATAGACTTTTATAAACTACTTAGGGACTATAACGGATATAATATAGTTATAGTTATAGTTAACCGCTTTAGTAAACGCCCGTTCTTAATTCCCTATTATAAGAATATTAATGCTAAAGAGGTAGCCTAGCTATATATCTATTACGTCTACTAAATCTATAGATTACTAGATACTATTATATCTAATTATAGGCTATAGTTTATATTAGCCTTTTAGAATAAGTTTACCCGGATCCTAGGTATTAAGCTAAAGCTTTTTACGGCTTATTACCCCTAGATAGACAGTTAGACGGAGATTATAAATTAGTACCTAGACTAAAGGCTTAGGCCTTTTATTAACTATTTCTAGAACAACTGGTTAGAACTATTACCCTTAATAAACTACGCGCAAGCAACCCTACCCTATAACTCTATAGGGTTTACCCTAATTTAGCTAGAAATAGGATACTTACCCTATATAAGCTTTAACTAAAAGAGGCTAAAAGAACCCTAGACTATATAAGAGAAGCTATTTTATACTAAGGCCTAATAGTACGCTAAATGATTAAAGGAAGCTTAGATGGTAGCCCGCGAGAACCTAGAAAAAGCTTAAAGGTTAATAAAATAGTAGGCAAATAAACACCGTTAAGAGCTTAACTTTGCCCCTGGTAATATAGTCTAGGTTATAATAAAAAATTAAAAGACTAAATAACCTAGCTATAAGCTAAACTACTAGATAGTAGGACCGTATAAGGTTCTTAAGAAGGTAGGCAACTTATATAAGATAAAGCTCCTAGATTTAATTAGGATTTACCTTATTTTTTTACTAGATAAGTTACAGAAAGCTATAAATAACCTATTGCCTAGATAAAAGAATAAGCCTTTCCTACTAGTTTAAGTAAACGGTGACGATAAATAGGAGGTTAATAAAATACTAGCCTATAAAATAGTATGGGGAACGCTAAAATACCGTATCTAATAAAAGGGCTATAATTTTAACCTAATCTAGTACCCTATATAGAACTTTATAGGCTACCTCTAGAAGCTTAAAGAGTTTTATAACTAATACCCTAATATACCTAAACCCCTAGAATACCTAGATAAATAAATAAAATACTAGTAAAATAAAGATAATAAGTTACCGGAAGAATATAGGGACAAAAACGCCCCAAAGCCCTAATATAGCTGTCTGCCGTTTTCTACCGGTTTCTTATTATGGACGCTTTAAGTACGATGTTACGACTACTAGGAGAGGAGTCGGAAGAAGCTAGTTAGTTAATTTAAGCACGGTCTAGGATAGAGCCAATAAAACTATGTGACGAGGAATAGTAACCGAGGTTACGTAAGGTAATCTGTATAATCTGTAGGATCTATATAATCCGCGACAGAGCAGATAGAGCGCAAGTATATTACGTATAAGAAGGATTTCTTAGGAGTACGGTTATATATTTAAGGACCCTTAGTCCCTACCTAGATAGTTCCTTCCTTATAGTGATTCTTAGAATATAATTAGAGTTAATCTATTAGGCAACCACTCCACCAGTTATTATTCATTGTTGACTTTTATACTTGCATTTCCTACACACCTAGCCTAATAACGAGCCTATTGTAGTTCTTGCTATAAGGTTCCGTTATATAATTACTACTTAGTTACGGTATTAAATATAGAAAGTCAGACAATATGCCACCAAAAGCAGCCACTATAACGCCATTAACGGCGGCAACTACTTCAAGGTTAGGTGACACTAGTATGGCAGATACTAACTTATAGTAACCTATAACGGTCAGACAATTATAAGAGGTAATTAACTAGTTAATAGCTAATAATATAGCGTTAGAAGAAAGGGTTAACGGGATTAAAGCAGTAAAGGTTAAGTTACTATCTATTAAGAGATTCTCAGGAGAAAGATTAAAGCTTAAGGGATTTCTTACGTAAATGCACTTTAAGGTTTTATAAAAAGGGGCAAAGCTACTAACACCTATGGATCGAATAGCCTATGTAGGACTATTCTTATTAGGAAGAGTACTAGAGTGGTTTAAACCTTATTTTACGGAGATATAGTTAAACGGAATAATAACCACTAATTAGGACGTGTAACTTATGTTCTTAAGCTAGGAAGGATTTGCAGAGCGACTTATATAGATATTTGGAGACTTAGAATTAATAACTATAGCGGAAAGAAAACTCTAAGATATTACGTAATAAACTTTAGCAATTAAGTATATAATATAATTTTAAATATTAGCAATATAAGTAGAGTAGAACAATAGGGCGCTTATAGTATAGTATAAGTAAGGACTTAAGGCTAAAGTCTAGGACGTGATTATCCTAATGGAAGATGCGGATACCCTAAGGGAACTAATAGATTAAGTAATTAAGATCAATAATTAGATCTACTAAAGGGAATAGACTAAAAGAGGTTAGGATAGAGTTCTATAGTTATATAAGGCGTAGAGTACGTAATAACTAAAGCTAAGTTAGAAACTATGGTATAGCATAGAGCTAATAGACCTAAGTAGTACTAAAGAAGCCTATAAGAGATAGAGCAAAAAACCGTAAAAACCTAGAGGTTAAGGATCTAGTAATTATAGGACTAAGGAGTAGAGGCTAAACTAGGGATCTTAGCAGTAGAAGATGTTTAGGCGGACTCTATAGTAAAGTTAATAGTTTAGAGATAGAGCTTATATAAATTATGGAAAACAAAGTCACTTCGTAAGGGATTATAAAGATAGTTAGAGTTACTATGTAATAAAGGGAACTAGACTAATAGTAGAAGATATATACGTATAGAGGGATAATAGTATACTGCGAGGAACAAAGGAATATTTAATTAGAAGTTTTGCATTTTGTTATAATAATGTATGCCGAATTTATAAGGACGCTAAGTATGGCGTAAGCTATTGGCTATAGGAGCTAAAATCTATAGAGTGTAGAGGAACTAATAAACTAGTTCGCAGATCGGATATTAAGGATAATAATTTTAATGTAGGCGAAACATTTTATAATAATAAGGTAATAAGAGCAGCTTATTAGGAGTATACGGACCTCTAAGATGTTATAATAGAGGCAGAGGATGATTCTACTATAGAATAAGGAACATTAGTAGGGATTAAGACCCCACTAGACACGATATTTATCGCTTTGCGAGATGTAAGAGAAGTAGGATAGCGAACTACTTCGGCATTTAATAAAGGCAAGAAGCTAAAGGCTTAAGATTCTTATAGTGAGATAAGAGACGACCAAGATTCTTAAGATAAGATGAGGTAAGCTTAAGGACCTATAATAGACAAAAACCGATAGAGTAGAGCAGTAGCTTAGTTTAAAGATATACGAATAAGCTTGGGATAGAGTTTTCTATAGGCATAAGACTCTTAAGATAAGATAAGAACACTAAGTAAGCCTAGTTAGACTAAGGTAGGAGTAAAGCTTAAGTTAGAAGCAAGCTTAGGATTAAGAATCCTATGGAACTAAGACTTTGAGATATAAATAAGGACCCTTAAATAGATTAGAGAATCTACGGCATAAATAGCAACTAGACTAGGAGATAGGTATATAGACCTAAAGGACTTACTAGGGGAATATAGTATTCAGCCTAAAGATCGGAAGACCGATACTAAGATTAAGAAGTAAGATAACTTTAAAGATCTAAGCGTAAGACGCAAACTAAAAGAAACCATAGAAGAATTTAGATGAAGAATTATTGTATAGTAAGAATAGAAACTAGATAAGAGATCTAGCACATTGGGACGTATAAGGGATAGAGCGCTAGTATAAAGAATTACTAATAGGCCTAGGGTAGGCATATTAAGAGCTAAGTGGCTTACTAAACTAGAAAATAAAGAGGATTTAGGGATTCTAACTAGGTTCAAGGAACGATATATAAAGGGCTGTTATAACGCAGTAATAAGAAGATACTTCCTTATAGACAAGCTGTATATACTCCAGCAGCTATACTAAAAGTAATATAGGCAAAGGCACAATGATGAGTGGGAAGATTTCTATATATAGTTAGACGAGAAAGTTATTTAGGACCACCTAATTACGGAAAAAGCAATAAGTTATATTAAGGGAGCCTTAATTATAATATTAAAGGATTTAGAGGAACGTTTAGAGGACTAAAGAAGTAAGTAATATATCTTAGTACCTGCGAATAAAGTCGTAACGTTTAGATTAATAAGAGAAAGGTTTAAACTTAAGGACGAAGATGAGCTAAGAGTTAACCTAAAGCACCTAGCATATTATATATTGACGTGGATTGCATGCGTAGACGATATATATAACATATACAGAGCACTAAAGGATAAGCATTGGAAATACCCTATAAGAATATATTAGTTAGCAGAAGAATAGAGGTATTAAAACGCTAAATATATATATAGCTGGTATCTAGTAGAAGTTTAGGAGTTAGGAGACTTAATACTTTAACTAGGAAGATTTCTTACGGAAGAATGCCTAAATAGATAATAGTAGTGGGAATGCCCAGAGAATATATATCTATAGTATATTAAAAATAAAAAGCGAACTAAGTATTGGCCTAAGTTGGACTAAGTATAGGCAGGATTAAGCAGCTAATAGTTAGGAAAAGTAGAGGCCTACGGGACTAGAGGGAACTAGTAGTAGAGCCTTAGACCCTTAAAGGAATTTAAAAATAACACCTAAATTTACGAGTTAAGTGGCAAGATTAACAGTTTAAGGCATTAATAGATAGTGGAGTAATAAGGAACTATATCTCGCTAGTAGCAGTTAAAAGGATAGGATTACCTTACAGACAAAAGGAGGAACTTTACCTATTAGTAACGATTTTAGGAGATCTAATAGCCTATAGAGGAGGTATTATTAATCTTAAAATAGGACCTATTTAGTTAACTATTAAAGGGAGATAAATTGAGATGTCTTTCGACATATTACTATTAGGAAATAATAAGGTAGTACTAGGAATACCTTAGTTATAGGAATATAATCTAAAGATTAATTAGGTTATAGGTTAGGTTAATATTAGGAATACTTAACGCCGTAAGATACAATAATAAACTAAGTTAGTATGGTACTAAGTCGGAGCGATATATAAGGAGACTAAGTAAGGCTTAAGTCATATACTAAAGAGATACTATAAGTATGGTAAAAAACTATAGTTACTAGAAAGTGAAAAGCTGTCGGAGTATATAGTATAGGATTATAAGATAGAATTGGAACTAGGAATAAGTCTAAAGTTCTTTTTAATCTATAAGCTTACCGAAGAAGAAGGTAGAGTATTAAAAGAGTTTGTCTAGGAAAACCTATAAAAGGGATATATTAGACCATCGTAGTTATTAGCGGGTTATCTAGTACTATTTATACTAAAGAAGAACGGCAAATTAAGGCTATATATCAACTATAGATAGTTAAACAGCATTACTAGGAAGGATAGGTATCCTTTACCCTTAATTAGCGAAATCTAAGATAGGATAGGCAACGTATAAATCTTTACAAGGATGGATTTAAGATGGGCGTACTATTAGATTAGAATTAAGGAAGGCAACGAATAGAAGGCAGCCTTTAGGTTAAAGGAAGGACTATATAAACTATTAGTTATACAATTTAGGCTTATAAACACACTAGTAATATTCTAGAAGCGTATTAACAATATATTAGAAGAATACTTAGATAAATTTATTATAGTATACCTTAACGATATTATTATCTACTTAATAAGTAAAGAGGAACACGGAGAATATATTAAATAGGTTTTAAAGAGACTATAGGAAGAACAGATGCTAGTAGCAATTAAAAAATACGAGTTCTTTACTAGGAAGACCGATTTTATTAAATTTATTATTAAACTAGGCCAACTTAACATAGATCTAAAGAAGATTGAGGCTATAGTAAATTAGCAGGAACTAGAAAATATTATATAGTTAAGATCGTTTCTAGGG
This sequence comes from Cenococcum geophilum 1.58, assembly GCF_001692895.1. Taxonomy (NCBI): domain Eukaryota; kingdom Fungi; phylum Ascomycota; class Dothideomycetes; order Gloniales; family Gloniaceae; genus Cenococcum; species Cenococcum geophilum. The sequence goes on from NW_027137596.1 coordinate 877,731, forward strand.
TTTTGCAATTACTATAGAAGGTTTATAGCGCAGTGGTTAAAGGATATTAAACTATTTACGCAATTAATAAATAAAGAAGAACTATAGGTATAGGGAGAGGAATAAAGGGAACTCTTTAAGAAAGTTAAAGAGTTATTTACCTAGGAGCCAGTTCTTAAGATCTATTAACTAGGACTAGAGACGGTTATAGAGATAGATATATTAAACTATATACTAGGAGTATACTTTATATAAAAGCATCTAGATAGATAGCATCCAGTAGTATATTATAGTCGGAAAATAACACTACTAGAGTTAAACTATAACATTTACAATAAGGAGTTATTAGGTATAGTTATAGCATTAAAGGAATAGAGAGCATTCTTACAAGGTATAGAGAAACTATTTATAGTTAAGATAGATTATAAGAACCTAACAGGATTCCTAATAATAAAGGAACTTAACTAAAGATAGGTTAGATGGGCAGAAATACTTATAGAATACCATTTTAAGATTTAGTATACTAAGGGTACAGATAATATAAGGGTAAACGCTCTAAGTTAAAAAGCTAAACTATAAAATAACGAGAAGCCATTAGGGGCTTTACTACGAAAAGATATAGACGGATTAATTAGATATAATTATCCGAAAATTATAGCAACTTAAGAAGAACTAGACAGAGTCTACGAGATACTAGGAAGCTTTTAGGTATAGAAAATTCTAAAAGCATAGCTAGAAGATCTATAGACGGATATATATAAAAATCGAGAAGTAAAGTATATCCTAAGAAGCATAGTAGAGCAATTTATAGAAGATTTCTATAAGGGATTAACTTAAGGATATAATAGAGCCAGAGGCTTAGTATTAAGACTCTAAAAGGAGTATATTATTAATAGAATCTAGGAACTAGCGTAAAAAGTTATAAAAGAATATCTAGATTGCTAAAGGAATAAACTAATAAGGTATAAGCTATATAGAGGGCTATAACCTGTTAAAATACTAGGGAGACTATAGGAGGTCATATTATGGGACTTTATTATTAAGTTACTAAAGTTAAGAGATCCTATTACTAGATAAGATTATAACGCGATCTTAGTAATAGTAGATAAGCTTATAAAGTAGGGATACTTTATAGCGTGTATAGAAGAAATATTAGCAGAAAATATCGCTAGAATTTATATTAAGGAAGTGTTTATAAAATATAGAGCACTAAGTAAGATTATATTGGATAGAGATCTAAGATTTATAGCAGCATTCTAGGAGGTATTCTTAGCGGAGTAAGGAGTTAGAGTAGCAACTTCTACCGTATATTATCCGCAGACAGATAGTTAAATAGAAAGATTAAATTAGATACTAGAGCAGTATCTAAAACACTATATTAATCACGCATAGAATAATTGGGTATTATTATTACTAGTTATATAGTTTGTATATAATGCAATACCTTAAGAAGGAATAGGTATATTACTATTTAAGGCAAATTATAGATATAAGCTAAGAACATTGTTGTTACTACGGCAAGTAAAAAAAACGAGTAGTATAGCTAAAGAAAGAATAAAGACGTTGATAAATCTTTATATAGACCTTATAGAATTAATAAGGAAAGTATAAGAGAGAATAAAAAGGTACTATAACGCTAAAAGATCTAAGGGACTAGATCTTAAGGAAGGAGATAAAGTATAGCTACTATACAAAAATTTCAAGAGTTAATGACTAAGTAAGAAGTTAGACTATGTTAGACTAGGACCTTTTAAAATTATATAAAGGATTTTACCAGTTACGTTTAAGTTAAACCTACTAGCTAAAATAAAGATCTACCCTATATAGTATATTATAATGCTAGAGCTAGTATACAGGAATATTAAGCTACTAGTTTATAAAGCAGATATGTATAGAGGATAAAAAGAAGACAAATAGCAAGTTTTAAAGATCGTTAGTTATAAGGACATTAACAATAAAATATGGTATAAGGTTAAGTGGATAGGCTACACTAAGACTACCTAGGAGCTACTAGAAAATTTAAAGAACGCTATAGGAAAGGTATAGGAGTATTAGAAGAGATTAGGTTAGGTAGTATTAATAAAAAAGGATCGCTAAAGAATGAGTCACCTAAGAGGGACCTAAGAAGAGTAGTTGCCGAACTACTTAGATCTGTTTCCTTTTCTATTAAAAGAGAATCTGTTCTTTTATTACTAAGTTCCTATAGACCCTATTCTATAAGTTTCTACTCCTTAAAATAAACCTTCTTATAAACCTTTTTAAGACGGATTAACTAAGCGGACGCCGCAAGACGGGAGTTAAGGGCTTTTTGCTAAGCTTTAGCAGCCTCTTATTCCGCGTTACGAGAACGGCGTAACTTCGCTAGAGTAACAGATAGTTTATTATCTAGCTGCGTAGCAGCAGATTAAATATAAGACCCTAAGACAAATTAATTAGGGAACTAGACGACTATTAAAAGTAATAGGTTATGTATATTTAGCATTAGAGATAGAGCAAACGTCGCAGAATAAATAAATATTTGCTTTAGTGCACTTTAAGTAAGAGAATAGTTATTATAAAGATGGGTTCGCTAACGTAATATAAACTAACCCCTCTTTTAAATAATAAGAATATAGAGACAGCATAATCTCACTAAGGGATAATATTATAGTAATAGTGCGAATATAACGAGTAGTTAAGGAAGAAGAAATTGCTTTAGGTATAATAAGTAATAATATTAACCAAATTAATTAGACGGATATTATACCTCTAGTAAACAACTTAGAGATATTAAAAATCTTTAAGGATAAAGATAGAGAGGAGGGAGATGGTATTACGGACGCTTTAAGTACGATGTTATAACTACTAGGAAAGGAGTCGGAAGAAGCTAGTTAGTTAATTTAAGCACGGTCTAGGATGGAGCCGATAGAACTATATAATAAGGAATAGTAACTAAGGTTATATAAGGTAATCTATATAATTTATAGGATCTACATAATCCGCGATAGAGTAGATAAAGCGCACGTATATTACGTATAAAAAGGATTTCTTAGAAGTACGGTTATGTATTTAAGGACCCTTAGTCCCTACCTAGATAGTTCCTTCCTTATAGTAATTCTTAGAATATAATTGGAGTTAATCTGTTAGGCAACCACTCCACCAGTTATTATTTGTTATCGACTTTTATACTTGCATTTCCTATATACCTAGCCTAATAATAAGCCTATTGTAGTTCTTGCTATAAGGTTCCGTTACATTTCTACCGTTTTCTGCTAGTACTATAAAATTTCAGATATCTAGGAACTTTAACCGCCGGTTAAAGTTATCTAATTAGTTAAATCCGTGCTAAGACTTTTAGTAGCTACTCTTTCTAGCCTAGTGCTTCTACTTAGCCTATAATTACCCTTTATACTTAATCTAAAGGCCGTTAAAATCGGACTCTGCACCTATATATGGTGACGGCTATAAACCTAGTCTTTAAAGTTTAGATCTAGAGCTAATGTAGAGACGTTATATAGCGTGCGGACAGGACCTGGTGGTGGTTGTAAGCGTTAAAGGCGGTGGTAAAAAATTTTCGGATGGTGAGATCTTAAAAACCATTACTATTAGCCCTCTACAATACGATAACTACTACACTATTCTATCTAGGGCACCTGTACAATCCAACATAGATAAGTAGTTTTTAATAACATCCCTAAAAACCCTAATGGAAAGCATTAACGACCTTATATTAATAAATAGATAAGTGTAAATAAACGAATAAGTAAATATACGGCCCCTTCTAACCCTTAGGGCGATCGCCCGCGGAGCATACGGTCACTTACCGTACTACCGTAATACTACTAAAAGGCAGCTGGATAACCCCGTACGGTTTTCCCTATCTCCTCTTAACGGAGTGGTGCCCTTAGAGAGGGCCTAGTGACTAGGGCCTAGGTATAAAAGATACCCAGATATATATACACACATATCCCGCTTTTGTCTTTTAGTATTAGGATAGTAGAATAGATAAATCCCCCTTACGCCTTTAATAGGCCTTAGGGGGGGGGAGGTAAGGCGTATATAGTAATGGTTAATAAGAGATAGTATATAGGGGGTGGTTAAGATACGGGATATAACTATATACAGCAATTAATCGGCAAGGCCTAGCTAGGACGTAGTGAACCCTAGCTCTAAATAAGCTAGAGAAGGAAGTAGTGGTTCCTAAGGAGTTTAAAACATCTAAGGAGGAGGACGTAGCTGTAGGCCTATAGGGCCGCTGCTATATGCAGGCATAGCAAAACGGGGTTTTTTATCCTACTAAGGTGGCTCATAGGGTTTTTTCCCGTTAATATTACTTTTCCCTTATATATGGAGTAGTCTATATAGGCCTAGATAGGATCTGTATTAGACATTAATTAAAGAATCTACTACTACTTAATCTAAATATACTTATATCCCCTTTATCTCCTTATCTTATATTTTATAATCCTATATTTATAAGCCTAGTACTACCCTATTTCTAACTAAGCCTAAGGGTAGGCTTTCTTTTAAAGAAGGGTAATATAACGGCGCTACCGCATATTACCTGCTAAATTCTACTATATTCTGCCGACCTATAATTAGCCCGCCTAAAGCTAGCGCCTTAGCGGCTTACCCTATATATTTGTTTACATCGGTTCTAGTAACCCCTTTTCCTTTTCTTTAGCTTAGTACCTTCGTAATATAGCATTCTATAAGCTTTGGTTTAAAGGCATTTATATAAGCTATAACAAATACGGCAATATGCGGTAATATACCTTAGCGCCGTTATATTACCCCTTCCTTCTAAAAAAGCCTATCTTTAGGCGTTTTCTAAGCTCTTTATTATTATCTTAATTATTATAATTATCTATCGCCTCTTTCTAGTATTTAATCTAGTTTTCTAACTTATATAGTAATTTAAAAAGGTTTAGGTAGGCTAAATAGAAACCTTATAGCTTATAGGGAAAGTATTTAAAGTTAGATATAGAATATTATTCTAGGTCTTTATTATAGCCTACCTAGCTTATACGGTACTTTAAAGTATTATAGTCCTTTTTAACTACTAGGACTTCTTTAATTTCCTATTCCCCGTCTTTTATAATATAGATTAGTAGTAGGGAGTCGTTATACTGCCTAGGTAATAGGTTATCTATGGCTTTATATAGTCGATCTAAGGAGAAAATAGGGTAGATCTTTATTAATTCTAGTAGCTTAATCCTAAGAGAGTATTTTATCTCTTAGAGAATCTTATATAGGCTGACTATTTAGTAGTTTAGCTTATAGCTTGACCCTTAAGTTTTCTAGTTCTTTATTAATACCTATATCTTACCTCTTACTTTAAAGTCTACTTTATATTGGATTCTTTATTATTTAAGTAGTCTCCTAGGCTTTATATATTCTCTTAATAATTATTTAGGCCTCTTTAAAGCTAAGGCGTTTAAGTGCTATAATGGATTTAGTAGGCCTATCCTAATTAAAGGGCGTTTATAGTAGGTATTTATAGAGTAGTTTAAATATTAATATCCCTATACTATTATAGAGAAATATAAGCTACGCGTAGTCTATTATAGGTAGTAATTCTAATTAATTATTCTAATAGTAGTCTATAATCTTAGTTTAGCCGTTAGTGTAAAGGTAGAATCTAGTAGAGAGTTTAATCTTAATCCTAAGGATACGGTAGAGTTTATTTTAGAAATTTGATATAAACTAAGGTCTATAGTCGGAGATAATTAATTTAGGAGCTCCGTAGCTTTAGTAACTATTATTAACGTATATATAGGCTATATCCTTTATAGTTATAGTTTTAAAATAAGGAGGTAATATTTATTTACTTAGTCGGTTAACTACTATAAAGGCTATATTATAGCCGTGGATATCCTTTAAAAACGACTTAAAAATTATTATAATATATTACTAAGGGCGTTCTAGGACTAGTAGTTGTTATAACTACTTAGGTGTTTAATCCCTATGGGTATTTACACGCCTATAAGCGTAATAGTTTTTAATAAATAGTTTTATATTAGATAAAAGTCCTTAATAATAGTAACGGGGCGCTAGCTTATCTTAGGGTCCTATATCTTATTCCCTTCGGGCTAACGCATTAGCCTTAGAGTCTTACTTACTAGAATAATATATAATCGTAAAGAAGAACTAATTAATTATTTATTTATTGCTTAACGTCCGATTTAGATCCCTATTGGGCCCACGCGGACTACTCCTTATATATATGTGGGGAGAAAACTCTATTTGAGAAAACCCCGTAATCTATCTCCCTGCCTTTTAGGACTCGCCTATAAGGCGCCTGCGGGGCGCCTATAAGTCACCTGTGGTGCTCCTACTACCTTACTTTTTAACCTCCTTAGGAACTACTGCTGCCGTAACAAGCCTACGGACGCGCTAGTATCGCATACTTTACTCTACTACTGTAGAGTTATTAGGGGGCGCCCGTTGCTCGCCCCCCCTACCCTCTATTACTATTTCCCTAGCAACCTAGAACTAGTTTAGTATATTTTAGCTAATAAGCCACTAGGTAACCGCCTTAAGGCCTTTTTATATTAAGAGCAGTGTATTATAGTTCTCTGTGCTAGCTACTAAGAGTATTACTTCTTAGTTAGTACGTAAGGGGCATAATAGTATTACGTGTTTTAGTGTCTGTCTTAGCCAGCCATATTCGCATCTTAGGTTACCTACTAGGACACCCACCTAGTAGAGCCAGTCTTTTAGTCCTATTATTCCTATTCTTAAGAGTATTGCTATTATATTTTCTGCCTTTATTAGGCCTTCTTGGAGCCCTAGAGTATTTACCCCCTATAGCGTTAACTATACTACGGCTTGGGTTCCTCTTGCTTTAGTTAGCCTCTATACCTTTAACTCCTATATACCTCTCTAGCGTTAGTCCAACCAGTATTATATTACAGTAGATGGTTTCCTGGCATTCTTTTGTGCTTTGCTTTAGCTTCTTTCTCTCTTTTACTATTATCTTTACTGGCCTCTTGTGCGTCTCCCTTCCTCCTCTATATAGGCCTAGGCCCTAAAGCAGCACTATTCTTCTTCTGCTTTCTTTACTTGTTTCTCTAATATATCTTCCCTACTTTAGGGTTATTAGTTTATTCTCCTATAGGGCGCCCTAGGGTCCCTCCATAGTTTATTTAGGCGTGTCTTAATATACTTTATAACATTAGAGTTATATTTATTTTGCGCCCTTTATATTACAGCGGCTTTAATATATAGTTGTAGGGGGGGAATATTGGCTTCCTTCTCGAGCAGTGCTGTGGCCGTTCGCTTATATGCGCCTATTATACTCCGGAAGCAGGCTGTTTAGACCTTTTAGAGTGGTTTAAGGAGCGACTTAGGGGGGCCTTTCTTAGATTCTCTAATGGCCCAAATACTGGACCTATACGTTATAGTTGGCTAGACAACTGCTGTATATAGTAGGCGTGACCTCTAGAAGCATGGACCCTATATAGAATTAACNATCCTANATAANGCNATGNACTNTGCTTNGCCNTTATNGGCCGCTTANGCCGNATNTNCGCTCTACTAGAGCTTNCTGTCTACCTATACTCCTAATACCCTTAGGCCCTAAACTAGTTGACCCCTAAAGCCTTAGATGCGAATTATATACTAGAGATCTGCAGATTGGTTGCGTTTTCTTATAAAATAGATTAGCTGGTATTTCTCTGGTGAGAATTAGACTTTATGTCGTCTTGCCTATTTTATATAGGTGTTATAAGCTTTCTTTAGTATTCTGCAATTCTCTGCGGCTGTTAGCCCGTATATAATTAGGTTTATATTATTAACGAAGCCTATCCCCTAGGTTACCCCTTTTTTAAAGGAGTTAAGTAGGTTGCTTATAAAGAAAAGGAAGAGTATAGGCGAGAGGGGTGATCCTTGTGGTATTCCTATTATAACTATAATAGGGGGGCTCTAGTATCCGCTAAAAACTAGTAATATTTCTTTCTAACCTGTAAACCCTTAAATAAATTATATAATCTATTCTGGGAAGCCTTTTGCCCTAAGGATATATAGGAGACGCTTGTGGGGTACGTTGTTATAGGCGCCACTGATATTTAGGCTAAGCATTAATACTATAAAGTCCCTTCGTATCGCCTATGCGGATTTGATAGTGGTAGCGAGTAGCGTAAGTGCTAATAGTGTTGAGCGGTTCTTTCTTGCCCCTATTTAGCTCTATGGTAGTAGGGCGTGTTCCTTAGCCGTATCTACTATACGGTCCGCTATTACCTTTTCTAAGATCTTGCTTAGGGTGTTTTCTAAGGCAATAGGGCGGTAGCTTCCTAGGATTAAGTAATCTGCTTTACCTTCTTTTTATAAGATAACTATCGTTATAGATCTTCTAAGTTGTGGGTAGTAGCCTATAGTAAAGTATGCTCTAGCTATATCTGTAAGCTAGGGTGCTATAAGTGGTCTATAGGTCTTTAGGGCCTTATTTAGAATCCTATTTAGTCCTAGTACTATATTATTTAAAAGGCGGCTAATAGTTCTGGCTATTTCCTCTGTTGTTATGTCGCTGTTAACCCGCAGGCGAGTTACTGGTGTTTTACCTGTGATGTTACTAAGGTCTGCTAAAGCCGGTTAGGGGAAGAACCTTTCTATAAGGATCTTTGCCTTCTTATTATTATTGTTAGTAGCCTATAATTCCCCTGCTCTTCGTAGGGGTAGTAGGTATAGGTCTTCTGCTAGTTGCCCTGCCTTTTTCTTTACCTATTTTGCTATAGCCTATAGGCCCTTGTTATAGGGGAGGCTTAGGTTAAAAGTATACTTATTTATAAATTGTCTCTAGTTGTTTCTTGCTTCTTTTTTTAGGGTATTCTTTAACTGGTTTCTTGTGTCTTTGTATCGTCTCTTATTTTTAGGGTTGTAGCTACTTAAGTATTTCCTTTTTGCTTATTGTTAGCTAGCTATAAAAACCGCGCATTATGCGGACTATACGTGTTGCGTATAGGGGCCCGGTTTTAAGACCGGGCAGTACTCTTCTAACCCGTTTTTAATCGCTGCCTAGATCCTTTCTAGTCTTTAGTCGATTTCCTTAGGGGTAGCTAATAAGCCTCGCTTGTTTAGTATCGGGTAGATTTCTTCTAGGTCTTAGAGTTGTTGTTTAACTGTATTAAGGAAGCTGTCTACCTTAAGCATCCTTATTGCATATCTTTTGCTATTTAGTTACGCCTTAATATCCAAATCTAGCTGTATCTGGATGGGGATATAGTCTAAAGTAAGTGCCCATTTTTCTTTAGGGTTGCACCTTTTAAGTCTCTAGTATAGGCCTTCGTCTATAAATATAAGGTTAATTGTACTTTTGGCGGATCCTTATTGCTATATAATTGCTCTAGGGGGGGTGGCTAGCTTAAGGCCCCAGGTGTCTATAGCTTTTAGTAGGCACTCTGCCTGTCGTTTAGCAGCGATATAAATACCCCCTTACCGCGGGTGGTGGAGGTTTATGTCTCCTAATAGGATAGACTTTATGCCTTTGGTTTTGAGTAAGCTTATTACTAATATAATATTCTCTGTTTATAGGACCCCTTTAACCCTAGGGTTATATATATTAATAATTTATACCGGTCCTCTATATGTCTAGATTGTTATAACTATAATATCTAGATTAACTGCCTGCTATGACTATAAGGATAGGCTGATAGTCTTACTAATTATAAAGCATACGCGTGTGGCTGCTTTTGGTTTATATAGGAGCTAGAATCTTTAGGGGCAGTATGTCGATTGTGTGTAGGTGTTATAGTATGGCTCTTATATAGCAAGGATATAGTATTTCTCTGGGTCTAGGCTGTCTAGTAGGGGCCTTATAAGACGGTGGTTTGTGTTGCTATAGTTATACTGTATAATAAATAGGTGGCGGACCCCTAGTAAGGGTCCTTCGCCTCTCTATTATTCCTCACTTCTTCTATTTCTACTTTCTCTAGGATATTTAGAACTTCTATCTCTTATGTCTACACCCTAGTTACTACTTATTTTGTATAGAGCTTTCTATTCCCGTGTCTTATATTTCTACTAGCGCTTTTATATCTAAATCTGTTATTATCTCCGGTTCTTCCCCTATTCTTACTAGTTAGCTATACGCCCTTTAAGAGTTAGCTACGAATGTTATATTTACCGCGTTAAGTCTAATTCTTAATTATCCTAGTTTTAAGCTTACTATAGCTGTCTATAAGGGTCTTCCTATAGGGCGTCCTCTCCCTTGTATCCCCTGTAATCCTTATATCCCTATACGGTCTAGTGATATTACGCGGCGTTGCTTCTGGCCCGTTAAGGCTTGGGATGGCTGGCCTAGCCCCCCAGTGTTAAAGGTAGGAAACGATAGAAAGGCACCTGCGCTCCCCTAGCTTATCGCCTGTTGTTTTTATTTATATAACCTCGCGTATAGTTATTCCCGTAGCTGTTAAGCCCTTACCTTCTATCTCCTGTATTTAATGCAGTCTTCTCTCTCCTACGCCTTATATATGCTTTGGTGGCAGTTTACGTATTTTATTTAGTCTTAATTTAAGTAGTGTCTTATATTGTAGGGGCCTACACAGTAGCCGCAGCACACCTGTGCTGCGTATGTGGATTAGGTATGTCCCCATTATACGTAGCGATAGCATCGTTTTAGGCATAGTCTGTAGTTGTAGAGCCTTATGTTGTATATAAGGCCGTTTATAATTATTCCTTTTTAGATAAGGAGTTTTTGCATTCCTGGTGTATATATGCTAACGATAAGGGAGCCATGTGTTCGTTTAGCGTCTCCCTAGCGGGTCTTTAGCGACCCTTATATCCTCTTATTATTCTCGTTATTTACTTAATTTACATTTTCCTATTAAAGCTATTAGATTCGGGTGATCTTAAGTCCTAATATAAGGCGTTCCGTTTATCTTACTATCTCCTATATAATTGCTATATTATCCGCCTAGCGTCCCTTTTCTACCCTAAGGCTTATGGGGACCGCTAGGACTTTGACTGGGTAATTCTCTGTAAGAGTATATATATTAGGTCCCGCCGCGCTTGCGACAAGTTCGTAAGCACTCTTAGTCTTTTTGGCTGTATGGCGACGTGGAGGCGGGCCACGTTACAATTGTGCTTGCGAACTTACTAGGGCCAGGTATTGTGGGTTTAATCCCTATTAGTTACTTCGCTCTAGTACAGTTTAACGCATATCCGTGCGATAAGGCGTCGGTAAAGATTTTAATCGCTTATGTTACTAGGGACTAACTAATATGGTGATACTCTTGGCGTTTAATCCCTGTGGCGCGAACGGGCGTATAGAGGAATCCCTGCGAGCGCTTGAGGACGAGCGCGTAGAGGAGAGGGCAATTGTAAGAGTATATATATTAGGTCCCGCCGCGCTTGCGACAAGTTCGCAAGCACTCTTAGTCTTTTTGGCCGTATGGCGACGTGGAGGCGGGCCACGTTACATTCTCGCGGAGTACTTTTATACCAATACGTTCTCCTAGCCTATCCCCTACCCTTACGGCTCGTTCCTTTACCTATTGGTTCTTTAGGGTGACTCTAATGTCTCCGCTCCTAAGGTGTTAGACTATAACAGCGTTATAAACCTCTTTGCGGATTTCTATAAGGATTTCTATTTCTAATTATTCCCTAAGCCCCTCTGCTTTTTCTATATTTAATCGTATTATAATTATATACCTAGTTATTATTTTAAGGGGGGTAAGTTCCCTATGCTATGGAAGCGCAGCTACGGCGGCCTAAGTGCGGTTCGCCAGTAAGGGGGGGTTTTATTTATTTTTAATTTTACTTAGCCATTAGAGGATTTAATTAAGGGTTTACTAAAGGGGCGCCTAAGGTTCGCTAGACTGGCGGAGCCATTCTGCTAGCTGCGTTAGATCGTTATAGCTAATGGTTACTTCCCCGCAATTCTGGGTACTAAACGCGTCTAATAGGCTTTATATTTTATTAGATGCCTTCTTAATAAAGGTATTTCCGCTTTATAGTGTGGCATTTGCCCGTCTTTGTTATAGAGGGCTATTATTAGGCGTAGTTCTGGCGGTCGCGCGCGAGTGCGAACTACCGTCGTTTAACGTATGCCTTCCCTGCGATGCATGCATCTTAGGGGGATTCTCTGGGTGTTTTGCAGGGTTTTTTTGGTTAGTTTTAGTCTTTTTGGGCCGGGTGCAGCAAGAGCTCCTTTTGTTACTCTTAGGGGGTATCCGTAAAGAAGAACTAAGAGAGTACTTTAGCCTACTAGGCCTATTATTTAGTAAGTTATTTTATTATTACAAAATACTTTAGGGCCTTATAATTAGTATAGATTTTAATTTAAAATTTTACACTTTTAAGCTTAATTCGCTATTAAGATAACGGTTATATAATCGCTAGTATTTTTATTATTATATACCTTATCCCTTCGCCCAGTAAAATGTGCCCTATGGTTATCGATAAGAGCTCGCTAATAGAAGCAATCGAATTAAGCTCTGTGATATTAAAAAAAATACGTACTTATAATTTTAGTGTTTTAGTATTCTGCATATAGTCCAATTTTCGTAAAACGCTGCTAGGGGAAGGGATAGTTATACTTAATTAGGCCGATTTTTAAAATAAATAAATAATAAAGGTAATAGAGTACTATTTACTATCTAGGTATAGCTATAAGAGGATTCCCACTATAACTCTGTTAGAGGTATTGGTCTCTAGTACTAATTTAAGGTTTAGGTCATAGTAGTGGAGAAAAGGAAGAAGATAAGCCGTTTTTTAACTTCTTAACCCCTTTTATATAGTTATTATTAAAAATAAAATATATATAATTTTAGGTAAATCGTATAGAAGGCTTTACTATAACTTTATAGTTACGAATAAGATAATAGTAGAAGTTATAAAAACTAAGAAAAAACTAGATTTCTTTTACTATATAAGGGGGCTTCTAGTTACAAATTACTTTAACCTTAATTCTCTTTATACTAATAATATATTAGTATTTATAAGGTATTAAGACCCTAAAGGCCTTCTAAAGGCCTCCTAGTGGTCCTAGTAGGATTTTAATTTTCCTAATTATTTTAATCGCTTTAATAGGCTTTTAGTAGGAACTTACTATCCTAATAATATATAAGCTATATAATAGAGTTAAGACATTATATAAGAAGGGAAAGTAGAAATAGGAGAAAGGGATATATATTATTTACTTAATTACTAGGTTAATAGATATTATACTATATAGAGAGGGCAGAATAGGATTTAGGTAGCAGTCTTAATAAAACTTAGTAGAACTTAGTGGAAATAGTAGATTGCGGTAGAGGACGGTAGATTATAGTCTTATTATTAGTCTTTAATTACTAAGTTAGTAGAAATAGGTAGACGCATATAAGATATTATAGGAGTATCTATTAGTAGGAGGTGGCTAGGGTATCTATATAAGCCTCCTAAGATTATCTAATTATTATTTGTTACATACTCTTATCCTTTATAACTACTCCACCTTATAGAGTCCTTACACTACTATATACCTACGTCCCTATATAACGGTACCCTATAATAAGTAAGCTAATTATTAGGGTGCCGTGTATTTTAACCCTTTAGAGCTCTAGTAATTCTTCTATATATATTATATATTTCTTATAAAGCTATATAACTCTAGTTTTTTTTTAATAACCTTTATAATCTTCTAGATAAGCTATATATTTATAGCGCCTTCCCTACTTTCTACTTATATATTAAGGGGTACTTTAATTACTTAGACTAGGTAGTTTTAGCAGAGGATCTTATACTTAGGAGTTTCTCTCTAAATAATAGCCTAGTCCTCTACCTATTAGTTAGAGAGTATAACTTTATATTACTGCTATATAGGACCTTTACTACTACTACCTTTAGCATATATGCTTTAATTAATATAAGGATCTATTCTGGCTCTATACCTACTATCTTTAGTATTTAAACCTTAACTATAGTCCTAACTAGTACTACGCTAAGTATATACTAGGGGGATACTAATTAGGCGCTAGCCGTAATATTAACCTATAATAGTTTTAGTATATATATTGTTAGTATTCCTTATATTTTATAGTATCTTTAATATAACTAAGTCTATTATCTACTGCGTTTTAGTTCCTATTATACTTTATCTAAAGCTTTTAGGCGATTTAGCTTACTTATTATACTATATACACTACCTCTATATATAGGTATTTGTCTTCCTCCTTTCCTAAATCTTCCTTAATATCTTTTAGGAGGTCTATATTACGAGACACCCCCATAATACCTTATATACATTTATCTATTTCCACTAACTTAGTAACTAGAGACCGACCATAAGACGGTAACCTAATAGCAATCTACGGCAATCTGACGGCAATCTACCGCATTCTGCTATATTCTACTAAGCTCTACTAAGTTTTACTAGGACTAATACCTAAATCCTATTCTACTCCGTATACGTATTAACTAAGTAACTAAGTCTATAATATATACCCTTTCTTCCTATTTTCCTACCTTCTTTTCTTACGTAATATCTTAATCTTATTATATGGTTTATATATATAGCTTAATAATATCTACTCTACTATATATTATTATCGCTTATACTTACTTCGTAATACTATATAACGTTAAACCTATACCCTATACCGCCTTAACTAGCATATAGAACAACCTAGAAGCCCCTATATTTATAAAAGATCTATATAGTATATTTACTAAATAAATAGAGACTCTATAATAGGCTTTAAGAAGCCCGATATTATAAGTTAATTAAATCTCTAAAAAAAAAAGAAATTAAAGAGATCTGCTAGAACCTACTATCTGCTATACCGTTACCCCTACTTGCCCCTACTAGTATTAACCTATAAACACTAAGTAAAGAGAACGTATCTAAAACTGACTCCTTAACCCTAAATTCGCCGACTAGGACCCCTATGAAAAAAGTTAACTAAATATCTCTCTAATCCTCCCGCCTATTTAGGTAAAAGGAGTAAACTATACTTTTTTTAACTAACTTAAGAATAAGCTAAACGGCAATATTAATCGCTACCTTACCCCTAATAGCTAACTATATTACGCTATAAGTTGTTTAATAGAAGATGCCGCAGAAACTATATACCTATTTTAGCCGAGCACTATAGAAAAACTAGTTACTATACTAAAAGCATCTTATAGCGACCCTAACTAAATTACTATAATATAAAGAAAACTAAATAAGATAACATAAAGCTCTAAGAGCTTTTTATTATACTTTACTAAATTCCACCGCTACGCTAAAAAGACTAGATAGAACGAACCCGCCTTAATTAATCGCCTAGTAAAATCCTTAAACTCTAGACTAAAGGCCTCCCTTATAGGAGTTAAGCTTACAGATATCCTTACTACCTACGCTAATATTATTAACGGCCTATATAATGATATACTACGCCTTATCTTAAAATATATACCCTAATACTTTACCCCCTAGCCGCCTAAGACTTATAAAGACCTAGACGCTATAGACATTAATACTAGAATACTAGAGTATACTCTACTAAGGTCTTTTAAATAAGAATAACGCATTAAGCTAGGTTTTTGCTTTAAATATAAAAGTAAAGACTATATCTTAAGAAACTATTTTATCCCTTTACCTATACCCTAAAACAATTTATAAATGGCTAATTTTAGTAACTACCTACCGCGCCTAACTTTAAGTTATTACTTATAGCCTTTTTATCTAGTTCTAGCCCTATACCTAATAAGTACTACTTATAAGGATAAAGTTATAACTAATACGCTATAAAAACCCCGCCCTAATTGCCTCTAAAAGGAAGATCTTAGAGCTAAGTTACTCTCTAAAACGGCTCTGCCTTAGGATCTCGTTAAACGCTTTAAATATTACAAACTCTAACTTTTAGGATTATAGCATAACTATTAACTGCCGTCTCTAGCAGAATAATTAATAGGTTAATACTTAAGTCTTAATTAATATAGAAGCTAGTAGTATAGAATTTATTAATAAGATCTTTATATAAAATAATAGTTTTACCCTAACACCCTTTAACCAGCATATTAATATATTTATATTTAATAGCAAACGCACTATTTTAGGTTATATTACCCACGTAGTATTCCTAAAACTCTAATACCTAAACTATAAAGAATTAATTAAACTTTTTGTTACTACTCTAAGTTACTTAATAATTTTTAAATAACCCTAAATAAAGCTATATAAGGTAACTATTAATTAAAACAACCTTAAACTTCTATTTACCGCCTTTTACTATAAGTAGAGGTGCCTTATAACTTACTACTTAGACCTAAAACTGAAATCTAAAAAATCTACTAAAATCTACCCTATACCTAAGAAGTCCACCTAATTTTACTAGCCTAGGAATTTTACCGAATTCTACTAATATAAGACCTCTACTAATATCTATTAAGGATTTAAAAATTCCACTAAACCCTATAAACTAATTCCGACTATTACACCGCCCTAAGCTAAGTAGAAGCTTAAGCTTAATATATAAAAATATTAGAAGGACTAGTATTCTACTATAAAAAGGATTCTTAAAGAACCTAAACCTAAATCTAACACTAACTCCGTACCTAATACTAAACCTAAACCTAAATAAGAAACTATAGACAATCTAAGCAAGCTTAGCACCCTAGATATCTATATAATTAGAGCTACTTCATTAGCATAATTTGCTAAGAACCTGTAAGGCACATTTCCAGGGTGTATAGTAGGGAGTAGGTAAGCCGAGCATAAGTCATAAGGAGAGTTGATAGAAGAAGACGATATGGTAATAAGGGTAGGCAATAGCCTAGTACAGAGACGAACCAATGAGGAGGGAAGGGCTGTAAGCCCGAGGTGCTTATAAGGAGGTGCCAAGGGCTAGCCGAAGGCTAGCCTTGGCGACCCCTAAGAGCCCCTAGGCGATGCAGCCGAGTAAGGGCCAAAATAACCCTTACAGAACCCTAAATCTACAATCTTCGCCGTTATAATAGCCGATATTAAGAAAGCCTTAATACTAAAGAAGTACACTAACCCTACTATAAAGGTACTAGTAAAATACTATAATTGTCTAAAAGTATTCTTATAAAAGGAAGCCGATAAGCTACTAAAATACTAATTATACGACTATAAAATCGTACTTAAAAAAGGAAAGCAGCCTAGATTTAAACCCCTATATAGGATATTCTAAAATAAACTCTAAGTGCTATAAAAGTATTTAGATAATAACCTAAGTAAAGAATTTATTAGAGTAAGCTCTTTGCCTATAGCCGTATTATTAATATTTATTAAGAAACCTAGTGGCAGTTTGCACTTCTGCGTAGACTACTAAGCTTTTAATACCGTTACTATTAAGAACTAATATTTAAACCCACTAATATAAGAGACGCTAAACTAATTAAGTAAGGCTCGCTTATATATAAAGCTTAATATTATCTCCATATTTAACCGCCTCTATATTATAAAAGGAGATAAATAGCTTACTACTTTTTATACCTAATATAGATTATTTAAGTACTTAGTAATACCCTTTAGCCTTATAAACGCTCTAAGCTTATTTTAATATTACGTAAATAATACCTTATGTCCTTACCTGGATATCTTCTATACTGCTTATATTAATGATATCCTAATATATAGTAATAACCTAACCAAATACTAGAAATACGTTTATTTTATTTTATAAGCCCTATAAGGAGCTAGTCTATAATTAGATATAGATAAATACAAATTCTATAAAATAGAAGTCCTATACCTTAGGCTTCTTATTTCTATAAACGGCATATAAATAGACCTAAAGAAAGTTAAAGTAATTATAAATTAGTAAGAACCTAAAAACGTTAAGGATATAAAAGCCTTTATAAGATTTACCAATTTCTACTAATAGTTTATTAATAACTTCTCTACCCTAGTTTTACCCCTTATAGCTTTAACCTAAAAGGATAAAGCCTTTATCTTTAATAAGGAATATAAGAAGGCCTTTACTTATCTAAAGGTTATATTTACTACTGCGCCTATACTCTAATACTTTAACCTAAACCGAATAAGTATTATAAAAGCTAATTTATCTAACTATGTTACTAGAAGCATTCTATCTTAATATAATAAGGATAGAGTATTATATTCTCTAGTATACTTCTTAAAATAACTAAGCCTAGCTAAATATAACTATAAGATTTATAATAAAGAATTGCTAGCTGTTATTAAATATTTTAAATAATAGTAACCTAAACTAGAAGGCGCTAGATTTATAATTAAGGTCCTTAGCAACTATGAGAATTTAGAGTACTTTATAACTATAAAACAACTAAGCTACTGTTAGGCCAGCTAATTAGAATACTTATCTTATTTCTAATTCTTAATTATATACCGCCTAGGCGTTTAAGGTTAAAAGCCTAATACCTTAACCTAACGCTTGTAAGATGCGCTAGCACTAAAAAAAGCGCGCTCTTACTAAAATTAAACCCTACTCCGCCCTAAACTATTTAATCCTTTTACTAAAGACCTTATAGTGTACGTCCTTAAAATAACTAATTAATTAATTAAATAGATTATAATTAACGAATATTTAATTAACGAGTTTATCTAAGAGACGCTTAAGCTAATTTAAGATAGCGTTAGACGCTTTAAAGGGATTTCTTTAAGTAAATACGAAGCCTATGGAAACCGCTTATATTATTAGAACTACCTAGTTATCTCTAACCATAACGAACTTTAGCTTAAGCTCCTTAAATATATATATAACCTACCTACCGCCAGCTACCTAGGCTAAGGAAAAACCCTAGAGCTACTCTAATAGGAGTATTATTAGCTAAATATATATAATATAATACGAAGGTATATCTCTAGCTGCTATATTTGCTAATAAGCTAAAGCTTTATATAAGATATATAACGGCCTCCTAAAGCTACTACCTATTCTAGACTAAAGATAGAAAGACATCTTAATTAACTTTATTATTAACCTCTCTATAAGTAAAGGCTATATAAATATTATAGTAGTTATAGACTAACTATCTAAGATAAGGTACTTAATTGCTTACCCTAATATATTAATGCCTATTATTGCCTAACCATTTCTAGATTATGTATAGAAACTCTATAGACTCCTTAAAATAATTATCTCTAATAGAGGTAGCTAGTTTATCTCTATATTTTAGAAAAAACTAACTACCTAACTTTATATTAAAGCACTACTATTTACTATATATTACCTAGAAATAGATATATTATATTACAATATTTAATTACGCTATTGCGGCTCCCGTTAGGGTCTATATAGCGGGTCTATATAGGTATATATATATATATATATATATATATAAGAGGGGAACCGTACCGCTAGGGCCGGATGAAACCTCTCCTTCTCTTGTTATACGGCCTATATGGCTTATTATGCGGCCTATATAGCCTCTCTTCTAATTAGTAACTGCCAAGCACAAGTAGATGTCTCTTTAAGGCGCTATAGAAAAGCTATCTTAATGCGTACTCCTAGGTTTATCCGGTGGGGTGTATAGCTAAGGCCTAGGTTCTATTCCTGGCTGCTTTAGTTGTCTAAGTAAGGCGTAGGCTAGTAGCCTATAAGGCTAGTAGTAGTGTAAAAGGTTCCGTCATTTATATCTGCGTTAACGTACGTAGCTCTATACCTTACTAAGTTTTATTAAGTTTTATTAGGATATTAACCTCTGCCAAATTCTGCTAGGTTACTAAATTCTGTTAAATTCTATTAAATTCTACTAGGTTGCCAAAGTTCTGCCAACTTCTATTAGGTTATTAGATTCTGCTAAGTTGCCGAAATTCTACTAAATTTTATTAGGTTGCTAAAACTCTGCTAAATTCTATTAGGTTGTTAAAATTCTACTAACTTCTATTAGGTTACTAAATTCTGCCAAATTCTGCTAGGTTAATAAGTTCTGCCAAATTCTACTAGGTTGCTAGAGTTCTGCTAACTTCTACTAGGTTACTATCTGCAAAATTCTACTATATTCTACTATCCCTACAGTATTTATCCTCCGCCTCTTAAAGCACTTTCTAGCCTCCTCTTTTTACCCTAGCTAGCTCTCTAGCAAATAAAAGGTATAGTAAGAGGTTTGTCTATATAAACCAGTCTATAACTACCTTAGTAGCCTTTAGCTTAGTTAGGAGCTCTTTATATAAGGATATTCTAGTATAGTAATATATTTCCGCCCGGCTAGTAGCATGTCTAGGGTAGAATACCACTATATATATTATTAATTGTTGGCTATAGCCGTATAGGCAGGCCGGGGTTGGGTGCCCTAGTACTTTTTAGTAGTAGAGGTATCTGTTAAGCCCTATATACTTAGTTCTAAGTAGCGTATTAATTATACTCTCTACCTTTATAAGCCTCGCGTGGCGTTTAAAGACTTCCTTGTTCTATGGCTCGGCCTAGGCCGTCGTATAGTAGGTAAGCGTGCTCTAATACTTTTCCTATTCCCTTTTCCACCGCTCCTCGAATGCCTCTTATACCCTAGCCCTTCTACTTCTCTTATACTGTGCTTTAGATAAGTCCATTAGCCGTATATCTGTCCCTAAGATAGCGGCCGCTATCCTCTTAAGCTTATCCCATCTAGTGGGCCGCATTGGTAGCTTTATTCTAGGCCGGAGTTAGTGGGCTATTGTGGCCCGTATGTTGTTGCACTCCCTCTTAATATGCTCTCTTGCCGGTCCTTCCCGTGTCCTCTCCGCGTAGGCTATAGCTAGCTCTTTAAGGTGCATCTGAAGTGGCGGAAACCCCATTTCGTACTCCAGTACTGCTGTTGGCGTTAATTTATATGCCTTCGCAATGGCTAGAAATAGATAGTTAAATGGAATATATAAACGCTATAATAGAATAGTATATCCGGATATACACGTTATATTTATAAGATAACTAGATTAACTAGCTTATATTTACTAAGTTTACTATAAATAATTCTGTCTCAGAAACTATAAAGGCCTTCCCGTTTTTAGCTAATTATGGCTAGCATCTATAAATAGGTTTTAAACCCCTTAGTAATATTCCTTACCCCACTTATTACGCTTTATAAGTTATAAAAGCAAATAAATTTATAAAGAAGATAGAGGAACTATAATAGTTTTTTACTAATAAAATAATATAGGCCTAATCTATTTATTAAGCCATAGTAAATAAAAAACGAACCCTAGCACTAGCCTACTAAATTAGTAACTTTATTTAGCTAAATATAAGAAATCTAAATATAAAATAACTTACTAAGAAACTTAATTAAAAGAATACTAGCCCTTATAAGGTTAAGAAGGTTATTTCCTTTTACACCTACTAACTAAAGCTCCCTAATATAGTTAAAACCCACACTATATTTTATATATTAGTCCTCTACCCTACTACCCCTATATTAGACGCCTTACCTAAATAAATATAAGACCATCTCCTATTAGTTAAAGTAGATAGTAAAAATAAGTACTTTATTAAAAGAATTAATAATATTAAGTATAATAAACGGAAACGCTAATATATATATCTTATAAAATAGAGAGGCTTTACTAAGTCCTTATAGGAACCCGTTAACTCTATAAGACTTTTATAAACTCTACCTAAAACTACTATAGCCCTATCTTATAGGAGCTTAAGTTTAAAGAGGAGTACTATTATAGGATACCCCTATAATACCTTATATATATCTACCTATTTCTACTAACTTAGTAACTAGAGACTAACTATAAGATAGTAACCTAATAGTAATCTACGGCAATCTAATGGTAATCTGTCGCATTCTGCTATATTCCATTAAGTTCTACTAAGTTTTACTAAATCCTGCTAAGTTCTGCCAGGACTACTATCTAAATCCTATTCTACTTTATATACGTATTAACTAAGCAACTAAGTCTATAATATGTACCCTTTCTTCCTATTTTCCTACCTTCTTTTCTTATATAACGTCTTAATCTTATTACACAGTTTATATACATAGCTTAATAATATCTACTCTGCTATATATTATCGTCGCTTATACTTACTCCGTGATAGTTTATAAGTATCTACTATCTCTAGCCGACATCCTTTAGTTATTATAATTAGGTCGCCTCCTATTAGGTTTATTATAGTATCGCGATTTTCTATATAGCGACTATCCTTTAAATCTACTACGACCCCCCTAGTAGGGTGGTTAAAAATAAAATCTTATTAGATAAGATCCGATAAATAATCGTTATTTATTATTATCTTATTTATTCACTTAATTTAAATAATCTCTTAGCGTCTCCTACCAAAATCTCTAACCCTAGGATAACTATACTATAATTCTCTATTCTAAATTAGGTATTATATAAGTAATGGTTTTAGAAGTAGACTCTTCTCTTATTATAAGCACCGTTAGCTTAATTAATACTAAAACTACTGACCGTGGTAGGAAAACAGCGCCAATCTATAAGTATACCCACGAACCGTACGCTAGAGAAGCAACACATAATAAAAAGGGTAGCTTACTTATCTACTGTCTATAATGCTCATACGCTAGAACGTTAACTACTAATATACGTTATTACTTAAAGTCGAGTTATAGAATTATTAATATTCCATAGGAAAGTTATATAAAAGTAATAGTAAATACGAAGCTATAGGAACTATATAATAAAGTATTAGCTTAAACGGGGATAGACAATATTAATTCCCACGTACTTAAGAAGGTTTTTAATAAGGAAGTTATTAACAAGGCCCTTATAGACTTAATTATTGTACAAAATCTTCCTTTTTAGGCTGTTAAGTAGAGAGAATTCTATATTTTTTCTAAGGCTCTTAACCCACATTTAGGGAGCGTTATTACTTTAAGTTATACGGTTATTACAAGAATAATTAATAATTTATTCTAATTAAAAATAGATATTATATAAAAGAAACTCTAGTCTGCGTTAATAAGAATTTATCTCTTTATTAATATCTAGACCTCTCTAAATAACTACCTCCTTCTTATAGTCTGCGCTTACTTTATTAATAGTAAAAAGAGGCTATAAAAGGCTCTTCTTAGTCTTTATACGGTTTTAAGTTATAGCGGAGAAGATTAATAGGACGTAGCACTTCTAGTACTATAGGAATACGAGATTACGCGAAAAATTGGAGCTCTTATTACCAATAACTCTGGTATAAATAATACGCTCTATTATATAATAAGTTAATATCTTCTAAAGAAAGAGGACGTTAGATAGAATCCTACGTACTAGTAGGTCCATTATCTGGGTTATATTATTAATCTTACTATTTAGGCTTTTCTCTTTTATAGTGTAATTAATATTTAGTAAATTAAGTTATATAAAGATTAAGAAGAAAATAGAAAAGAGCTAAGTAAAAAGGAGAAGAAGAAGAAGAAGGAGCTGTTTTAGGGAATAGGCGTCCTTGGGAAGCTTTATAATATAGTTATATATACCCGCTCCTTAGCTAGTTATATAAAGTAGTTCGTAAATCTTATAGGACAAAGGATTCTACTTAATAATTATATAAGATGGAATAGCTGGTATTAGATATTAACTATTGCGATTAATAAGAAGACGGAGGTTAATGCGTATATGGACGTAAACTTAAATACACTTAAAAAGGACTCTCTTACTCTATAAGACTGGCAACTCCTTTATACGATAAAGAATTTTCTCTACCTTTTTTACTAAGCAACTTTAGAAACGTAAGGAGATAAAGTAATACTTAACCGCGTGCTTTATATAATAGATATACTAATTAAGTATATAATTTTATCTCTTATACGTTGTCTTCTTCCCTTTTTTTTTTTAATTAAAACTAATACTGTATAACAGCAGCAGTATAGGTTAGGTAATAAAGTTTTTAAAACTTAAATTTAGCATTACTGGGCTAAGTTTAACGAGTATTATTAGTAAACTAATAATTTACCTTTATATGCTGCAGCACTTATTCTCCACCTATTTCGCCGTATGGTATATACTAGAAAAGTTTAGAAGAAGAAGTGGTAAAAAGCTGCACTGTTAAGGGTAAAGGAGCTCTAGACGAGGTACTAAGATAAGAACTCTTCTATTCCTTTATTATATAAGTAAGAGTCTATAACTAAGTCTAAGGAAAATCTTAATAAGTTTAATAAGAAGATTACTTAACTAGCAAGCCAGGATAAGTATAAGAGTTACTGTGCTAAAGCACCGTACGATATAGGAGTTTCTCTACTTAAATGGTAGATGTAGGTATAGCAATAAAAGCGCTAACCGCGGCTTTTAAAGTTTGCAATTAAAATTCTATTAATTCTAGTAATAAGCGATAAACCAGAAAAAGTCTTTTTAGGAAGGCGTTATATAATATTATAGGAGAGAATAAATCTTAGAATAAAAAGCGTTAAGTAAACGGAATGCTTAAAGAGCTAGAATAAGACTAGGGTCTTAAAGGAAGAGGTTTCTAAAGAGGAATAGGAAAGGTTTAGGGGTGTAATTCTACTGGGGGGTTTTTTTCCGATCCGGGAGGCTCTATTTATTGGAACTAATAAATAAAATAAAATCAGATAAGATAACGCATTATTTATTTGTTCCTTATTCGCTTATTTTTTACCACCCTGCCCCCTAGGTTACGTAGGCCTTCTGGCTGTACTATATATATTAGCTCTAGGGTATAATATGCCGTAGAGTTAGCCAAGGGTGATGCCTTAATGAGGTTGGATGGGCCAAGAGCAATTGCAGAAGTCACTTGTCCATAACTGTAAACTTTGCAGTGTATGGGAATTAAACGAGCAACTTAATTGTAAATATAGCTCTAAAGTCTATATATACACGAGGTAGGCAGTAAGAAGATGACGACGATGATCCATAATTGCCACTGTAGACAACGTCACTCAGTCGGTAATAGGTAATGGAAATAGGTAATGGAAATAAGTAGTGAGACATATGATGTCAAGAAATAGGGTGGTGAGTCATAAGGTGGTGCACGCTTTGGTACCGGTAGTCGGCTACAATAGCTAATATGCCCAAATTGCCTTACGGTCTTTTTTCCAAGGGGGATCAGAGCTCATTGGGGACCTGAGTTTACTGAGGTTCGATTATGGTCTAAATGATGTGTTATAGGTTCCTACAATTCCTTCTTCAGAGATAGTGACCCAGTCTTCTGAACTAACTGTGTTTTGGCATAATATAATGAAATCACTGTCAGAAAGTCATGTTTGATTACTAACTCTTCTGTTAAACAAGAGAAAATGCCTGCTTGCACTTCACTGACATTGAGTTTCACGCACATAATACTTAGAAGCCCAAAACTCCGAAAGAACTGCGCCCCAACTGCGCCTGAGTGTCAAAAGCTTCCCCCATGAGCTGATAAAATGCTAGATTACCGCGACCAGATCGTAGTCAATCTAAGGCTAAAAGTCTAAATATGAAGACCGCTCAGTCTCAATAAACTTCACGTGGGTGCTATTCTTGAGAGCATCTACCCGCTAGGTTGGTGAAGAAAGCTCCTTCTTCCCTTACGATCTAGGCGATGGCAACTTAGTCGATTTCCATTGCATCCTGATCTCTATCCTTAGGTAGAATGCTAGAATCTTCCGTAGCAGTGATGTGGTCATGTTGGTTGTAGCTTAGGCTCTCATCTTCGACGATGGATTCGTTTCGCACAATGTTAACATCAACCCCGGCTTTTGTATCATCAATCCTTTCGATCGTGGTAGTTCGACCATCACCTTCCCTTTGATTCCCTTCGTTGCCCTGCTCCACTTCAACTCTACTACTTCCTTGCTCTTTGTCGTCATCTCCTTCTCCGCCGTCTTCCCGATCCTCCTCCCGGTCCTCTCTCTCGTCGTCTTCTTCTTCATCGTCTTCGTCATCCTCCTCATCATCTTCTCCATCCTCTTCACTTCCTTCGTCATCTGTTGGTGGTGACCACCCAGTCTCAGCATCCTGAATTTGTTGCAGAATCCTCGCCATCTCCCTATCGTCATCGTTCATTCTTGGCATCCCTTCCCTATCAAGGCGCTCAGCATCATACCCTTGCCTGTCATACCCATCTTCACCAAACCCCTGCCGATCGTAACCTTCTTCATTCCGACCGTCCTGATCGAATCCATCCCTGTCGAATCCTTCATCATCGAAACCGTCCTCGTCGAACCGACCGTTCCCTTCGCGATTTAGCCCCGTCTCGCGATGGAACCCATCTTGGTTATACCCGTCCTTGTCATAGACCGGCTGACAGTAATACGGACACCCATGGGGACCTTCCCATTCTCTGCCGCAGATGTAACAGAATTCGGTGCCGCAGTCACAGCTGTTTCATGAGTCAGCAGGCCGTCAGGACGAATTCCTCCCTCTCATGCCTCTAAATTAGGTGGCGTCTACAGAAATATGGAAAGCCTTCGTACCTGATATGGTTACAAGCATCGGAAAGCTCGATGGTGGCTCCGCAATTAAAGCAGCGTTGGTAGTTCTTCTCACGGACGACAAGCTCGAATTTAATATCTGCTTCTGGTACTATGCATTCATGTGCGGCGGCATCGGAGTCAATGAGCGCCTTGCAGCTCACACATGTCAAGGAGACGCAGGAGTCACAGGGAGCCGTGATCGGCGGGCCACTTTGGTAGTTGTTTGGGTGGATGAAGCTGGCGCATGAGGGATTGCCGCAGTAGATGCGGAACCTATAGAGCATTTGGATCAGCAATCATCGTCTCTTAATATGCTCGTCAATGGCCGAGGTACAGTGCATGTACTAACTTGTTATGGGTGCTGTATTCCATTTCCTTTATCTGATAATCCCAAACCAAACTACCAGGCAGGTATTCCATGTAATCATCCACCAAAAGTATGGCGGTCTCATCGCCGCAGCATCGAGGGGGGTAATGCGACTCATCGCGCAAGGCAAGAGAAAATGTCTGCTCGAGACAGGAATCACACATATAGTGGTCTCTACAAGCTGTTTGTCGTAATGGAGCATTCTCCTTCTCATCATCGCCGCAGATCACACAGGTTGTCATCTTGGCGGAAGAATATCGAAAGCTACTGGAAAGAAGGCGTAAAGAGGATGTCACCAGTCAAAGCAGGGTGGAAGTGGATGGTAGGCAGAATATGCAGTGGGGCTGGATTTAAGTCAGCTACCATTTACAAGGAATATTCGCAGTGAATGTGGTCATGGGGATGAAGTATAAATTAAGGTTAACTTTTTTTTTCCACCCTAAACTTACGTTATTACTGCCCGCTTTTGCCCGCCCGGACCCCTCGATGTTCTACCAAATGAATAAACGGAAGACGACGTATGCTTAGATGTCCGGATATGAGACAGTTTCTTGAGTCGAATCGGGGCGGTTGAAGGCACTCGGCATCGTAGTAGCAGAAGAGAAATGAAAGAAACACGAAATAGCAACGACTGCGCCAAAAATACAGGAGTGAATGTTCTTAGATTCATACGAAGTCTGCAGGCAGAATTGGTGAAACAGGCAGCACCGCCTTTCGAAGGTCATTGCGCCGGGGCTAAGACTTGCGGTGGCCTTAGGAATGGCATTCTCGACCGTATGCAGCAGCGGGTCCGAAGTGTGTACCTCAAGGTGGGGCTACCCCGCCGCGTGCCTGGGAGGTGTGCTGTGCTGCAGGTCCCAGGCCTGCACTGTGAGATGGGTCCGAGCTTCATTACAGTAACAAAAAGCTTACACCACCCTGGCGCATCTGGTTGAAAGCGCGTGTGATCACGCTAATCAAAATGCGTAGATTATACTTAAAAAAAAGGTAAAAATATGTTTAAATGGCCGTGCGCATTACTTTAAAGGTATAAACTCTGCCGTTTGATCACCAAGATCAACACGCGCTTTCAACCGGATGCGCCAAGGTGGTGTACACCCTCTTATCAATTCCGGTGGTTAGCGCAGCCACGTCTGCACGGCCTTTTTGTAGGGGAAGTTTTGGTATTTTTGCTGTTTAAGGGAAAGTTAAATAAAACACGTTAACCACCGGAGTTGACGAGAGGGTGTACAGTACATTGCACATTGAGATGGGCAGGGTGTGGCAGGCGCGCAGCATGGCCGCTCCACGGTCATAGATTTTATGACTTCATTACCCTTCCCTAATAAATGCTCCACCACCACGCGCTGAAATCATGTTCCCTTGCGCACCCGCCGCTTCCTCCCATCCCAGCTTTCTCCAACGACATGTCCTATTCCAGAGTCGGCGTTGTTGCCGGGGCAAATAAACGCATTGGCTTGGCCATAGGTACCTCTTGTCCACTCGCCATGAGATTCATCGCATTCTCCCTAACATCTCTAATCTCTAATCTCTCACAGTGCGGAATCTCGCTCTTCAGTACCCAAAGTCACCACCCAATGACGGCTGTCCGTTGATATACCTTACCGCTCGCGACAGAGGCAGGGGCGAAGCAGCATTGCAAAACCTAGAAAAAGATGTTCAGCTCCAGAAGGCCAAGGCCCTTGTCCATCATGGTGGATTGGCCGGGATCAGGTTCTATGAGCAGAGTTGCTAATAAGCAAGCAATCAATCTTAAGGTCTTGAAATTGATTAATTATATAAATCAATACTCACGACTTAATTAAGGATTAATTGGTTAGCTTTTTTAGAGGCTTAATTAAAGATTGATTAATTAATATATAGACTTATCAAATTTTTGGCAGCGCTTCGCCGCAGCGTTAAAATTTGCCTTCCAATAGCCTCGAATTCGCCCAAAATCCTTCACTCCTTCACTGTTTATCCATTATATCCTTCAACGTAATGCTAACCGTCCTCCTAACCGTCCGTTTTACCCGGAAGATTATAGTGTTACCGGTATAATTCGTGATAATCCTCGCAATAAGGCTTATAAGGAGTTTTATAATACAGCTTAAAAGCTATAAGAGGAAGCCTGCGATGCAGCTCGCGATAAAGCACGAGCTTATAATATAGTACGAGCTCATAAGGCGCAAGTAGCCTATAAAGCGGCTTCTATAGTTACCTATGCGCTAGCTTATATATTAGTAGTAGCCTATAGAGCTTATATATTCGGATCTTGGCGTAATATTAAGCCTCCAGGTATAGTAGGAACAGCTACAGCCTTCTTAAAGCCTATCTTCTTCCAAGATCAATTGCATGAAAGAGCAGCAATTATTGCAGGCAGTAACCTAGATCAACGCTTTTCTAATAAATCGCCACACTCACTAAATCCTCGCTCGCAGTCAGTGCTTACCGCTAGAATAGTTAGTATATTAAAAGCCATGCGGCTAAGTCGTAGATACTCAGTTTAAAGCTACCACCAATACTTAATAGGATCCTACGCTAGAGGGTAGTCTTTATTAAGTGGCTTAATCTTCTTTTAAGTCTTATATTCATTATCGTCGCTAGCTCGGCCCTCTGCTATACTAGTATTAGCTTTAACGTATAAGTCACGGGCTATATAAAGACGTGGCCTCTTTATGGCGGCTTAACAGCTAATAACGTAGGCTTATCTAAAGCTTCGCCTAAAGCCTTATTTAAAAGAGCTTTATATTTTACCTACAGAGCTTAAAAATTAGCGTCGTTCGTTTTAAGCCAATTTAGCCTATCCTTTTAAGCGTTCTCGTAGAAGAGCTTAGTATAAGGATGTAGAATTACTACCGCGTAGTAGATAGGCGTCTTGTTAAGCTTTTTAAAATACTTATTTAACTTTAACCAGGCCGCGTTAATGTTAATCTTAATATAATCTTCTATAGCCTCCTAATCGGGATAGTCCTCCTCTATAGCTTTAGCAACTCAATCCTTCTATTCTTTAAGAACTATAAGTAGCCAATTAAATGTAGAAATAACCTCCCAAATAGCACTATTTAAGCCTACCTTCCCTTTACCCTTAAGCATACTTATAGCCTTATAAAAAGGGCGAAGAATATTAAGGTAGTTATTTACGACTTGCTAATTATATATAGTAATTCCGCCAACTTTAATATAGAGGCGTGCCTTTATTTCCGGTAGCTCTTAACCTCGGCTTCTTATAAAGGATTAAAACGCTACCTTCTTCTTCTTAAACTTATTAATCTTAAAGGTTTAATATACATTAAGGGCAGGCTATAGTTCTATAGCTCTCTTAAAGGCGTTAAAGTAACTATTCTAACGCGTCTTAACGGGCTTAACTAGTTACTTAACCTTAAAGTTTAAATTAGGAGGAATATTTTGTGTAATTTAGAAGGACTTAAAAAGCTTAATCTATTAAGCTATATTAATAAAAATAATAAGATTATAGAGGGCTCCAAGAGCACCTTCCTTTCGCCACTCTATAAGAAACTTCTCTTCTTCCTAGCCTAAATTAGTAGCAGTAAAAGAATAGGCTAAGGCTACTTACAGGAATATTCTTATTATTCTTAAATAAGTCCTTATCCTTTAACCACATAATTTACTAGGCTATAAGATTAAGTATATAATAGGCGTACTGGCCGTAATAGTAAGCCGTAATAAAGTTAAACTTAATAGCCAAGCCTTCTACTACGGTATTATTATTAGATTTATTATCCATAACAAAATAGCCTAGCCGCTCTTTTATAATATTAAATATATTAAGAACGCTTCTAATAACCTCCATATAATTCTCTCTAAAGTAATGGCCAAGTTGGGCTAGTAGGGCTATTATATAGTCGCGAATCTTGCCTTTATAGTTAAGGTAATAAACCTATATACCCGTAAGAGCGTATCTACTATTTAGTATTAACCAGCCATTAAAAGATACGTGGATTTGTAACTATATAGTAGAGAGGAACTCCTTTACGGATGGAATATAGGCTTTAAACTCTATTGTAACGAAATCTATAACGGCTTAATAGTTCTTCCATAGAACCCGCTCAGCCTCAGGATTCGTAAGTTATAACATCTTACGGAAGGCAGGCGTCTTAAATTCGCGTAAAGGGTAATTATTCTCTATAATCCAATTAACAGCCAACTATTTAAAAGCTTCTATATTAAAGCCACCAATTAAAGCGTTAGTAACTACTTAAAAGATATAGTAGCCACTCCTTATAACTTACTCTAAAAGAGTACTCTGCCCAGCCTCTATAGCTAGTATAATCTTACCGTACTTATTAACTCCATAGCCCTTCTTATTCTGCCTAAGATGGGCAGTAGCAGCACTAGTTGCTTATATAATATTATACCGGCCTTAGCCTCCGCAGTCAATAATTTTATAAATATAGCAGTACTTACAAATAAAGATAATTTGCTTATTGTTAACCCTACTTTATAACTAATATCTATACTTATATATCTAGCTAGGCGTCTATAGTAGGCTATAATAAGGCTTTATAAGGTTAGGTAGTCGTTTCTAGTTAATACTATTATATCAATTAATCCCGTTATCTTTAGAGTCGCTGTTAATCTTAATAAAGGTTTCAGTGGGAGCAACAGCTTCGGAGAGGGTAAGGTCAGCGTTAATCCTATTTCCTGCATTTAGCGCGTTAATATTAGCCTATAACAGTTCCTCTGCCATTATAGTAGTATCAAATAATAATTATTTAACGCTAGTGTTAAGGTTTAAATTAGGAATAGTGCAAATTCGAGGACCCTAGTATACAATTTCGGCCCAGAAAAATAATTCAATTAGGCCTAGCAACTGCTATATCAGGCTTAGCGCCTATACACTCAAACCTCCGACCAAAAGCCTATTACCAAGATCTTATATAATTTATATATAAAATATACAATTAATCAATTAATCTAAGCCTTCCTTAATAGATTGATTGCCCAAATTAAACCCTCCAGATTGAATTAAAGATTGATTGTATAATACAATCAAGCAAGCAATCCGAATAATCTGAATTGCTTATCAGCAACTCTGTCCATGAGCTAGACATTGCTGATACGAGGAGCATCAAGGACTTCGCCGAGTATCTGAAGAGGTCGCATGAGGAGGGGATCGATTTTGACATCAACAACGCTGGCATCGCTATTCAAGGCTTCGATGAGAGCGATCGCCTTTCATACCCTTAGACTTTGGTCAATCTGAGAAATACCTAGGCAGCTGCTAATCCCCTTGCACTTGATAGACTCCAATGTTGTAAAAATAACTCTTCGTTGCAATTACTACGAACCCTCGAAGCGACTGAGCATTTTCTCCCACTGATGAAGAACAAAGGCCGCGTCATCAATTTCGCGAGTATGAGTGGGAAGCTTAATAAATATTCAGACACGATACGAGACCAGTTCCTTGCCTTTAAGACCGTCCTGGATATCACAAAGTCGGTGGAACGATTCCAGTCCGCCGTCGATGCGGCGGGGAAAAAAAAAGCAGGGCTGGCCCAGTGCTGGTTATGCTGTCTCCAAAGCAGGAGTTGTTGGCATGACAAAAGCTATTGGGACAGCTGAGAAGGAAAAAGGTAGTAAGGTTCCAATTAATTCCTGCTGTCCGGGATATGTAAAGACAGATGTGACCAGGTGGTGGATCAAAAACACCAGATCAAGGAACCTAGACACCGGTTACGCTTGCATTAGAAGATCTCAACGATCGTAGTGGTTTGTTCTAGCAGGACAAAAAGCCAATCCAATGGTAAGTTCCAGCATGTATGGCGAGATACCCATGGGGAGTTCAACCTGGAATGAGAAAGAGAACCCGAAGATATGAAACGGACCTCCTTTCTGCGCAAAAGAGGTGGTCTTGTTCTTACCAACGTATGACTATTCAACTGGAGGCCTTGAATCTATAGGAAAAGCAAAATATTCCAAGAATAGAATTTTGATAAATACTCTTTGCTAAATTCAACTTCTCCATGTCAGATCCCATTAGACAGGTTTCTATTTACATTCCTGTACCTGTTATATCTAGCCAAACCCTAAATCCTAATTTTCTTTCGTTATACAACCAAATTTATTGTGCATTAGCCTTCTTCAGGGCATCACTAAGAAGAGGACATCTCTTTCCTACCTTATAAAGGTCTCCAACTCTCTCCAGTCCAATGCTTTTCGCAATAGAACTATTTCCACAATGGTCAGACTGAAGAATTCGTGTGCTTCGCTCTTTTTCCCCGTTTACTCTTGTGTTAAAGTGTTCAAATAAATCCCACTCCGCCCGAATGTTTGATTTATCTCTTCAACCGCCCGTGGTAGGTTTTGCCATGGTTATACTTCATTTTCCTTTCTGGTCATTGCCCTAAGTGGTCAGGGGATCTTCTCACGACCTATACTATCGAAGTCCTTATAAATCTAAAACCCATGTCAGCATCGGTCTAAATTTAGCTTCAACTTCAGTTTCATATCAGAGCATACCTTCCGTGTCTCAACGGAATGGCGTCCACATGTCCATCACTCCGGTTTTCGTGCATCCCGACTTTTCGATCCGGGCGTCGAGCCCCGATCCACCAGAAGATGATGATACACGGACCTCTATATACATTCTTTTGCGGACTCTGACGGGTAGCGGTGGCTTTTAGGCAACGTTGTCTGAAGGGCGGGTCGTCTCTCTTGGCCGTCTGGCTTGAGGTGGGTACAGTTCGGTCTAGGATGTGCTTCGATTTGCCTTAGCAGAGGGGACGAAATGGTAGCTTATTCAATGATTGCCGGGCAATATTCACCTTGGAAGAGTCTCTAGGTCCCCTTCAAGGACGCTCACTAGCTCGATGCATAACTCCGAACCGGCTGTGTCCAGAAACTCTTCGACGGCAACGGTTATGGGAGAGGGTGGGTAATAGAAACATCATTACTAAAAACTTCTTTGGTGGTTTATTCGAAAATTCGACATCTCATCTGAACCTTGGCGAGGGTGCCCCAGAGTTTTTCGTATGTTTTTGTGTGGCCAACAATCGGGTCCTCGGTGTTGTTGGCCTGCGTATATTGCACACACCAATTTGCTGATTGGTGGATACCTTCTACAGTAGCGTAGTTCGGCTCCGCGCATCGTACGAAGGGGCGGGGCGGCACCCTAGACGATTACTTTTCGAATGTAATCAGGGCCTTTAATCGGGCCGAGGCCCGGTGGAAAAAGTCGTTGCCTCGCCAAAATCAAAACAATACACTCCTTTTTTAAAACCACATACAATGCATAGCCAAATAAGATATTCTACACCTACTAATGATCCAAATAAAGAAATTTATGCCCCCGGAAAAGAATACAGTACTCCTGAACGTGCGCGCATATATGGCTTGGCGCAAATACGCGATCGCAACAGGTAACCTTTTGGTCAACGATTTATTTAAGTTTAACTCTGTTCTCCCTTGAATTATGCGCCATATTCTTGCCTTTAGTTTAGATAGACGTATAGGTAAAAGTTATATAGGCTAAAAGCCTTTATTATTATAAGAGAAGATTAAAGAAAAACTATAATTAAGCTCGGGCCCCCGGAACTCAGTCGCCTCCTGAACTCGGTCACCACACCAAAATCAACTCACCGATTTATCAACCTATTTTCTCCACAACGAGTCGATCAATATGGACCAAAATAAGCAGAACTTACAAATGGCTATTGTAGATTCCGAATCTGGTGTTCATATGTCTGCGCGAAAAGCTGTGCTTGTATATGGTGTCCTTTTGTCGATTTTAAGCGATTAATTAAATAGCAAGCTATTAAACCAATTTATACACCAACACAAGCTGTAATTGACTCCTGTATAGGAGGTCTTGCTTATTAATTGGGTACTTAAACAGGACCTATAAAGATTTACTCCTTTATATTTATAATTGTTACAAAATAGTAGCTCAAATATTTAGTTAAAATGGCAAAACTGAGCCCTTTAGTATAATATAGGTAATTAGCTATTTTTACCAAAATTTTAATATTAAATATTAAATTATATACTTAATAGAAACTAGATAGACTAATAGGGTATAATTAAAGCAAATTTAAACGTTTTAAAATCTTTATAAAAGGGGTAGAAAGGAGGGTTAATATATAGGCCAAAAATACCTAGAATATAGATAAATTTAGAGTAATATTATATATATATATATATAAACTTAATAACTATAAGAGGTCCCTATAAAAAGGAGACTTTTATATAGTTACTAAATAGATATAAATATATATCTATTATAAGGGTAATATTTGCCCCTAGTTAATTAATTAATTATTTATTATTAATGTAGTTATACTAAGCCTAAATGCCTTATTAAATATATATAGGCTTAAGAAAAAAAAATGAAATAACCGATTATATTATTATTATTTTTAACTTAAAACCGAATTATTTAGTAATAAAGCCTTTTTTTTAACTTAATAGCTATATAAGCTATTATATAATTAAGTTTTTATTAAAATATTAATTAATTAATATATAACTTATTTTTTTACTACTTTATTTAATATAGTAACCTTTAAATCTATTATATTTCTCCTTTATTAAATTAAAATATTAGAAGTAGATTATAAAGCCTATATTTCTTAATAATATAGCTTTAATTAAGAAGTACTACTTTACTAAGTATTACTGCAAGACCTAAGGGCAAAGTCTTATAGCAAAAATAATTAAATTTAGGTAGTATATCTTTAGTAATTATCTATAAAATCCATATAATGGCTTAAATTTTTTATAGGTTAAAAATAAAGCTTTAAACAGGCTAATAATAATTAGGTTAACATTATAGTTACCCTAAAGATGCCCTATAATATATATTATATAGATTAAGGCCTTTATAGTAGATATGCACTAAATTAAAGATTTAGTTACTTTTATAAAAAGTAAGTTAATAACTTTAGCAGCTTATTATAAAGGCTATATATATAGACCTTTAAATATATATCCTGCAATTATAACTTAAAGACCTTAAAAGCCAAAAAATTTATAGGTAAGTACCTGTAGATCTAAATATAGACTTTAAATATAAAGATAGAATTAAGGAAGCTATAGAGGAGGTAGAGGAGAAAAGGACTAAAATAAGGGCAAAGGAGCTAAAATTAAAGCCTTAAATAGAGTTAGCTAGAAAGAGCGAAGTCAATATATTAAATAGCATATAGGGGTAAATAGTCAATTTAATTTGGTTGGGTGTAGATAGCTTCTAAAGTGTTGCAATTAATTTTGGTGGGGTAATCAAGTTCTAGGGGTAACCGAGTTCCGGGGGTCCGAGCTTGCTTTAAAAATGATATAATAATTAAATAGATTAGTATTAAGTTAAATTTAAATTATTTTATAGTACTAATATTATAAAGTTTTACTTAATATAGTAGGCTATTATAAGTATAAAGTCTATTAAAAAAACCTGTTTATAAAAGGTTAATTTTAGTTTAAAGCTAATTAAAAGTAAATATATTTTACTAATAAAGTATATTTCTATTTTAATAGGTAATTAAAAATAATAAGAAATACTATTATTTAAATATTATATAATATAGGTATTATTGGTTACATAAGGGGATATTACGTAGCTACGGTTCGTAGATAGTATAATAATTATTATTCTTTATTCTTTAGGGGGGGGGGGCGAGGAGCTTAAAGCTCCTCGCCACACTAGTGCCGCGGCGACACGTGACGGCAACTTACCGCACGTAACGGCAACTTGCCGTATGTAATAGCAACTTGCCTATATTCCTAACACTAGCAACTCTTCTTTTACGGTTGCCATCTATATATATATACCGCTCGACTAGCATAATAAATATTAATCCTTTTTACTTACTATTGCTATTATAATATAAGTCTTGCTATTTTAAAAGTTTGCCTCTTAGCACGTGGTGCTTTCTTACTTAGGAGTTATAGGTAAATATCTTATTTAGAGGGCCGCTAAGGCGCTAGTAGTAAGCGAGCTAATAACAATTTTCTATTCTAGGGATAGAAAATCCTAATTAGCTAAATTAAGTTAGGGTCTACAGAATCTAACTAATTAGATAACTTTAACCGGTAGTTAAAGTTCCTAAATATCTTAAGACCTTATATAACTAAGAAATTTCTAGGGACTCCCTTTTAACCTAACCTTTAACTTATATATATAGAGTATTTATATTAATAAACGTCTCTAGTACCTTATTTAGGTTCGCCTTTATTATTATATCTACTAGGTTATCTTAGCCATTAATTTATTAAATCTTAAAGAGTTCTTAACACTTATAGAATTGCTAAAGTGCTATAATATTAATTATAAGGCGCTTCTCCTTTATAGTACTAAGCTTAACTAAATACTTATAAAAGGAATATAAGTCGGTGTATACAATTATAGGGATAATAAGAAGTTTAAGTTAATCTATAATTATCTTTAGGGTAGTTCTAATTACAATTGCTATATTAACTCCGCTAACTATTCTATATATCTCTAACGCTAAAACACTTTAGGTAATGCGCTTACTTTTAATTAAGCTCTAATAGATAAGATTGCTATAAATTATAAAGTTATTCTCTCTAGTAAATTCATTTGTAATAATAATCTTATATCCTAACTAGGAGCTAAAATCTTTATTATTTATAAACGATCTATTAATAAATATAAAGAGCTTAGTGGTAGGAAGATTAATAAGCACATAGAGTAGTCCCCGATTAAGATGGTTTATTTACTAAAAAAGACGTTTATTTAAGGCAAGAATATTATCCTTAGTTAGTTTTTAGTATTAGGTGGTAATAGAGAGATTAAATAAAGCCTTAGGTTAATAGATAAAAGTAATATAAGCTCTATAAGCGCGTTACTCCACATATTCTTACTTTAGGGAATTAACATTAATAACGTTAATCTTTTTACCTTAACCCTTCTGGCGCAAAGCAATGGAATCCTTATTTAGGGAAAGGATATATTTATTAAAGAGTAATAGTATTATTAAATTAAGCTTTTTCTTTAGCTTTGCTATAAGATTTGCCTTTACTAGCTTATCCTCTTTAAGAGCTAAGAATTGGTATAACGGAACCTTGTAGCAAGAACTACGGTGGGCTTGTTATTGGGCTAGGTATATAGGAAATACAAGTACAAAAGTCAACAACGTAATAACAACTGGTGGAGTAGTTGCCTAATAAATTAACTCTAATTATATTCTAAGAATCACTATAAGGAAGGAACTATCTAGGTAGGGACTAAGGGTCCTTAAATACACAACCGTACTCCTAAGAAAGTTATTGCTCTATCTGCTCTGTCTACTCTATTCGCTCTATAATAGATCTTATAGATTATATAGATTATACAGATTATACTACGTGACTCTACTTACTATTCCTCGTCATATAGTTCTACGGGTTCCATCCTAGACCGTGCTTATATTAACTAACTAGCTTCTTCTAACTCCTCTCTAAGTAGTTATAACATTATACTTAAAGCGTCCGTAATACTATCTCCCTCCTCTCTATCTTTGTCCTTAAAGATACCTAGTATCTCTAGGTTGTTTACTAGAGGTATAATATCCATCTAATTAATTTAGTTAATATTATTACTTATAATGCCTAAAGTACCTTCTTCTTCCTTTATAGCCCGTCGGTCTCGTACTATTACTATAATATTATCTCTTAGCGAGATAATACCTTTTCTATATTCTTATTGTGTAAAAGAGGGACTAGTTTATATTACATTGGCGAGTCCTTTGTCCTAGCAACCTTCCTCTTATTTAGAGTGCACTAAAGCGAATATTTAGTTATCCTATAATATTCGCTCTATCTCTAATATTAAATATACGCGACTTATTACTCTTAATAGTCGTCTAGTTCCCTAATTAATTTATCTTAGGGTTTTATATTTAATCTAAGGCAGAAAAACTTAAGGGTAATCTTGCCGCAGCGCTGGCGGAAGCTTATCGTCGATCTAAAGAATCTGCTTATGCCCTTAAGGCTTAGCAATCTGCTTTTATACAAGTTTAGCGTCTTTAACGCGTTTATAAGAAGGTTTGCTCTAAGGAGTAGAAACTTATAGAGTAAGGTCTGTAGGAACTAGGTAATAAAAGAACGGATTCTCTTCTAATAGAGAAGGAAATAGATCCGAGTAGTTCAGCAACTGCTTTTCTTAGGTCCCCCTTAGGTAACTCATTCTTTAGCAATCCTTCTTTATTAATACTGCCTAACCTAATCTCTTCTAATACTCCTGTACCTTTCCTATAGCGTTCTTTAAATTCTTTAGTAGCTTCTAGGTAGTCTTAGTAT
This sequence comes from Cenococcum geophilum 1.58, assembly GCF_001692895.1. Classification (NCBI taxonomy): domain Eukaryota; kingdom Fungi; phylum Ascomycota; class Dothideomycetes; order Gloniales; family Gloniaceae; genus Cenococcum; species Cenococcum geophilum. Next base: position 916,539 of record NW_027137596.1, read on the forward strand.
AGCCTATCTACTTAACCTTGTACCATATTTTGTCGTTAATATCCTTATAATTAATAATCTTCAATACTTACCATTTGTCTTCTTCTTATCCTCTATACATATCTGCTTTATAAACCGGTGGCTTAACATTCCTATATACTAGCTCTAGCATTACAATATACTATATAGGGTAAATCTTTATTTTAGCTAGTAGGTTTAACTTAAACATAACCGGTAAAATCCTTTATATAATTTTGAAAGGTCCTAGTCTAATATAGTCTAACTTCTTACTTAGTCGTCAACTCTTGAAATTTTTGTATAGTAGCTATACTTTATCTCCCTCCTTAAGATCTGGTCCCTTAGATCTCTTAGCATTATAGTACTTTTTTATTTTCTCTTATACTTTCTTTGCTAATTCCGTAAGATCTATATAAAGATTTATTAATATCTTCATTCTCTCTTTAGCTGTATTACTCGTTTTCTTCGCTTACTATAGTAATAACGATGTTTTCGGCTTATATCCGTAATTTGCCTTAAATAGTAATATGCCTATTCCTTTTTAAGGTGTTATATTATATGCAAACTATATAACTAGTAACAGTAATACCTAATTATTCTATACATAATTAACATAATGCCTTAGGTACTGCTCTAGCGTCTAATTTAATCTTTCCGTTTAACCGTCTGTCTATAAATAATATACGGTGGAAGTTGCTACTTAAACTCCTTACTCCGCTAAGAACACTTCCCAGAATACTGTTACGAATCTTAAATCTCTATCTAATATAATCTTGCTTAGTGCTCTATATCTTATAAACACTTCTTTAACGTAAATTCTAGCGACATCTTTCGCTAAGATTTCTTCTATATATGCTATAAAGTATCCCCACTTCGTAAGCTTATTTACTATCACTAAGATCGCATTATAATCTTGTCCGGTAATAGGATCTCTTAATTTTAGCAACTTAATAATAAAGTCCCATAATATAACCTCCTATAGTCTCTCTAGTATTTTAATAGGTTGTAGCCCTCTATATAGCTTATACCTCGTTAGTTTATTCCTTTAGCAATCTAGACATTCCTTTATAACCCTTTTAGCTATCCTTTAGATTCTATTAATAATATACTCCTCCTAGAGTCTTAACACTAAGCCTATAGCTCTATTGTGTCCTTAGGTTAGTCCCTTATAGAAGTCCTTTATAAACTGCTCTACTATACTTCTTAGGATATACTTTACTTCTCAATTTTTATATATATCCGTCTATAAATCTTCTAGCTATGCTTCTAGAATTCTTTATGCTTAAAAGCTTTCTGGTGTCTTATAGACTTTCTCTAGTTTATTATCTTCTTAAGTTGCTACAATTTTCGGATAATTGTACCTAATTAATCCGTCTATATCTTTTCGCAATAAAGCCCCTAATGGCTTTTCCTCATTTTATAGTTTAGCTTTACGGCTTAGAGTATCTGCCCGCGTATTATCTGTACCTTTAGTATACTAAATTTTAAAATAGTATTCCGTAAGCATCTCTACCCATCTAACCTATCTTTAGTTAAGTTTCTTCGTTATTAGGAATCCTATTAGGTTTTTATAATCCGTCTTAACTATAAATAGTTTCTCTATACCTTACAAGAATACTCTCTATTCCTTTAATACTATAACTATACCTAATAACTCCTTGTTATAGATGTTATAGTTTAACTCCGGTAGTATTATCTTCCAACTATAGTATACCACTAGGTGCTATCTATCTTAATGCCTTTATATAAAGCATGCCCCTAGTATATAGTTTAATGTATCTATTTCTATAACCGTCTCTAGTCCTAGTTAATAGATCTTAAGAACTGGCTCCTAGGTAAATAACTCTTTAACTTTTTTAAAGAGTTCTCTTTACTCCTCTCCCTATACCTATAGTTCTTCTTTCTTTATTAACTACGTAAATAGCTTAATATCCTTTAACTACTGCGCTATAAACCTTCTATAGTAATTGCAAAACCCTAGAAACAATCTTAACTATATAATGTTCTCTAGTTCCTACTAATTTACTATAGCCTTAATCTTTTTTAGATCTATACTAAGTTAGCCTAATTTAATAATAAATCTAATAAAATCGGTCTTCCTAGTAAAGAACTCGCATTTTTTAATTACTACTGGCATCTGTTCTTCTTATAGTCTCTTTAAGACCTATTTAACGTGTTCCCCATATTCTTCCTTAGTCATTAAATAGATAATAATATTATCAAAATATACCATAATAAATTCATCCAAGTATTCCCCTAATACGTTATTAATACGCTTCTAGAACGTTACTAGTGCGTTTATAAGCCTAAATTGTATAACTAATAGTTTATATAGTCCTTCCTTTAACCTAAAGGCTGCCTTCCATTTATTGCCTTCCTTAATCCTAATCTAATAGTACGCCTATCTTAGATCTATCTTTATAAAGATTTNCGNATTNCCNATCCTATCTTAGATTTCGCTAATTAAGGGTAAAGGATACCTATCCTTCCTAGTAATGCTATTTAACTGTCTATAGTTAATACACAGCCTTAGTTTACCATTTTTCTTTAGTACGAATAGTACTGGATAACCTGCTGATAACTACGATAGTCTAATATATCCCTTTTATAGATTTTCCTAGATAAACTCTTTTAACGCTCTACCTTCTTCTTTAATAAGCTTATAAATTAGAAAAAACTTTAGACTTGTTTCTAGTTCCAACTCTATCTTATAGTCCTATACTATATACTTTAACAGCTTTTCACTTTCTAGTGACTATAGTTTCTTGCCGTACTTATAGTATCTCTTTAGTATATAACTTAGTCCTTTTTCTATTTCTTCGTAGGTTACTCCTACTTAGTACTATACCAACTTAGCTTATTATTATATCTTGCGGCGTTAAGTATTTCTAATATTAACTTAACCTATAATCTAATTAATTCTTAAATTATATTCCTATAACTAAGGCATGCCTAATACTGCCTTATCCCGTCCTAATAGTAGGATATTAAAAGACATCTTAATTTATCTCCCTTTAATAGTTATCTAAATAGGTCCTGTTTTAAGATTAATAATCCCTCCTCTATAGGTTATTAGATCTCCTAAAATTGTAACTAATAGGTAAAATTGCTCCTTTTATCTATAAGGTAGCCCTATTCTCTTAACTACTACTAATAAGATATAGTTTCGCGTTGCTTTACTATCTATTAGCGCTTTAAACTGCTAATCTTACCAATTAATCCATAAATTTAGGTGTTATCCTTAAATTCCTTTAAGGGTCTAAGGCTCTACTACTAGCTCCCTTTAGTCCTATAGGCCTCTACTTTTCCTAACTATTAGCTGCTTAATCCTAGTATACTTAGCTCGCTCTTTAGCTAATGCCTAGTTCACTTTTTATCTTTAATATACCATAGACACGTGTTTTCTAGGCATTTCTACTACTATTGTCCGTCTAAGCATTCTTCTATAAGGAATCTTCCTAGTTAAAGTACTAAACTCCCTTCCTCTTAGACCTCTGCTAGATGCCATCTATATATATATTTAGCATTCCTGTACTATTGCTTATCCATTATCTAGTATATCCTTATAGGGTATTTCCGATTCTTTTCCTTTAGATTCTTATGTATTTCGTATATATCGTCTACGCACGTAATCTATAATAACGTGTAATATGCTAGGTGCTTTAGGTTAACTCTTAGCTTGTCTTCATCCTTAAGTTTAAACCTTTATTATACTAATCTAAACATTATAACTTTATTTGCAGGTACTAAGATATATCTCTTACTTCTTTAGTCCTCTAAACGTTCCTCTAGATCCTTTAACGTTATAATTAAGGCTCCTTTAATATATGTTATGGCCTTCTCTATAATTAGGTAGTCCTAAATAACTTTTTCATCCAACTATATATAGAAATCTTCCCACTTATTATTGTGCCTTTACCTATACCACTTTTAGTACAGCTGCTAGAGTATATACAGTTTATCCGTAAGGAAGTATTTTCTTATTACTGCATTGTGACAACCCTTTATATATCATTCCTCAAACCTAGTTAGAATCCCTAGATCCTCTTTATCTTCCAGTTTAATAAGCTACTTAGCTCTTAGTGTGCCTACTCTCAGCCTATTAGTGATTCTTTATACTAGTGCTCTGTCCTTTATATGTCCTAATATGCTAGATCTTTTATCTAGTTTCTGCTCTTACTATAAGGTAATTCTTGCCCTAAACTCCTCTATAGTTTCTTTTATATTACGTCTTATAAGTAGATCCTTAAAGTCTTTATACTTCTTAATCTTGGTATTAACTTTTCAATCTTTAGGCTAAACACTATATTCCCTTAGTAAGTCTTCTAGGTCTATATATCTGTCTCCCAGTCTAATCGCTATTTATATCGCAGATTCTCTAATTTATAAAGAAGCTCCTTGCCTCTTGTCTGTGGGTGTCCTAATTTATACTCTAAATTCTTAACCTCTTAGATTCTTTAATCCTAAGCTTGCTTCTAACTTAAGCTTAGCTCCTACCTTAGTCTAACTAGGCTTACTTAGTGTTCTTATCTCATCTTAAGAGTTTTAAATCTCACTCATCTTGTCTTAAGAATCTTATGCCTATAGGAACTTCTATTCTAAGCTCATTTATATAGTTTTAAACTAAGCTACTGCTCTACTCCATTGGTTATTATCCGTTATAGGTCCTTAAGCTTACCTTATCTCGTCTTAAGAATCTTAGTTATCTCTTATCTTATCTTAAGAATCTTAAGCCTTTAGCCTTTTACCTTTATTAAGTGCCGAAGTGGTTTGCTGTCCTACTTCTCTTACATCTCGTAAAGCGATAGACATTATATCTAGTGGGGTTTCGATCCCTACTAATGTTCCCTATTCTATAGTGAAATTATCCTCTACCTCTAGTATAATATCTCTAAGGTCTACTTACTCCCAGTAAGCGGCCCTTATTACCTTATCGTCACGGAATATTTCGCCTAGGTTGAATTTATTGTCCTTAATGTCCAATTTGCGAACTAGTTTGTTAGTTCTTCTACATCCTACAGGTGCTGGCTCTTATAGCCAGTAGCTTACGCCGTACTTAGCGTCCTTATGAATTCGGTATACGTTATTATAATAAAACGCAAAACTTTTAATTAAACATTCTTTTATTCCTCGCAGTATATTATTATCCCTTTATATGTATATATCGTCTACTAGTCTTATACCTTTTACTATATAGTAACTCTACCTACTTCTACAGTCTCTAACGTAATAACCCTATTTTCCGCAATTTATATAAGCTCCTTCTTTAAACTATTTCTCTTGTTATAGAGTCCGCCTAAATGTCTTCTACTATTAAGATCCCTAATTTGGCCTCTGCTCCTTAGACTTTTAATTACTTAATCCTTATCCTCTAGGTTTTTATAGTTTGCTCCATCTCTTATAGGCTTCTTTAGTACCACTTAGGTCCATTAGCTCTGCGCCATACCATATTTTCTAACTTAGCTTTTATTATTACGTACTCTACACCTTATATAACTATAGAACTCTATCCTAGCCTCTCTTAACCTATTCCCTTTAGTAGATCTAATTGTTAATCTTAATCGCCTAATCTATTAGATCCCTTAGGGTGTCCGTATCTTCTATTAAGATAATTACGTCCTAGACTTTAGCCTTAAGTCCCTGTTTATACTATACTATAAGCGCCCTATTATTCTACTTTACTTATATTGCTAGTGTCTGGAACTATATTATATACTTAATTACTAAAGTTCGTTGCACGAGGTTCTAGAGTTTTCTTTCCGCTATAGTTATTTCTTCTAGGTCTCTAAATATCTGCGTGAGTTGCTCTGCGAATTCTTCCTAACTTAAGAATATAAATCGCACGTTTTAGTTAGTGGTTGTTATTCCGTTTACCTATATCTTTATAAGGTAAGGTTTAAACCACTTAAGTGCTTTTCCTAATAAGAATAGTCCTATATAGGCTATCCGATCCACGGGTATAGGTAACTTTACTCCCTCCTATAAGACCTTAAAGTGCATCTATATAAGGAATCCTTTAAGCTTTAACCTCTCTCCTGTAAATCTCTCAATTAATAGTAGCTTAATCTTTACTGCTCCTATCCCGTTAAGTCTTTCTTCTAATACTATATTATTAGCTGTTAACTAGTTAACTATTTCCTATAGCTATCCGACCGTTATAGGTTGCTGTAAGTTAGTATCCGCTATACTAGTATCACCTCCTATCCCTAAAGTAGTTGCTGCCATCGATGGTATTATAGTGGCTGCTTTTAGTAGTATGTTATTTAACTTCTTATATTAATACTATAACTAGATAGTGATTATATAACGGAACCTTATAGCAAGAACTACGGTGGGCTCGTTATTAGGCTAGGTGTATAGGAAATGTAAGTACAAAAGTTAACAACGTAATAATAACTAGTGGAGTGGTTGCCTAACAGATTAACTCTAATTATATTCTAAGAATTACTACAAGGAAGGAACTATCTAGGTAGGGATTAAGGGTCCTTAAATACACAACCGTACTTCTAAGAAAGTTATTACTCTATCTACTCTGTCTACTCTGTTCGCTCTATAACAGATCTTATAGATTATATAGATTATATAGATCATACCACATGACTCTGCTTACCATTCCTCGTCACATAGTTCTATGGGTTCCATCCTAGACCGTGCTTATATTAACCAACTAGCTTCTTCCGACTCCTCTCCAAGTAGTCGTAATATTGTACTTAAAGCGTCCGTAACAATTGGTCGTCTTCTAAGATAATTATATTATTAGTTTATATACCAACAATTTTAAATAGGGTTCCTATAGTTATAATAAGGAAGCAGGAATCAAATATAGAAGTAGTTATTAAAAGCTTCTCTTTATAGTGCTTACTATAGGTAACCCACCAATAAGTTTTTACCTCTGCGATTCTATATAATGGCTTAAGTATAACTATAATTGTATCTTTAGAATACTAGTGGCGAATTTGCTCTAAAAGGTATGCTAATATTAAGCGCTAAAGGTGCGTCTCTAATTGGGTATAGGCTTAAGTAATATNTTATAAATAAACNGCTATTNNATTNTTTATTAANGAGGGAGCTAATATAATAATNACNCGCTAACTAGCTNNTTAAATTATAGGAGATTATATAAGAATTATCTCTTTGCTATTATTATTATAACCTTAGATAATAAGCCTTAATTTCTTAAATAGGGCGTTAGTAGTCTTGTCCTTAATCTTATTAACTATCCTTAACTTAAAGATGCGAACTTTATTAAACTTAGTAAGGTTATACTTTTTAAATTTAAAGACTCCTCTTATAATAAGACCGTTGATCTCCTACTTGTCGGATGCTTAGAAAGGAGCTCCTGGGGTTATAATATAATCTTCCTTTTAGAGCTATTTTGCGAGCTTAAAGTTAGCCTTTTCTTTAGCTGTTATAAAGGCCATTAATAACTTAACTNTATTCTTAATNGCGGCAATAAATTNTTCTTTAAAATTANTAAGATATTAGCNATTTNNTAATCCCTTTAGGCGACCTCTANCGCGTTATAGTTATAGCGCATCTACTATAATTATATTAGAATTATAGTCGCCTTCTAGAGCATATTAATTATAGTTCTCTTTTAGGGCATCTTTTAGGGCATCCTATAAAGGCTCGGAATTGTTATCTTTATAGTAAGGCTTAATAATAGTTAAATAGAATTAAGTAGGTCTGTAAGGCATCTAAATAGTATAAGTTTAACTATTAATTATAATAAGTTAATATGGGCCTAACTATCCTCCCTTTTTACGCTATACGCGTACCTTAGACTAAAGTGGCAGATTAATTATAGTTGAGGTATTTAGGCCATTTCTTATTCCTAGTGCGTTATTAACCTAGCGTATAGTATAAAGGCGTTATACCTCCTTTATTACCTTATAAATCGCCTTAGCTCATTATATAATAGAGGGAGATAGTAAAGAATTATTAGTTATTTATAGGTAGGCGCTAAAGACTAGTAATATAGGTATAAGTCTATCTAGGCTAGCAGAATCGTTAATAGCTTTAACAGCTATTTATAAGGTAAGTTCTTTACTAGCGTCCTTTAGTTCTAAAGAGATAATCTTATATACGCGGCGTAATAGCGCGTAATATTACTTTACTTTTTTAATACTATTATATGCCTTAATAGGGACTTTCTTAACCTTAATTGCTATTGCCTTTATTTATTATCGGAACTCTATAGATAAGAAGTTCTTTCCTACGTTATAGACGATTTAATTAGGGGGTTTTAGGTAGACATTAATCTAGTATAACTAAAGGGTATCCTATGCGTTCCTAGCTAATATATCCTTTAAAAATTATATGGCTTAGAAGGAGGTTAAGAAGTTAATAACTTAGAGTACTAGCTTGCCGCTAAGATATATAACGTTAACAATAATATAGAAGTTAAAGTTATAGTTATCTTTAAGGGTGAACTTAAATCGGCTAGGGGACCTCTAGTTTATTTAGTAGTAGTAATAGTATTTTATAAGATGCTTAATTGCCTTAACCTTAACTTTATAGCCTACTTATTAAAGAACCCTAAGTAATTAGTAAACTAATAGGTGACTAAAACAACGGTGTAGTTGGCGTAACTCTAACTTAGTTAAATAGCTCTAAGCAACACTCTTTTCTAGTTATTAAAGGAGTAGCTAAAGGTAATCCTACTTGCGTACAATAGGCACCCGATTATCTCCCTGTATAAGTATATTCTTAAGGTTATTAAGCTTAACGCCTAATTTGTTTATATCTCTAATATAAAATAAAAATAGGGTATTTATGGGAATAATATAGAAAGTAATACACCCTAAGGGGGTTTGGACCCTAATTATACTAAGAGAAATTATAGTACCCTTGCTAAAACGAATTGTATATTAGCCTGCCGTTAAATAGTTAATCTAAATAAAGCTATTAAGCTACTAAAGGGCTCGCACTTAAGGTTCTCCTACTATAGATACTCCTATAGCTTTAGTATCCGGTATAATACTATAGAAGACATTTACTAAGTATCTATTATTAAAGGAAAACGCGAAGCTCTCCTTTGGCTTATTAAAGATATTTAACTTTGTAATAGAATGGAGCGTAGATTAGTTATTAAGAATAGCAACGGTTTGTATACTATTTATCTTACCATACTTAGTAAAGTATTAGTTAGGTAAGTAGTTCTCAATTTCTATATCTATAAGGAGCTATTTAGTTTTATTAACCTTACCCTTAAGATCTTCTACGCCTTTATATTAAACTAGAAAGCTTTAAAAGTAGGCTATAGTAACCTTATAATTTCTAACGTTTTTTATACTCTAACGGAACTTATTATATACCTCTTTTCGCTTATTAAGGGAGTGTCTAATTAATTAGTAATTTGGCTTCTTACAAACGTAGCACTTTTTCTAGCAATTACTTTGAAATAAACCTCCATAAGGACCTCTATAATTACCTTATAGTTAACGTTAATTATACCCTCTTTTGTATTCCCTACTACGGCCGCTATATATTTAATTAGTCTAGTTATAATTATGTTAGTTAGGAATACTTAGTTAAGTAGAGTTTTTGGTATAGAACTGTTAAGATTCTTATATTTATATCGCAGTACCTATAGCAGAGCGTAGCTTAGTATATACTCCTTTAAACGTATCTATAGGTTTATATAGCGCTAAGTTATACTTAGGAACGCCACGGCATACTAAGATAACCTAATCCCTTAGACTATTCTTATTTTGGTAAGTTTTAGTAAGGCCATATTAGATTTTCTAGAGTTTATTAAAGAGTAGTTAAAGGTACTCTAAACAAGTCTTTATTAGGTTAGAAGTAATAACTCTCTAAAATATAGTCTCCCGCCATTTAGATATATAAAGTTAGCGATTCTTATTAGTTTTAAAGTAGGCTCTAGTAAGCTAAAGCATTATATTAAAGTTATAGTTTTTACCCATAATATAGTTATAATAGAATATTACGGCCTATCCTTTTAATATAATAGAGAAAGCGTAATAGTACTAGTGGCGTTAAATTCTAACCTTATTATAACAGTTATAAAAGACCTATAGTTTTACTCCGAGCATATTATATAGTTCTCCTCTAAACTTCTTCTCTTCGTCTAAATATACCTTTATTAGATTCGTAACTTCTTATAATAAAGGCTTACTAGTTAGCTAAAGTAGAGGAGGTAAAGGCGGAGCAACTCTAAGTAGGAGAGCACCTTTAGGTGGGAGAGCAGCTTTAGGTAGGGGGTTAGCGTTCTAGGGGTTTTAATATAAATTAAAGTTACCTTCTAAAGAATATAGGTTGTTTTTAGGTTTCTATAGTTAATATATAATTTTAGCTTCCGTCCATATTAGTTCTTCTATACTAGTAATAACGGCCTAAATATTACTAGCAATTAGGTTACTATTTTTAGTAATATATACCCTATTTCTACAGAGGAAGTCTTAAAAATCCCGAATAATATTAACGTTGCTAAGTGCCTAGGTATTAGCAGTCTATTCTATAAAATCCTCTCTAAAATACTCCCATAGTTATAAATTGGTATAGCATCTATTTTAGTAGAATATAATATAGTGTAGGAGAAAGCCGTTAACTTATTTTGCGGTATAAGTTGTTATATTAAAGGCGAATTTATCCCAATCTTTATTAATAAGTTTCGCGTACTTAGCTACCCCTAGTAGTAAGGAGTCTTTCTAGTTATTTAAAGTAGGCGTAGCCATGTTTTTGGAGGGAGGGAAGTATTATTAGTGTAGGGATTATTGTTTAGTACGCGTTTGTAATATATATTTATTATTTAGTACGCGTTTATTATTTAGTACGCGTTTATTATTTAGTACGCGTTTATTGTTTAGTACGCGTTTATTGTTTAGTACGCGTTTATAACGTATATTTGCGGTTATAGGGCTTAGGACCAGTTCTGGCCTTAAATCGCGAAGACTTATAAAGTATATTATTCTGCGTAATAGACGCAAGAATCCATAATTTTAAAAAGGCTTAGGACTAGTTCTAGCCTTTAGATCCTTAGATTTGTGGAAGAGTTCTATTTAAGGTTTAGGACCAGTTCTAACCTTAAAAGATAGCTTCCTTTAGCACAAGTAGCACTAGTATAGTAGCTTGTCTCTTCTTGGTAATACCTAGCTGTTCTATAGTATAACTATAAAGTTAACTACTAATTAGTGTTGGTTACACAAGGGGATATTACGTAGCTACGGTTCGTAGATAGTATGATAATTGTTGTTCTTTATTCTTTAGGGGGGGGCGAGGAGCTTAAGGCTCCTCGCCACACTAGTGCCGCGGCGACACGTGACGGCAACTTGCCGCACGTAATGGCAACTTGCCTATATTCCCAATAGGTATAAAGGTGTCGTAGCTTTCTAATATATATAGAGTATAGTATTATAGTAGAATTATAAAAGCTTCCTTATATTTTATAATATAGAGGATATTCCTATAAAACTAAAGGATAAAGGGAAGTATCCTACTATACCCTTAAAGGAGTGCCTAATATAAAAGGCTATTTAAATCTATTAAAAAGAATAGAGATATATTAAAAAGAATAGAGATATATTAATAAGCTTAATTCTTTTATAATTTCAAACGATAAAAAGAGGAAATAAGGCTCTTAAGACTTTTAAAAAAGGTAGGGGCAACTATAAAAGCGTCGCCGTAAAAGTAGTAGCAAAAACCTTATATAATAGGCCTAGTTTAATAAATATAAAAAAAAAAAAAAAGGCTATATTAGAGGGAGTATTAAAGGTAAAATATACTATTTCTTTTAAGAATAGTAATAATAAGTTGTATAAAATACAAACCGAGTATAAAGAGAGATTAAAATCCCTTATTATATTTAGTTACTTTAGTTTCTAATTTCTCTATTATAGAGAATCTTTGGTATATAATTAAATAGAGGACTAAATAGAATTAGATTTATAATATACCTTAAGAACTACAGTATTCAATTAAGGTAGAATATGATTATATTACTTTTAATATATTAAAGCAAATATAGTAATATAGAAGTAGAGAGGGCCTTTTAAGTGCAGTAGTAAGAGCTAAAATAACATTAATTTATACCTAAAATTAATTTATACATATCGTTAAAGCTTTATTTTTATAACCGTAATTAATTATATTTATATAGTGATGGCTAAACCTACCTCTTATATAAATTTGTATTGGGACTGGGTTTTGCGACATTTTTGCGAGGCAACGACATTTTTCCGCTAGGCCTCGGGTCCGATGCAAAATGCAAGGCATTGCATCGAAGAGGAGCCCCTCCACCTTCCGTCTATTACTAAGATCCTATAGCGTTACAAAGTTATTCTGTCAGCACTCCTCTCGTGCGTATTAATAATTTCCGTTTCAATCTACTGGTTGCGGTAGTCTGGTAATATCACTGCATGCGCAACAACAAACCTCTCGCTGGTCACCAAGATATTGTCTTCAGGGTCAATACCTGTCGTGGTGCCGAATGTGGTGATCGTATACTCATCATTGGGTTCCACCCTAGCATTGCACTCTATAACCCTTGAATTATTTTGAGGGCCATGGGGCAAACCTGCAGGCGATACCACTATGACATAATCCCGCCATATCCGTTACGAGGCAGGGCAGATGGATCAATCGATGGTATAAATGCTTCAAATTCTCCTCGCAACTTCAGTGTTATCATTCTCACCCTACGACCTCTTCCCAAACCATCTATCGCAAGTTGATCAACGACACTCTACCGCACCATCTATCCATAATGGCCTGCCCTTACAACCCCAAGGCCACTCCCGCTCTCACTGCAAGCCAGCCTCAGAGCACAGAAGAAGAGAAGATTCCGCAGCCCCCGAGCCACTATTTCATCGGCAATCTTGCCGATATTGACCCTACCTCAAACACTCAATCTTTCTGGCAATTGACCGATATATACGGTGAGATCTACCAGCTAGACCTCCCAGGTCGGAAAGCGATTATTTGCTCGTCCTATGAACTAGTCAACGAACTATGCGACCCGGATCGCTTTGAAAAGGCGGTTATGGGGCCACTGGAGGAGACTAGAGCGCTGTTGAAGGATGGCTTATTTACAGCTTACCCCGGGGAACATGTGAGTTTTTCTAATGCTTTTGAAGAATTGCCCTCATCACCGCAGCCACCAGAAAGATATTAGCTGTGTATATCTGAGAATCTACTGAGTCACCTCACACCTGGCACAAGGTGCCTAAGGGCCTACAGGGCACACCATTAAGATCTCTCTAGAGTAGTATGGAAGCCATTGAAGTTGCAAGATGATGCTGCGCGGACGGTCAATTTGAACGATTTCTTCTTTCTTTTTCTATGCGTTAATATGCTAACATATTCATCATTCGCTTAGAATTGGTATGTGGCACACAGAACGCTGATGCCGGCTTTCGGGCCCATGGCTATCCGCAAGGTTGTACCCTGACCCATGTGAATCAATGCTTTCTTCACTCACACACGACAGATGTTCCCCGAAATGATGGACATTGCCTCGCAAATGATTCTAAAATGGGATCGGTTTGGGCCAGACAATGAGATACTTTGTTCTGACGACTTCACTATAAGTCTTCCATTGAATAAATTTTATAAACTTATAACAGAGCCTAACACTTCTTGCACAGATTGGCGTTCGATACGATCGCACTTTGCGCCTTCGGCTATAGATTCAATGAGTTTTACTCTAAGGACCCACACCCTTTCGCAAGTCAGATGGCGGAAGTGCTCATCGAAAGTGGAAAGAGAGCAAGCAGGCTCTCAGTCGAAAATCACCTTCGAATTTGGTCAGCTGCTCATAACCGGGAAAATGTGGCAGCAATGCATAAGCTTTGTGACGAACTCGTGGCCGAGCGGAAGGCAAACCCCAATCCTGAAGTGAATGATCTCTTGAATACTATGTTGAATTCTTCCGATCCCGTGACTGGAGAGAAGATGACGGACGAGTCTATCAGGTACAACATGGTCACATTTCTGGTATGTTGTCCAAAAGGTCACAATCGGCAGGTGAAATACTAACAGCTTAAAGGTTGCTGGACATGAAACAACGAGTGGTACATTGGCCTTCCTATTCCACCACTTCCTCCGCAACCCCGAGAAGCTTATTGCTGCGCAAAAAGAAGTCGATGACGTAGTCGGGGACTCTGCGCTTGAGCTGGAACACCTTCCTAAACTCAAATATATCAAGGCTAGCATATACGAGGCGCTTCGATATATGGGCCCGATCGGCTTAATTGTTAAGCGGGCAAAGCAAGATACCACCCTTGCCGGAAAATACAAAGTTGACAGCAAGGCCCAGCTTATCTGCAACCTGAAACCGTTCCACCATGACCCCAAAGTCTGGGGCGATGACGCAGATGTCTTCAGGCCAGAGAGAATGTTGAACGGTGGATATGAGAGCCTCCCCCCTAACGCATTCAAGCCCTTCGGTGACGGAGAAAGGGCTTGCATTGGACGAGCATTCACTGAACAGGAGATGATTATAGCTGTTACATTGATCTTACAACGATTTCAGGTAGAGATGGCTGATCCCAGTTATTCCTTCCGTGAGTCTCGGTCCCTTATTGTGTATACATCTGCTGACATGGTTACCAGACATCAAGACTACACTCACTCTAAAGCCCGGCGACTTCAAAATCAAAGTAAGAAGGAGGCCTGGGAAGAGTCTAATGGTTGGGATACCAGGCGCTGTTAGTTCAACAAAAAGCACCATGCACACTACTTCTGACAAAAGCGGTCCTCAAACCTCAACCGGAAATAGGCTTACAGTACTTTATGCGTCACAATCAGGAACATGCAAAGCATATGCCGAGGACCTCCAGACCAACGCTTCAAATTACGGGTTTTCAGCCACAGTTAAAACCCTCGATAACGCGACAGAAAGAGTCCCAAAAGATCATCCGGTGATCATCATTACACCTTCATATGAAGGAAGACCTGCAGATAACGCAAAAAAATTTGTTTCCTGGCTTGAGGCAAACTCCAGTTCCAAGATACTAGAGAATGTCAGTTATGCAGTCTTCGGCGTTGGAAACAGCGACTGGGTTTCGACTTATCATCGCATCCCGAAACTCGTCGACCAACTCTTCGAAAAGATGGGGGCAACTAGGTTCACGGCCACTGGGTTTGTTGATGTCAAGTATGATATTGTTGGTCCTTGGGAGGACTGGGTCGCAAAGATGTGGCAAGACCTCCGTGAAAGAAGTGGGACGACGCACGAGATTCAGTCCAGCGAGCTCCAGATAACCATGGAAAAGCCAAATACTTCAACGAATACGGGAGATGAGGGACCTGACTATATTGTTGTGAAAAAGAATATTAATCTAGGTGGCGGTGATGTTGGTCTTGTAAAGAAACATATGGAAGTCGAACTTCCAGAAGGCGTCTTTTATCGCACTGGTAGGCCCTGTTAAAGATAATGGTAATGCATGGGAAGCTAATATCATCGTAGGTGATTACTTGGTCGTCTTGCCGTCCAATAGCGCTGAGACAATCAAGCGTGTAGCTAAGAGATTCAATATCTCAGCGGACGACGTCATCAAAATATCAGGCACTAATAAAGCATTTTTAGTAAGTTTGTATGCGCGAATAATGATTGGTTCGCTGTTAATCACCTTCCAGTCGCCTGGGAGTTCCATGTCCGTCTTCGATCTTCTAGCGACTCGCGTGGAACTCGCTACCCCAGCATCGCAGAGGCAGATTGAAGCTTTGGCAAAAGCGACTCCAGAAGATCAAAGGACAGAGCTCTCACGTATCGCCTCTGAAGGCGTTTATCAGTCCGAGATTTTACCAAAGCGATACTCTATCCTCGACCTACTCGAGGATCACCCCGCTTGTGAGCTCAGCTTTGCTGCATATATTGACATGCTCAAACCACTCTCTCCACGGCAATACTCCATCTCCTCATCTCCTCTCGCTTCTGCGCAATTTAACACTGCAAAATCCCACGCCCAGCAAACTACTCTCGCCTCCATAACCTATGATGTCCACGATACACCTGCTTGGAGCGGCAATGGTCGCATATTCAAGGGTGTTGCATCTACCTATCTTTCGGCCTGCGAGCCGGGAGCGAGAATCCGCTGCTTTGTGCGTCCAACAAATGCCGCCTTCCATCTACCACCGGACCCCGAAACTCCAATCATCATGATTGCAGCTGGCACTGGTATAGCACCCATGCGTGGCTTCATACAAGAACGTGCGGTCATTGCTTCAGGGGGGCAGCAAAAGTTTGGGCCGGCGATTCTGTATTTCGGCTGTCGCCACCACGAGAAAGACTTCATCTATGCGGAAGAGTTGAAGCAGTGGGAGAAAGACAAAGTGGTGAGTGTTCGACCAGCCTTCTCGAAGACCGGGCCACCTGGGAGCGCCAAGTACGTGCCAGAGCGTATATGGGATGAGAGGGAAGAAATTGCGAAACTGTTCCTTGACGGGGCGAAGATTTTCGTGTGTGGGAGCGCTAGTAAACTTGCAAAGAGCACGGCAGAAATTTGTAAGAAGATTTGGTTGGAAAAGAACCCAGGAAAGAGTGATGAAGATGCGAATGAGTGGTTGGATAAACAAAAGGAAGATCGTTATGTGAGTGATGTCTTTGAGTGATGAGAGAAGACCTGATGAATGACTAAAACTCTTTCATTTCTTATTCGATATCCCGTGCTTTTCTATTCTTCTATACGATCCAGAAATGTGTTCCATTTCAAGGGGGCCTATAAGAATGTGGCTACCACGACACTCTTTGTTTTCAAAGCGTATGCTCATGAACATCAATGTATTTTAATAGTTGATACGTTGTTCATAAGGTCGAAGAAAATCTAATGGTTCACTGTTCATTGCTTTGTCATAACAACCCTGTAGCCCGCTTCTAATGGCCTCACTCCTTTGGTTGCCTCTGTGCTTCCAGATCTCCAGAATTATTTGTACTATGCCTCAACTAATTTCAGTGACTGCACCGCCGCTCTTGAGATCGCTAATAGATCGCAATGGATATTCCTTATCTAGTTGTTAGAAGTTTAAGGACCAGGGTGAGCGAAATCCTAATCAATAACAATTGATACGATACGCGAGATTATATCATATTATATTATATCAATTGATTTTTTTAATCCGCTACTAAATAAGCGAGTAATCTACCAACGTCCTTAGCTTCCCTACTAATTAGGTATCCCCTTTTTGTTACGGACGCTTTAAGTACGATATTACGACTACTTGGAGAAGAGTCGGAAGAAGCTAGTTGGTTAATTTAGGCACGGTCTAGGATGGAGCCGATAGAGCTATGTAACGAGGAATGGTAACCGAGGTCACATGACGTTGTACACAGTGTACGTAGTGTATGAAGGGAATGTACGTATAATACGTATAACACGTACCTTATATATAAAGGGGATTTCTTAGGAGTATAGTTGTGTATTTAAAGGACCACAGTCCCTACCTAAATAGTTCTCTCCTTTGTAGTAAATCTTAGAATATAATTAGAGTTAATCTGTTAGGTAACTACTCTACTAGTTATATTTATATTGTTAACTATTCTATACCTATATACCCAGCCTATTAATAAGTCTACCGTAGTACTTTCTATAAGGCTTTATTATACATTTACTACTAAGGTTATAGTAAAAAAAGTTAAATAATATGCTACTAAAAGCAGCAGCTATAACGGCGTTAATAGCGGGAACTACCTTAGGATTAGGTAATAATACTAGTATAGTAAATACTAACTTATAACTAGTTACTATTAGATAGCTATAGGAAATAGTTAATTAATTAATAGATAATAATAGGATACTTAAAGAAAGGATTAACGGGATTGGAGCGGCTAAGGTTAAGTTACCCTTAATAGAGCGATTCTTAGGGGAGAAGTTAAAGCTTAAGGGGTTCCTTATATAAATACACTTTAAGGTTATATAGGAAGGAGTAAAGCTAGGAATGCCTATAGATTAAGTTGCTTACGCAGGACTATTCTTAATAGGAAGGGCACTTAAGTAATTTAAGCCTTACCTTATAGAGGTATAAGAGTATAGCATAACAACTACTAACTAGGAGGTACGGTATATATTCTTAAGTTAGAACGAGTTTATAGAATAATTAACGCAAATATTTAGAAACCTAAAAGCAACCACTATAGTAAAAAGAAAACTTTAAAACCTAGTATAAAGGACTTTAGTAATTAAGTATACGATATAGTTTTAAATATTAGTAATATAGGTTAAATAGAATAATAAAGCGCTTATAGCACAATATAAATAGGGACTTAAGGTAAAAATCTAGGATATAATTATTCTAATAAAAGATACGGATACTCTTAGGGATTTAATTAATTAAGTAATTAAGATTAATAATAGGATTTACTAAAGAGAGTAGACTAAAAAGGGTTAGGATAGAGTTCTATAGTTATATAAGGCATAAAGCACGTAATAATAAAGTTAAAATTAAAAACTATAGTATGGCGCAGAGCTAATAGACCTAAGTAGTACTAAAGAATCTAAAAGATAAAATAAGAAATTATGGAAACCTAAAGAATAAGAATTAAGTAATTAAAGATTTAAGGAGTAGAGGCTAAACCAGGGATCTTAATAATAGAAGACGTTTAGGCGGACTTTATAGCAAGAAAAATAGTTTAAAGAAGGAGCTTATATAAATTGCGGAAAATAGGGTTACTATATTAAAAACTATAGAAGTAGTTAAAGTTACTATATAGTAAAAGGAATAAGATTAGTAGAAGATATATATATATAAAGGAATAATAGTATACTGCAAGGAATAAAAGAATATTTAATTAACAGTTTTGCGTTTTATTATAATAACATATGCCGAATTTATAAGGACGCTAAGTATGGCGTAAGCTATTAGCTATAAGAGCTAAAATTATTAAAGTTTAGAGGAATTAATAAACTAGTTCGTAAATCGGATATTAAGGATAATAAATTTAATATAGGTAAAATATTTAGTAATAATAAGGTAATAAAAGCAGCTTACTAGGAGTATATAGACCTTAAAGATGTTATATTAGAGGTAGAGAATAATTCTACTACAAAGTAGGGAATATTAGTAGGGATTAAAACCCTACTAGATACGATATCTATCGCTTTACAAGATATAAAAGAAGTAGGATAGTAAACTACTTCGGCACTTAATAAAGGCAAAAGGCTAAAGGCTTAAAATTCTTAAGACGAGATAAGAGATAACTAAGATTCTTAAGATAAGATAAGGTAAGCTTAAAGACCTATAATAGACAATAACCAATGGAGTAGGGTAATGGCTTAGTTTAGTAATATATAAATAAGCTTAGGATAAAGTTTCCTAAGAATATAAAATTCTTAAGATAAGATAAGTAAGATTTAAGACTCTTAAGACGAGATAAAAACGCTATAGAAGCCTAGTTAAACTAAGGCTGGAGGTAAGCTTAAGATAGAAGTAAGCTTAGGATTAAGAATCCTATAGGACTAAGATTTTAGCAACAGAATAAGGACTATTAAAGAAATTATAAGTAAGGCTTAGCAATAGGATTAAAATGTTAATACTATAATTAAGAAGTAAGAGAACTTTAAGGATTTATCTATAAGACGTAAACCAAAAGAAACTATAGAAAAATTTAGGTAAAGAATTATTGTATAGCAAGAATAGAAACTAGATAAGAGATCTAACATACTAGGTTATATAAGGGATAGAGCGCTAGTATAAAGAATTACTAATAGGCCTAGGGCAGGCATACTAAGAGCTAAGTAGCTTACTAAACTAGAAAATAAAGAGGATTTAAAAATCCCTATTAGGTTTAAAGAACTATATATAAAGGGCTATTATAATATAGTAATAAAAAGATACTTCCTTACGGATAAGCTGTATATACTCTAATAGCTATACTAAAAGTGGTATAGATAACGATATAATAATAAGTAGGAAGATTTCTATATATAGTTGGATAAGTAGGTCATCTAGGACCACCTAATTATAGAGAAGGCCATAACTTATATTAAAGGAGCCTTAATTATAATATTAAAGGATTTAGAGGAATAATTAGAGGACTAAAGAAGTAAGAGATGTATCTTAATACCTATAAATAAAGTTATAACGTTTAAATTAGTATAATAAAGGTTTAAACTTAAAGATAAAGACGAGTTAAGAGTTAACCTAAAGTACCTAGTATACTATACGCTATTATGGATTGTATATATAGATAATATATATATAATATATAAGAATTTAAAAAAAAAAAAAACTGGAAATACCCTATAAGGATATATTGGGCGCTAGATAAGCAATAGTATAGAAATACTAAGTATATACACAGCTAGTATCTAGCAGAAATTTAAAAGTTAGAAGACTTAATACTTTAACTAGAAAGATTTCTTATAAAAGAATACTTAAATAGATAATAGTGGTAGAAATGCCTAGAGAATACGTATTTATAGCATATTAAAGATAAAAAGTAAACTAGGTATTGGCTAAAGAGTAAGCTAAGTGTACTAGGATTAAGTAGCTAATAGTTAAAAAAAAGTAGAGGCCTATAGAACTAAAGGGAGCTAGTAGTAGAGCCTTAAACCCTTAAAGGAATTTAAGGATAATACCTAAATTTATAAGTTAATTGGTAAGATTAGCAGTTTAAAGCACTAATAGATAGTAGAGTAACGCGGAATTATATCTTACTAATAGTAGTTAAGAGAATGGGATTACCTTATAGATAGAAGGAACAACTTTACTTATTAGTTATAATTTTAGGAAATCTAATAGCCTATAGAGAAGGGATTATTAACCTTAAAATAGGACCTATTTAAATAACTATTAAAGGGAGATAAATTAAGATATCCTGCTATTAGGACGGGACGAGGTAGTATTAAAAATACTTTAGTTATAGGAATACAATCTAAAGATTAATTGGATTATAGGTTAGGTTAATATTAAAGATATTTAATACTATAAAATTGTAACGGAACCTTATAGCAAGTACTATAATAGGCTTGTTAATAGGCTAGGTATATAGGTAATGTAAGTTAAAGTTAATAACGTAATAATAACTGGTGGAGTGGTTGCCTAATAGATTAACTCTAATTATATTCTAAGAATTACTATAAGGAAGGAACTATCTAGGTAGGGATTAAGGGTCCTTAAATATACAACTATACTTTTATAAAATTCTTCTTATACGTAATATACGTCTTATATATAAGGTACGTAAGTTTCTCTTATTCCTCTTATTTAATACGTAGCATATTATATAACCTTAGTTACTATTCCTTATTATATAGTTTTACCGGCTCTATTTTAGACTATATTTAAATTAACTAACTAGCTTCTTCTAACTCTTCTTTAAGTAGTTATAATATTATACTTAAAGCGTCTATAACACTATCTCCCTCCTCTCTATCTTTATCCTTAAAGATCCTTAATATCTTTAAGTTATTTACTAGAGGTGTAATATCCGTTTAATTAATTTAGTTAATATTATTACTTATTATACCTAAAGCAATTTCCTCTTTATACGCCCAATATTGTGCTCGCACTATTACTATAATATTATCTCTTAGTAAGATTATACCGTCTCTATATTCTTATTATTTAAAAGAAGGGTTAGTTTATATTATGTTAGCGAGTCTATCTTCGTAATAACCGTCCTCTTATTTAGAGTATACTAAAGTAAATATTTGTTTGTCTTATAACGTTTGCTCTACCTCTAATGCTAAATATACGTAACCTATTACTTTTATTAGTCGTCTAGTTCCCTAATTAATTTATCTTAGGGTTTTATATTTAATCTACTGCTATATAGCTAGATAATAAACTATCTTAAGCCCTTATTAAGTTAAAACGTTCTTAGGACGCGGAATAGAAGGCCCTAGATATTTGCATTGCGGCGTCTACTCGTTTACTCCGTCTTAAGAAGGTTTATAAGAAGGTCTATTTTAAGGAGTAAAAACTTATAGAATAGGGTCTATAGGAACTTAGTAATAAAAAAACAGATCCTTTTTTAGCTAAGAAGGAAATAGATTTAAGTAGTTTAGTAACTGCTCTTCTTAGGTCCCCCTTAGGTAACTTATTCTTTAGTAATCCTTTTTTATTAATACTACCTAACCTAATCTCTTCTAATACTCCTATACCTTTCCTATAGCGCTCTTTAAATTTTTTAGTAGTTCCTAAGTAGTCTTAGTATAGCCTATCTACTTAACCTTATACTATATTTTATTGTTAATATCCTTATAACTAATAATCTTTAAAACTTACTATTTGTCTTCTTCCTATTCTTTATACGTGTCTACTTTATAAACTAGTAGCTTAATATTCCTATATACTAGCTCTAGCATTATAATATACTGTATAGGGTAAATTTTTATTTTAGCTAGTAGGTTTAACTTAAATATAACTAGTAAAATCCTTTATATAATTTTAAAAGGTCCTAGCCTAACGTAGTTTAACTTCTTACTTAGTTATTAACTCTTAAAATTTTTGTATAGTAGCTATACTTTATCTCCCTCCTTAAGATCTGGTCCCTTAAATCTCTTAATATTATAGTACTTTTTTATTTTCTCTTATACTTTCTTTACTAATTCTATAAGGTCTATATAAAGATTTATTAATATCTTTATTCTTTCTTTAGCTATACTACTTGTTTTCTTTACTTACTATAGTAATAATAATATTCTTAGCTCGTATCCGTAATTTGCCTTAAATAGTAATATGCCTATCTCTTCTTAAGGTATTATATTGTATATAAACTATATAATTAGTAATAGTAATATCTAACTATTCTATGCGTAATTAATATAGTGCCTTAAATACTGTTCTAGTGTCTAATTTAATCTTTCCGTTTAACTATTTGTCTGCGGATAATATATAGTAAAAGTTACTGCTCTAACTCCTTATTTTGCTAAGAATACCTCTTAGAATACTACTATAAATCTTAGATCTCTATTTAATATAATTTTACTTAATGCTCCGTATCTTGCAAATACTTCTTTAATATAGATTTTAGCGACGTCTTTTACTAATATTTCTTTTATATATGCTATAAAGTATCCCTACTTCGTAAGCTTGTCTACTATTACTAAAATTATATTATAATCTTATCCGGTAATAGGATCTCTTAATTTTAGTAACTTAATAATAAAGTCCTATAATATAACCTCCTATAGTCTCTCTGGTATTTTAATAGGTTATAGCCCTCTATATAGCTTATGCCTTATTAGTTTATTCCTTTAGTAATCTAGATATTNNTTTATAACTTTTNGCGCTAAGCCCTAGATTTTATTAATAATGTACTCCTTCTAGAGTCTTAACACTAAGCCCGTGGCTCTATTATGTCCCTAAGTTATTTCTTTATAGAAATCTTCTATAAATTATCCTACTATGCTTCTTAGGATATACTTTACTTCTTAATTTTTATATATATCCGTCTATAAATCTTTTAGCTATATTTCTAGAATTCTTTATACCTAAAAGCTTTTTAGTAACTTATAAACCTTATCTAGTTCCTCTTAAGTTATTATAATCTTTAGATAATTATACCTAATTAATCTATCTATATCTTTTCGCAGTAAAGCCCCTAATGGCTTTTCGTTATTTTATAGTTTAGCCTTTTAACTTAAAGTATCTGCTTATATATTATCTGTACCTTTAGTATACTAAATCTTAAAATAGTATTCCGTAAGTATCTCTGCCTATCTAACCTATCTTTAATTAAGTTCTTTTATTATTAGAAATTCTATTAGGTTCTTATAATCCGTTTTAACTATAAATAGTTTCTCTATACCTTATAAGAATGCTCTTTATTTTTTTAATGCTGTAACTATACCTAATAACTCCTTATTATAGATGTTATAGTTTAACTCTAATAATATTATCTTCCGACTATAGTATGCTACTAGGTGCTATCTATCCTAATATTTCTATATAAAGTATACCCCTAGTATAAAGTCTAATATATCCGTTTCTATAACCGTTTTTAGTTCTAGTTAATAGATCTTAAGAACTAGCTCCTAGGTAAACAACCTCTTAACTTCTTTAAATAATTTTTACTATTCTTCTCCCTATACCTATAGTTCTTCTTTCTTTCTTAACCGCGTAAATAGTTTAATATCCTTTAACTATTACGCTATAAACCTTTTGCAGTAATTACAAACCCCTAAAAATAATCTTAACTGCGTAACGTTCTCTAGTTCTTACTAATTTACTATAGCCTTAATCTTTTTTAGATCTATACTAAGTTGGCCTAGTTTAATAATAAATTTAACAAAATCGGTCTTCCTAGTAAAGAACTCGCATTTCTTAATTACTACTAGCATCTATTCTTTTTATAGTCTCTTTAAAACCCATTTAACGTGTTCTCTATATTCTTCCTTAGTTATTAAGTAGATAATAATATTATTAAGATATACTATAATAAATTTATCTAAGTGTTCTCCTAATATATTATTAATATACTTTTAGAACATTACTAGTACGTTTATAAGCCCGAATTATATAACTAATAGTTTATATAGTCCTTTCTTTAACCTAAAGGCTGCCTTTTATTTATTGCCTTCCTTAATCCGGATTTAATAGTACGCCTATTTTAGATCTATCTTTATAAAGATTTATACGTTGCCTATCCTATCTTAGATTTCGCTAATTAAGGGTAAAGGATACCTATCCTTTCTAGTAATACTATTTAACTATTTATAGTTAATACACAGCCTTAATTTGCCGTTCTTTTTTAGTATAAATAGTACTAGATAACCCGCTAATGATTGCGATGGTCTAATATATCCCTTTTATAGATTTTCCTAGATAAACTCTTTTAATACTCTACCTTCTTCTTTAGTAAGCTTATAGATTGGAAAGAACCTTAGACTTATTTCTAGTTCTAATTCTATTTTATAATCCTATACTATATACTTTAACAGCTTTTTACTTTTTAGTAACTATAGTTTCTTACTATACTTATAGTATCTTTTTAGTATATAACTTAAGCCTCGCTTAGTCTCTTTATATATTACTCTAACTTAGTACTATACTAACTTAGCCTATTATTATATCTTGCGGTATTAAGTATCTCTAATATTAACCTAACCTGTAATCTAATTAATCTTTAGATTATATTCCTGTAACTAAGGCATTCCTAGTACTGCCTTATTATTCCCTAATAGTAATATATTAAAAGATATCTTAATTTGTCTCCTTTTAATAGTTAACTAAATAGGTCCTGTTTTAAGGTTAATAATGCCTCCTCCATAGGCTATTAGATTTCCTAAAATTATTACTAATAGGTAAGAGTACTCCTTTTTCCTATACGGTAATCCTATTCTTTTAATTGCTACTAGTAAGATATAGTTCCTTATTACTCTACTATCTATTAGTGCTTTAAACTGTTAATCTTACTATTTAACTTATAAATTTAGGTATTATCCTTAAATTCCTTTAAGGGTCTAAGGCTCTACTACTAGTTCCCTCTAGTCCTATAGGCCTCTACTTTTTTTAACTATTAGCTGCTTAATCCTAGTTATACTTAGTCTACTTTTAGCCAATACTTAGTTTGCTTTTTGTCTTTAATATACTATAGACACGTGTTCTTTAGGTATTCCCACTACTATTATTTATCTAGGCATTCTTCTATAAGGAATCTTTCTGGTTAAAGTATTAAGTCCCCTTAGGCTTATACTTCTACTGGGTGCTAACTATATATATACTTAGTGTTTTAATATTTCGCCTTATTTAATAACTAATATATCCTTACTAGGTACTTCTAGTTCTTATCTTTTAGTACTCTATATATATTATACGCATTATTTATATACGCAATCTATACCAATATATAATGTGCTTAGTGTCTTAGGTTAACTCTTAGCTTGTTTTTATTCTTAAGTTTAAACCTTTCTTATATTAATCTAAGCGTTACGACTTCGTTCGTAGGTACTATAATTTGCCTCTTGCTTCTCTAGTCCTCTAATTGCTCCTTTAAATCCTTTAACAGTATAATTAAAGCTCCTTTAATATAACTTATAGCGGCCGTCGAAAACGGACTCTGCACCTGTACGTGGTGACGGCTACGAACCTGGTCTTCGAAGTTCAGATCCAGAGCCAACGCAGAGACGTCGCATAGCGTGCGGACAGGACCTGGTGGTGGTTGTGGGCGTTAAGGGCGGTGGTGAAAAGTTTTCGGATGGTGAGATCTTAAAAACCACTACTGTTGGCCCTCTATAATACGACGACTACTACTATTCTCCTATCCAGGGCACCTGTACGATCCAACATGGATATATAGTATTCGATAGCATCCCCCGACCCCCAATAGAAAGTATTAACAACCTCTTATATCGACGAATGAGCGAACGTAAACGAGTAAATAAATGAGCAAATATACGGCCCCTCCTAACCCCTAGGGCGATCGCCCGCGGAGCATGCGGTCACTCGCTGTACTGCCGTAATACTACTAAAGCGACAGCCGGATACAACCCCGTATGGTTTTCCTTGTCTCCTCTTAACAGAGTGGTGCCCTTAGAGAGGGCCTAGTGACTGGGGCCTAGGTATAAAAGATACCCAGGTATACATATCCCGCTTTCGGCTTTTAGTATTAGGATAGTAGAACGGATGAATCCCCCTTACGCCTTCGATAGGCCCTAGGGGGGGGAAGGCATGGCGTATATAGTAATGGTTAAACAAGAGATAGTATATAGGGGATGGCTAAGATATGGGAAACAATAACAATACAGCAATTAATTGGCAAGGCCTAGCTGGGACGTAGTGAACCCTAGCTTGGATAAGCTAGAGAAGGAAGCAGTGGTTCCCAAGGAGTTCGAACATCTAAGGAGGACAGGATGTAGCCGTAGGCCTATAGGGCCGCCGCTATAGACGGACATGGCAAATCGGGGTTTTTTATCCTACTGAGGTGGCTTATAGGGTTTTTCCTCCCCCTAGCAGCAAGGGTTTTTTCCCGTTAATATTACTTTTCCCTTATGTACGGAGTAGTCTGCGTGGGGCTAGATAGCATCCGTATCAGACGTTAATTAAAGAAGAATTATTATTATATAACTTATAGCTTTTTTAATAATTAGGTAGTTTTAAATAACTTTCTTATCTAACTATATATAGAAATCTTCCTACTTATTATTATATCGTTGCCTATACTACTTTTAGTACAGCTACTAGAGTATATACGGCTTATCCGTAAGGAAGTATTTTCTTATTACTACGTTATAACAGCCTTTTATATATCGTTCCTTAAACCTAGTTAAAATCCCTAAATCCTCTTTTTGTTCTAGTTTAGTAAGCCACTTAGCTCTTAGTATGCCTGCTCTAGGCCTATTAGTAATCCTTTATATAGGTGCTCTGTCCCTTATATAACCTAGTATACTAGATCTTTTATCTAGTTTCTAATCTTGCTATAAGGTAATTCTTGCCCTAAATTTCTTTATAGTTTCTTTCTTTTTACATCTTACGAGTAGATCCTTAAAGTTATCTTACTTCTTAATCTTAGTATTAACTTTTCGATCTTTAGGCTGAATATTATATTCTTCTAGTAAGTCTTCTAGGTCTATATACCTATCTTCTAATCTAACTGCTATTTATATTATAGATTCTCTAATCTATAAAGAAGCTCCTTACCTCTTACTTATAGGTTCCTTTATTTATACTCTAAATCTTTAGTCCCTTAGGTCCTTTAATCCTAAGCTAGCTTCTATCTTAAGCTTTACTCCTACCTTAGTTTAACTAGGCTTAAGTATTCTTATCTTATTTTAAAAGTCTTAAATCTTATTTATCTTGTCTTAAGAGTCTTATACCTATAGGAAACTCTATCTTAAGCTTATTCGTATATCTTTAAACTAAGCTACTACTCTACTCCATCGGTTCTTATCCGTTATAGGTCCTTAAGCTTACCTTATCTTATTTTAAGAATCTTAGTTATCTCTTATCTCGTCTTAAGAATCTTAAGCCTTTAGCCTTTTGCCTTTATCGAGTACTGAAGTAGTTTATTATCCTACTTCTCTTACGTCTTATAAAGCGATAGATATTGTATCTAGTAGGGTTTTAATCCCTACTAATATTCCCTATTTTGTAGTGAAATTGTAAGCTTTTGCAGTGTGTGGGAATTGAACGAGCAACTTGATTGTAAATCTATGGAAATCAAGTGGTATAAATACATGAAAGTAGACCCCGAACTCCGAAGCCCATGACTCATTTCCAACGTATCTGAGACATACGAGGGTAGTGCTGACGCAGGTGAAACAGGGTAATATGCAAGGTCCGGTAGTCGGTTACAGAAATCATCCTCTACCTCTTATATAATATCTCCGATAGCTATATATTCCTAGTAAACCGCCTTTATTACCTTATTATTACGGAATATTTCGCCTATATTAAATTCATTGTCCTTAATATCCAATCTGTGAACTAGTTTATTAGTTCCTCTATATTCTATAGATTTTAGCTCCTATAGCTAATAGCTTACGCCATACTTAGCGTCTTTATAAATTTAGTATACGTTATTATAATAAAACGCAAAACTTCTAATTAAATATTCTTTTATTCCTTGCAGTATACTATTATCCCTCTATATGTATATATCGTCTACTTCTAGTCTTGTTCCCTTTATTACATAGTATCTCTAACTATCTTTGCAATCCCTTGCGAAATAACCTTATTTCCCGCAATTTATATAAGCTCTATCTTTAAACTATTAACTTTACTATAGAGTCCGCCTAAATGTCTTCTGCTACTAAGATTTTTAGTTTAGCCTTTGCTCCTTAGTCCTATAATTACTAAATCCTTAACCTTTAGGTTTCTATAGTTTCTTACTCTATCTCTTATAGGCTTCTTTAGTACTACTTAGGTCTATTAGCTCTGCGCTATACTATANTTTNTAACTTANCTTTAGTCGTTNCGNNCTCTNCGCCTTATATNACTATAAAACTCTATCCTNNCCTCTCTTAGCCTGTTCCCTTTAGTAGATCTAATTATTAATCTTAATCGCTTAATATATTAGTTCCCTTAGGGTATCTATATCTTCCATTAGGATAATTACGTCCTAGACTTTAGCCTTAAGTCCTTATTTATACTATGCCATAAGCGCCTTATTATTCCACTTAACTTATATAGCTAGCGTCTGGAACTATATTATATACTTAATTGCTAAGGTTTATTACGTAATATCTTAGAGTTTTCTTTCCGCCATAGTTACTACTTTTAGGTCTCTAAATATTTATATAAGTCGCTCTACAAATCCCTTCCAGCTTAAGAATATAAATTACACCTCCTAATTAGTGGTTATTATTCCATTTACCTATATTTCTATAAGGTAAGGCTTAAACTATTTAAGTACCCTTCCTAATAGGAATAGTCCCACATAGGCTATTCGATCTATAAGTATTAGTAGCTTTACCCCTTCTTATATAACTTTAAAGTATATTTATATAAGAAATCCCTTAAGCTTTAATCTCTCTCCTAAGTATCTCTTAATTAATAGTAACTTAATCTTTACTACTCCTATCCTATTAACCCTTTCTTCTAGCGCCGCATTATTGGTTGTTAATTAGTTAACTATCTCTTATAGTTATCTAACCATCACAGGTTGTTATAAGTTAGTATTTACTATACTAGTGCTGCCTCCTGACCTTAAAGTAGTTGCCGCCGTTAATGGCGTTATAGTGGCTGCTTTTAGTGGCATGTTATTTAACTTTTTATACTTAATACTATAACTAGGTAGTAATTATATAACGGAACCTTGTAGTAAGTACTACAATAGGCTCGTTAATAGGCTAGGTGTGTAGGTAATATAAGTTAAAGTTAATAACGTAATAATAACTGGTAGAGTGGTTGCCTAATAGATTAACTCTAATTATATTCTAAGAATTACTATAAGGAAGGAACTATCTAGGTAGGGATTAAGGGTCCTTAAATACACAACCGTACTCCTATAAAATCCTTCTTATACGTAATATACGTCTTATATATAAGGTACATAAGTTCCTCTTATTTCTCTTATTTAATACGTAGCATGTTATATAACCTTGGTTACTATTCCTCGTTATATAGTTCTACCGGCTCTATCCTAAACCGTGCCTAAATTAACTAACTAGCTTCTTCCGACTCTTCTCTAAGTAGTTATAATATTGTACTTAAAGCGTCCGTAACAAAAATGCGATAGCAAACTAAGCTAATATGGTACTAAGTTGGAGTAATATATAAAGAGACTAAGCGAGGCTTAAATTACGTACTAAAGAGATACTATAAGTATAGCAAGAAATTATAGAGCCTAGAAAGTAAAAAGCTAGTAGATTATATAGTATAGGACTATAAGATAGAGTTAGAACTAGGAATAAGTCTAAAGTTTTTTCTAACCTATAAGCTTATGGAAGAAGAATTTAGAGCACTTAAGGAGTTTATTTAAGAAAACTTATAAAAGGGATATATTAGACTGTTATAGTTATTAGTAGGTTATCTAGTACTGTTTATACTAAAGAAGAACAGAAAACTTAGGTTATATATTAATTATAGATAATTAAATAGTATTACTCGGAAGGATAGGTATCCTTTACCCTTAATTAGCGAAATCTAAGATTGGATAGGTAATACGTAAATCTTTATAAAGATAAATCTAAGATAGGCGTACTATTAGATTAGAATTAAGAAAGGCAATAAATAAAAAGCAGCCTTTAGGTTAAGAGAAGGACTATATAAACTATTAGTTATATAATTTAGGCTAATAAATGCACTAGTGACATTTTAGAAAAGAATTAATAGTGTGTTAGGAGAACACCTTAATAAGTTTATTATAGTATACTTTAATAATAATATTATCTACTTAATAACTAAGGAAGAGCACGGGGGATACATTAAATAGGTTTTAAAGAGACTATAAGAAGAATAGATGCTAGTAATAATTAAGAAATGCGAGTTCTTTATAAGGAAAACTAATTTTATTAAATTTATTATTAAACTAGGTTATATTAGTATGGACCTAAAGAAAATTTAAGCTATAGTAAGCTAGTAAGAACTAGAGAATATAATATAGTTAAGGTTATTTTTAGGGGTTTATAACTACTATAAAAGGTTTATAGTACAGTGGTTAAAGAATATTAAACCCCTTACTAGGTGTTGGTTACATAAGGGGATATTATATAGCTACGGTTCGTAGATAGTATAATGATTATTCTTCTTATTGTTCGTATTAAAGAAAGGGGTAAGGAACTTAAGGTTCCTCACTACGCTAGTGCCGCGGCGGCACGTGACGGCAACTTGCTATATATGATGGCAATATACCTCATATAGTAACCACTTGCCTTTATTCCCAACACTAGCAACTCTTCTTTTATAGTTGCTATCTGTATATATATATACCGCTTAACTAGCGTAATAAATATTAATCCTCCTTACTTACTATTGCTATTATAATATAAGTCTCGCTATCCCAAAATTTACCTCTTAGCACGTGGTACTTTCTTACTTAGGAGTTATAGGTAGATATTATATTCGGAGGGTAGTAGGCGGACATATTACAAGACTTACTAAGGCGCTAGTGGTAAGCGAGCTAATAGCGATTTTCTATCCCGGGGATGGAAAATCCTAATTGGCTAAGTTGAGTTAGGGTCTATAGAATGTTATACTCCCTCCTCCTAAAAAAGTCTTAGCAAGAGAATCTAACCAATTAGATAACTTTAACCGCTGGTTAAAGTTCCTAGATATCTTAAGACCTTATATAACTAAGAAATTTCTAAGGACTCCCTTTTAACCTAACCTTTAACTTATATATATAGAGTATTTATATTAACAAACGTCTCTAGTGCCTTATTTAGGTTCGCCTTCGTTATTACATCTACTAGGTTATCTTAGCCATTAATTTATTAAATCTTAAAGAGTTTTTAACGCTTGTAGGATTACTAAAGTGCTATAATATTAATTATAAGGCGCTTCTCCTTTATAGTATTAAGCTTAACTAAACACTTATAGAGGGAATATAAGTTAGTGTATATAATTATAGGGATAACAGGAAGTTTAAGTTAATCTATAATTATCTTTAGGGTAGTTCCAATTGTAATTGCTATATTAACTCCGCTAACTATTCTATATATCTCTAACGCTAAAANACTTNNGGTAANGCGCTTNCTCTTAGTTAAGCTCTAATAGATAAGATTGCTATAGATTATAAAGTTATTCTCTCTAGTAAATTCGTTTATAATAATAATTTTATATCCCAACTAGTAGCTAAAATTTTTATTATTTATAAATAATCTATTAATAAATATAAAGAGCTTAGCGGTAGGAAGATTAATAGGCACGTAAAGTAGTCCCCAATTAAGATGGTTTATTTACTAGGAAAGACGTTTATTTAGGGTAAAAACGTCATCCTTAGTTAGTTTCTAGTATTAGGCAGCAACAGAGAGATTAAATAAAGCCTTAGGTTAATAGATAGAAGTAATATAAGCTCCGCAAGCGTATTACTCTATATATCCTTACTTTAGGGAATTAACTTAACCCTTCTGGCGCAAAGCAATAGAGTCCTTATTTAGGGAGAGGATATATCTATTAAAGAGTAATAGTATTATTAAATTAAGCTTTTCTTTTAGCTTTACTATAAGATTTGCCTTTACTAGCTTATCTTCTTTAAGAGCTAAGAATTGGTCGTCTCCTAAGATAATGGTATTATTAGTCTATATACTAATAATTCTGAATAGAGTTCCTATAGTTATAATAAGGAAGCAGGGATTAAATGTAGATATAGTTATTAAAAGCTTCTCTTTATAGTGCTTGCTATAGGTAGCCTACTAATAAGTTCCTACCTCTATAATTCTATATAATGGCTTAAGTATAACCATAATTGTATCTTTAGGATATTAGTGGCGAATTTGCTCTAGAAGATACGCCAATATTAAGCGTTAAAGGTGCGTCTTTAATTGGGTGTAGGCTTAAGTGATATCTTATAAATAAACCGCCATTCTATTCTTTATTAAGGAGGGAGCTAATATAATAATAACTTGCTAACTAGCTTGTTAAATTATAGGAGATTATATAAGAATTATCTCTTTACTATTATTATTATAACCTTAGATAATAAGCCTTAATTTCTTAAATAGGGCGTTAATAGCTTTACCCTTAATCTTATTAACTATCCTTAACTTAAAGATACGAACTTTATTAAACTTAGTAGGGTTATACTTCTTAAATTTAAAGACTCCTCTTATAATAAGACCGTCGATCTCCTACTTATTAAATACTTAAAAAGGAGCTCCTAGGGTTATAATACGACCTTCCTTTTAGAGCTATTTTACAAGCTTAAAGTTAGCCTTCTCTTTAGCTGTTATAAAGGCCATTAATAACTTAACTCTATTCTTAATGGCGGTAATAAATTATTCTTTAAAATTAATAAGATGTTAGTAATTTCGTAATCCCTTTAGGCGACCTCTACCGCGTTATAGTTATAGCGTATTTACTATAATTATATTAGAATTATAGTCGCCTTCTAGAGCACGTTAATTGTGGTTCTCCTCTAGGGTATCTTCTAGGGCATCCTATAAAGGCTTAGAATTATTATCTTTATAGTAAGGCTTAATAACAGTTAAATAGAATTAAGTGGGTCTGTAAGGCATCTAAATAGTATAAGTTTAGCTATTAATTATAATAAGTTAGTATAGGCCTAACTATCCTCCCTTTTTACGCTATACGCGTACTTTAGACTAAAGCGGCAGATTAAGTATAGTTAAGGTGTTTAGGCCATTTCTTATTCCTAATACATTATTAACCTAGCGTATAGCGTGGAGATGTTATACCTCCTTTATTGCCTTATAAATAGCCTCAGCTTATTATATAATAGAGGGAGATAGTAAAAAATTATTAGTTATTTAAGGGTAGGTGCTAAAGACTAGTAATATAGGTATAAGTCCATCCAGGCTAGCGGAATTGTTAATAGCTTTAACAGCTATTTATAAGGTAAGTTTTTTACTAGCGTTCTTTAGTTCTAAAGAGATAATCTTATATACGCGGCGTAATAGCGCGTAATATTGCTCTACTTTTCTAATACTATTATATACCTTAATAGGGACTTCCTTAACCTTAATTACTATTACCTTTATCTATTATTGGAACTCTATAGATAAGAAATTCTTTCCTATATTATAGATAATTTAATTAGGGGGTCCTAAATAGATATTAATCTAGTATAACTAAAGGGTATCCTATACGTTTCTAGCTAATATATCTTTTAAGAAACGCGCGGCTTAGAAGGAGGTTAAGAAGTTAATAACTTAGAGTACTAGCTTGCCGCTAAGATATATAACGTTAATAATAATATAGAAGTTAAAGTTATAGTTATCCTTAAGGGTAAACTTAAATCGGCCAGGGGACTTTTAGTTTATTTAGTAGTAATAGTAGTACATTATAAGATACTTAATTGCCTTAACCTTAACTTTATAGCCTACTTACTAAAGAACCCTAAGCAATTAATAAATAGATAGGTGGCTAAAATAATGGTGTAGTTAACGTAACTCTAACTTAGTTAAATGGCTCTAAGTAACACTCTTCTTTGGTTATTAAAGGAGTAGCTAAGGGTAACCCCACTTACATATAATAGGCACCCAATTATCTCCCTATACGAGTATATTTTTAAGGTTATTAAGCTTAACACCTAATTTATCTATATCCCTAATATAGAATAGAAACGGAGTATTTATAGAAATAACGTAGAACGTAATATATCCTAAGGGGGTTTAGACCCTAATTATGCTAAAAAAGATTGTGGTACCCTTGCTAAAACGTATTATATATTAGCCTACCATTAATTAGTTAATCTGGATAGAAGTATTAAGTTATTAAAGAGCTTAAATTTAAGGTTCTCCTACTATAGATACTCCTGCGGCTCTAGTATCTGGCATAATACTATAAAAGATATTTACCGAGTATCTGTCGTTAAAGGAGAACGCAAAGCTCTCCTTTAGCTTATTAAAGATATCTAACTTTATAATAGAATAGAGCGTAGATTAGTTATTAAGAATAGCGACGGTTTATATACCATTTACCTTACTATACTTAGTAAAGTATTAGTCGGGTAAGTAGTCCTTAATTTCTATATCTATAAGGAGCTGTTTAGTCTTATTAACCTTACCCTTAAAATCTTCTACGCCTTTATATTAAACTAGGAAGCTTTAGAAATAGGCCGTAGTAACTTTATAATTTCTAATATTTCTTATACTCTAATAAAACTTGTTATATACCTCCTTTTACTTATTAAGGGAGTGTCTAGTTAACTAGCAATTTAGCTTCTTATAAACGTAGTACTTCTTCTAGCAATTACTTTAAAATAAACCTTTATAAGGACCTCTATAATTACCTTATAGTTAATATTAATCGTACCCTCTTCTGTATTCCCTACTACGGCTACTATATATTTAATTAGTCTAGTTATAATTATATTAGTTAGGAGTACTTAGTTAGATAGGGTTTCCAGTATAGAGCTATTAAGATTCTTATGTTTGTATCGCAGTACCTATAGCAGAGCGTAGCTTAGCATATACTCCTTTAAACGTATCTATAGGTTTATATAGCGCTAAGTTGCACTTANNAANANTATAGCATGCTAAGATAACCTAGTCCCTTAGGCTNTTNTTNTTTTAGTAAGTTTTANTAAGGCCANATTANATTTTCTAGAGTTTATTAAAGAGTAGTTAAAGGCACTCTAAATAAGTCTTTATTAGGTTAAAAGCGATAACTCTTTAGAACGTAGTCTTCTGCTATTTGGATATATAAAGCTAGCAATTCTTATTAGTCTTAAAGTGGGCTCTAGTAAGCTAAAGCATTATATTAAAGCTATAGTTTCTACCTATAATATAGTCGTAATAAAATATCGCCGCCCGTCCCTTTAGTATAACTAAGAAAGTATAATAGAACTAGTGGCGTTGGATTTTAACCTTACTATAGCAGTTATAAAAGACCTGTAGTTTTATTCCGAGTATATCGTATAGTTCTCCTTTAAACTTCTTCTCCTCGTCTAGATATACCTTTATTAGATTTATAACTTCTTATAGTAGAGGCTTACCGGTTGGCTGGGGTAGAGGAGCTAAAGGCGGTAGAGGTGGAGGAGGAGTACCTCTAGGTAGGAGAGTACCTCTAGGTAGGAGAGCACCTCTAGGTAGGAGAGTAGCGTTCTAGGGGTTTTGTTCTAAATTAAAGTTGCCTTTTAAAGAATATAGGTTAGTTTTAGGTTTCTATAGTTAATATATAATCTTAGCTTCTGTCTATACTGGTTCTTCTATACTAGTAATAACGGCCTAAATATTGCTAGCAATTAGGTTACTATTCTTAGTAATATATACTCCATTCCTACGAAGGAAGTCTTAAAAATCCTAAATAATATTAACATTGCTAAGTACCTAGGTGTTAGCGGTCCATCTTATAAAATCCTCCCTAAAATATTCCCACAGCTATAAATTGGCGCAGTGTCTACTTTAGTAGAATATAATACGGTATAGGAGAAAGCCGTTAACTTGTTTTGCCGTATAAGTTATTATATTAATAGTAAATTCGTCCTAATCTTTATTAATAAGTTTCGCGTATAAAGCTACCCCTAGTAGTAAGGAGTCTTCCCAGTCGTTTAAGGTAGGCGTAGCCATATTTTTGGAGGGAGGGAAGTGTTATTGGTATAGGGATTATCGTTTAGTACGCGTTTATTATTTAGTACACGTTCGTAACGTGTATTTACGATTATAGGGCTTAGGACTAGTTCTAGCCTTAAATCGCGAAGACTCGTAACGCGTGTTATTCTGCGTAATGGACGTAAGAATCCGTAATCTTAGAAAGGCTTAGGACTAGTTCTGGCCTTTAGATCCTTAAATTTGTGGAAGAGTTCTATTTAAGGTTTAGGACCAGTTCTAACCTTAAAAGACAGCTTCCTTTAGCATAAGTAGCACTAGTATAGTGGCTTGTCTCTTCTTGGTGGAATACCTAGCTGCTCTATAATATAACAGTAAAGTTAACTACTAATCAGTGTTAGTTACACAAGGGGATATCACATAGCTACGGTTTGTAGATAGTATGATAATTGTTCTTCTTATTATTCGTATTAAAGAAAGGGGTGAGGAACTTAAGGTTCCTCACTACGCTAGTGCCGCGGCGGCACGTGACGGCAACTTGCTATACGTGATGGCAATGTGCCTTATGTAGTAACCACTTGCCTTTATTCCTAACACTAGGCTTATAAAGAAAGAGGAACTATAAGTATAGGGAGATAAGTAAAAGAAGTTATTTAAGGAACTTAAGGAATTATTTACCTAGAAGCTAATTCTTAAAATCTACTAACTAAGACTAGATACGGTTATAAAAATAGACGCATTAGACTACGTACTAGGAGTATACTTGCTATAGAAGCATAAGGACGTATAGTATTTAGTATTATATTATAGTCGGAAAATAACACTATTAGAATTAAACTATAACGTCTATAATAAGGAGTTATTAGGTATAGTTATAGTACTTAAAAAATAGAGAGTATTCTTATAAGGCGTAAAGAAACTATTTATAGTTAAAACGGATTATAAGAACCTAATGGGGTTCCTAATAATAAAAGAACTTAATTATAGATAAGTTAGATAGGTAGAGATGCTTATAGAATACTATTTTAAGATTTAGTATACTAAGGGAACTAAGAATATAAGAATAGATATACTTAGCAGAAAAGCTAAACTATAAAATAATAAAAAGCCGTTAGGAGTAATGCTACGTAAAGATAAGGATAGATAGATTAGATATAATAAACTAGAAAGAATCTACGAGATACTAGAAAGCTTTTAGGTATAAAGAATTCTAAAAATATAGCTAGAAGATTTATAGATGGATATATATAAGAGTTAAGAAGCGAAGTATATCCTAAAAAGCATAGTAGAGTATTTTATAGAAGATTTCTATAAGGGAATAACTTAAGGATATAATGGAGTAATAGGCTTAGTATTAAGGCTATAAGAAGAATATATTATTAATAGAATCTAGAATATTATAAAAAAGGTAATAAAGGAGTATCTAAATTATTAAAGGAATAAACTAATAAGGTATAAGCTATATGGAGGGCTATAACCTATTAAAATACTAGAGAGACTATAGGAGGTTATATTATAGGACTTTATTATTAAACTACTAAAGTTAAGAGATCCTATTACTGGACAGGAGCATAACGCGATTTTAGTAATAGTAGATAAGTTAACTAAGTAGGGCTACTTTATAGTATATACAGAAGAAATCTTAGTAGAAGATATCACTAAAATCTATGTTAAAGAAGTATTTATAAGATATAGAGTATTAAGTAAAATTATATTAGATAGAGATCTAAGATTTATAGTAGTATTTTAGAAGGTATTCTTAGCGGAGTAAGGAGTTAAAGTAGTAATTTTTACTGTATATTACCTGCAGACAGACGGTTAAATAGAAAGATTAAATTAGACGCTAGAATAGTATCTAAGATATTATATTAATTACGTATAGAATAATTAGGTATTATTATTACTAGTTATATAATTTATATATAATATAACACTATAAGAAGGAATAGGTATATTACTATTTAAGGTAAATTATAAATATAAGCTAAGAATATTGTTATTACTACGGTAAGTAAAAAAAACGAGTAGCATAGCTAAAGAAAGGATAAAGACACTAATAAATCTTTATATAGATTTTATAGAATTAGTAAAGAAAGTATAAAAAAGAATAAAAAGGTACTATAATATTAAGAGATCTAAGGGACCAGATCTTAAGAAGGGAGATAAAGTATAGCTACTATATAAAAATTTTAAGAGTTAACAACTAAGTAAGATGTTAAACTATGTTAAACTAGGACCTTTTAAAATTACGTAAAGAATTTTACTAGTTACGTTTAAGTTAAACCTACTAGCTAAGATAAAAATCTACCTTATATAGTATATTATAATGCTAGAGCTAGTATATAGAAATATTAAGCTATTAGTTTACAAAGTAGACATATATAGAGGATAAGAGGAAAATAAATAGTAAGTTTTAAAAATCGTTAGTTATAAGGATATTAACAATAAAATATAGTATAAGGTTAAGTGGATAGGCTATAATAAGACTACCTAGAAGCTACTAGAGAATCTAAAAAACGCTATAAAAAAGGTATAGGAGTATTAAAAGAAATTAGGTTAGGCAGTATTAATAAAAAAGGATCGCTAAAGAATAAGTTACCTAAGGGGGACCTAAGAAAAGTAGTTGCCGAACTACTTAGACCTATTTCCTTTTTAGTTAGAAGAGAATCCGTTTTTTATTACTAAGTTCCTATAAACCTTATTTATAAGTTTTTACTTCTTAGAACGGACTTTTTTATAAACCTTTTTAAGATGGAGTAACTGAGTAGACGCCGTAATATAGGCTTTAAGGGCCTTCTACTCTATATTATAAGAACGTTTTAACTTAATAAGGGCTTAAGATAATTTACTATTTAGCTATATAACAGTAGATTAAATATAAGACCCTAAGATAAATTAATTAAGGAACTAGACGACTATTAAAAATAATAGGTTATATATATTTAGTATTAGAGATAGAGCAAATATTATAAGACGAATAAATATTTGCTTTAGTACACTTTAAATAAAAAAACGGTTACTATAAGGATGGGCTTACTAACGTAATATAAACTAATCCCTTTTTTAAATAATAAGAATATAGAGATAGTATAATCTTACCTAGAAATAATATCGCAGTAATAGTACGAGCACGACGTTGCGCCTATAAGGAGGAAGGGGCCTTAGGTATAATAAGCAACGATATTAACTAAATTAATTAGATAGACATTACATCTCTAGTAAATAACTTAGAGATATTTAGAATCTTTAAGGATAAAGATAAAGAGAAGGAAGATAGTGTTACGGACGCTTTAAGTATAATATTATAACTACTTAGAGAAAAGTTAGAAGAAGCTAGTTAATTAATTTAGGTATAGTCTAGGATAAAGCTAATAAAGCTATATAATGAGGAATAGTAACTGTTAGTTACATAAGGGGATATCACGTAGCTACGGTTCGTAGATAGTATAATAATTATTCTTGTTTTCTTTTTGAAGAAAGGGGTAGGGAACTTAAGGTTCCTTACCATGCTAGTGCCGCGGCAGCACGTAATAGCAACTTACTATATATGACGGCAATATGCCTTATATAGTAACCATTTACCTTTATTCCCAACACTAGCAACTCTTTTTTTATGGTTGCTATCTATATATAGATACCGCTTAACTAGCGGAATAAAAATTAATCCTCCTTACTTACTATTGCCATTGTATTATAAGTCTCGC
The DNA here is from genome assembly GCF_001692895.1 of Cenococcum geophilum 1.58. Lineage (NCBI taxonomy): Eukaryota > Fungi > Ascomycota > Dothideomycetes > Gloniales > Gloniaceae > Cenococcum > Cenococcum geophilum. The sequence continues at coordinate 956,752 of NW_027137596.1, forward strand.
TATCCTAAAATTTGCCTCTTAGTATATAGTGTTTTCTTACTTATAAGTTATAGGTAGGTATCTTATTAGTAGGGCCGCTAAGGCGCTAGCGGTAAGTAAGTTAATAGCGATTTTCCATCCTAGGGATAGAAAATCCTAATTGGCTAGTTTAAGTTAGGGTCTGCAGAATCTAACCAATTAGATAACTTTAACCACCGGTTAAAGTTCCTAAATATCTTAAGACCTTATATAACTAAGAAATTTCTAGGGACTCCCTTTTAACTTAACCTTTAACTTATATATATAGAGTATTTATATNAANNAACGTCTCTAGTGCCTTATTTAGGTTCGCCTTTATTATCGCATCTACCGGGTTATCTTAGCTATTAATCTATTAAATCTTAAAGAGTTCTTAATGCTTATAGGATTACTAAAGTGCTATAATATTAATTATAAGGCGCTTTTTTTTGGTACTAAGTTTAACTAAATACTTATAGAGGGAATATAAGTCGGTGTATATGATTATAGAAATAACGGGAAGTTTAAGTTAATTTATAATTATCTTTAGGGTAGTTCCAATTGTAATTACTATATTAACTCCACTAACCATTCTATATATCTTTAATGCTAAAACACTTCGGGTAATACGCTTGCTCTTAGTTAAGCTCTAATAGATAAGATTGCTATAGATTATAAAGTTATTCTCTTTAGTAAATTTGTTTATAATAATAATCTTATATCCTAACTAGGAGCTAAAATCTTTATTATTTATAAACAATCTATTAATAAATATAAAGAGCTTAGCAGTAGGAAGATTAATAGGCATATAGAGTAGTCCCTAATTAAGATGGTTTATTTGCCAGAAAAGACGCTTATTTAGGGTAAGAATATTATCTTTAGTTAGTTCCTAGTATTAAGCCGCAATAAAGAGATTAAATAAAGCCTTAGGTTAATAAATAGAAGTAATATAAACTTTATAAGCACGTTACTCTACATATCCTTACTTTAGAGAATTAATGTTAATAACGTTAATCTTCTTACCTTAACCCTTCTAGCGTAAAGTAATGGAATCCTTGTTTAGGGAGAGGATGCATCTATTAAAAAGTAATAGTATTATTAAGTTAAGCTTTTCCTTTAGCTTTACTATAAGATTTACCTTTACTAGCTTATCCTCTTTAAGAGCTAAGAATTAGTTATCTCCTAAGATAATTATATTATTAGTTTATATATTAATGATTCTAAATAGGATTCCTATAGTTATAATAAGGAAGTAGGGATTAAATATAGAAGTAATTATTAAAAGCTTCTCTTTATAGTGCTTGCTATAGGTAGCCCACTAGTAAGTTCCTACCTCTGCGATTCTATATAATGGCTTAAGTATAACTATAATTGTATCTTTAGGATACTAGTGGCGAATTTGCTTTAGAAGGTATACTAGTATTAAGTACTAAAGGGGCGTCTCTAATTAAGTGTAGGCTTAAGTAATATCTCGTAAATAAACTACTATTTTATTCTTTATTAAGGAGGGAGCTAATATAATAATAACTTACTAACTAGCTTATTAAATCGTGGGAGATTATATAAGAATTATCTCTTTGCCATTATTATTGTACCCTTAGATAATAAGCCTTAATTTCTTAAATAGGGCGTTAGTAGCCTTGCCCTTAATCTTATTAACTATTCTTAACTTAAAGATATAAACTTTATTAAACTTAGTAAGGTTATACTTCTTAAATTTAAAGACTCCTCTTATAATAAGACCGTTAATCTCCTGCTTATTAGATGCTTAGAAAGGAGCTTTTAGGGTTATAATATAACCTTCCTTTTAGAGCTATTTTACGAGCTTAAAGTCAGTCTTCTCTTTAGCTGTTATAAAGGCTATTAATAACTTAACTCTATTCTTAATAGTGGCAACAAATTGTTCTTTAAAATTAATAAGATATTGGTAATTTTATAATCCCTTTGGGCGACCTCTGCCGCGTTATAGTTATAGCGTATCTACTATAATTATATTAGGATTGTAGTCGCCTTCTAAAGTATATTAATTATAGTTCTCTTCTAGGGTATCTTTTAAGGCATCCTATAAAGGCTTAGAATTATTATCTTTATAGTAAGGCTTAATAATAGTTAAATAGAATTAAGTAGGTCCGTAAGGTATCTAAATAGTATAAGTTTAACTATTAATTATAATAAGTTGGTATAGGCCTAACTATTCTCCTTTTTTACGCTATACGCGTACCTTAGACTAAAGTGGTAGATTAAGCGTAGTTAAGGTATTTAGGCTATTTCTTATTTCTAATATATTGTTAACCTAGCATATAGCGTAGAGATATTATACCTCCTTTATTGCCTTATAAATAGCCTCAGCTTATTATATAATAGAGGGAGATAGTAAAGAATTATTAGTTATTTAAGGGTAGGCGCTAAAGACTAGTAATATAGGTATAAGTTTATCTAGGCTAGCGGAATTATTAATAGCTTTAACAGCTATTTATAAGGTAAGTTCTTTATTAGTATTCTTTAGTTCTAAAAAGATAATCTTATATACGTGGCATAATAGCGCGTAATATTATTCTACTTTTTTAATACTATTATATGCCTTAATAGGGACTTCCTTAACCTTAATTGCCATTACCTTTATCTATTATTAAAACTCTATAGATAAGAAGTTCTTTCCTATATTATAGACGATTTAATTAGGGGGTTCTAAATAAATATTAATCTAGTATAACTAAAGGGTCTTCTATGCGTTTCTAGCTAATATATCTTTTAAAAAACGCGCGGCTTAAAAAAAGGTTAAGAAGTTAATAACTTAGAGTACTAGCTTGCCACTAAGATATATAACGTTAATAATAATATAAAAGTTAAAGTTATAGTTATTCTTAAGGGTAAATTTAAATCGGCTAGGGGACTTCTAGTTTATTTAGTATTAATAGCAATACTTTATAAGATACTTAATTGCCTTAACCTTAACTTTATAGCCTACTTGCTAAAGAACCCTAAGTAATTAATAAACAAATAGGTGGCTAAAATAATAGTATAGTTAGCGTAACTCTAACTTAGTTAAGTAGCTTTAAGTAACACTCTTTTCTAGTTAATAAAGGAGTAACTAGGGGTAACCCTACTTGCGCATAATAGGTACCTAATTATCTCCTTAGATAAGTACATTCTTAAAGTTATTAAGCTTAACGCCTAATTTATCTATATCTCTAATATAAAATAGAAATAGGGTATTTATAGAAATAACGTAAAAACTAATATACCCTAAGGGGGTTTAAACCCTAATTGTACTAAAAGAGATTATAGTACCTTTACTAAAACAAATTGTATACTAGTCTACTGTTAAATAGTTAATTTAAATAGAGCTATTAAGCTACTAAAGGGCTTAAACTTAAGGTTCTCCTACTATAGATACTCCTATGGCTCTAGTATCCGGCATAATACTATAGAAGACGTTCGCTAAGTATTTATTATTAAAGGAAAACACAAAACTCTCCTTTAGCTTATTAAAGATATTTAATTTTATAATAGAATAGAGTGTAAATTAGTTATTAAGAATAGTAACGGTTTGTATACTATTTACCTTACTATACTTAGTAAAGTATTGGTTAGGTAAGTAGTCCTTAATTTCTATATCTACAAGGAGCTATTTAGTCTTATTAACCTTACCCTTAAGATCTTTTACGCCTTTATATTAAACTAAAAAGCTTTAGAAGTAGGCTATAGTAACCTTATAATTTTTAACATTTTTTATACTTTAACGGAACTTATTATATGCCTCTTTTCGCTTATTAAGGGAGTGTCTAGTTAACTAGTAATTTAGCTTCTTATAAATATAGCACTTCTTTTAGTAATTACTTTAAAATAAACCTCTATAAGGACCTCTATAATTACCTTATAGTTAACGTTAATTATACCCTCTTCTATATTCCCTACTACGGCTACTATATATTTAATTAGTCTAGTTATAATTATATTAGTTAGGAATACTTAGTTAGGTAGGGTTTTTAGTATAGAACTATTAAGGTTCTTATATTTATATTATAGTACCTATAATAGAGCATAGTTTGGTATATACTCCTTTAAATATATTTATAGGTTTATATAGCGCTAAATTATACTTAGGGACGCTATAGCATACTAAGATAACCTAGTCCCTTAGGCTATTCTTATTTTAGTAGGTTTTAGTAAGGCTATATTAGATTTTCTAAAGTTTATTAAAGAGTAGTTAAAGGCACTTTAAACAAGTCTTTATTGGGTTAGAAGTAATAACTCTTTAGAATATAGTCTCCCGCTATTTAAATATATAAAGCTAGCAATTCTTATTAGTTTTAAAGTAGGCTTTAGTAAGCTAAAGCATTATATTAAAGCTATAGTTTTTACCCGTAATATAGTCGTAATAGAATATTGCTACCCATCCCTTTAATATAATAGAGAAAGCGTAATAGTACTAGTGGTGTTAAATTTTAACCTTATTATAATAGTTATAAAAGACCTATAGTTTTACTCTAAGCATATTATATAGTTCTCCCCTAAACTTCTTCTCTTTATCTAAATATACCTTTATTAGATTTGTGACTTCTTATAATAAAGGCTTACTAGTTAGCTAGAGTAGAGGAGGTAGAGGCGGAGCAACTCTAAGTAGGAGAGTACCTCTAGGTGGGAGAGTAGCTTTAGGTAGGGGGTTAGCGTTCTAGGGGTTTTAATACGAATTAAAGTTACCTTCTAAAGAATATAGGTTATTTTTAGGTTTCCGTAGTTAACGTATAATCTTAGCTTCCGTCTATATTAGTTCTTTTATACTAGTAATAACAGCCTAAATATTACTAGTAATTAGGTTACCGTTCTTAGTAATATATACCCTATTCCTATAAAAGAAGTCTTAAAAATCTTAAACAATATTAATATTACCAAGTGCCTAGGTATTGGCAGTCTATCTTATAAAATCCTCCCTAAAATACTCCTATAGTTATAAATCGGCGTAGCATCTATTTTAGTAGAATATAATATAGTGTAGGAGAAAGCCGTTAACTTATTTTGCGGTATAAGTTATTATATTAAAGGCAAATTTATCCTAATCTTTATTAATAAGTTTTGTGTACTTAGTTACCCCTAGTAGTAAGGAGTCTTTCTAGTTATTTAAAGTAGGCGTAGCTATATTTTTAGAGGAAGGGAAGTGTTATTAGTATAGGGATTATTGCTTAGTACGCGTTTGTAATGTGTATTTATTATTTAGTACGCGTTTATCGTTTAGTACGCGTTTATAACGTGTATTTGCAGTTATAGGGCTTAAAACCAGTTCTAGCCTTAAATCGCGAAGACTTATAAAGCGTATTATTCTGCGTAATAGACGTAAGAATCTATAATCTTAGAAAGGCTTAGGACTAGTTCTAGCCTTTAGATCCTTAGATTTGTAGAAGAGTTTTATTTAAGATTTAGGACTAGTTCTAACCTTAAAAGACAGCTTCCTTTAGCACAAGTAGCACTAGTATAGTAGCTTATCTCTTCTTAGTAATACCTAGCTATTCTATAATATAACAGTAAAGTTAACCACTAATTAGTGTTGGTTACATAAGGGGATATTACGTAGCTACGGTTCGTAGATAGTATAATAATTATTCTTATTTTCTTTTTAAAGAAAGGGGTAGGGAACTTAAGGTTCCTTACTATGCTAGTGCCGCGGCGGTATATAATGGCAACTTACTACACATGACGGCAATATGCCTTATATGGTGACTATTTGCCTTTATTCCTAATAGTAACTAAGGTTAGATAACATTATATATAGTATATGCAGTATATAAAGGGAATATATATATAATATATATAACACGTACCTTATATATAAAGGGGATTTCTTAAAAGTATAGTTGTATATTTAAAGGACTATAGTCTTTACCTAAATAGTTCTCTCCTTTATAGTAAATCTTAAAATATAATTAGAGTTAATCTATTAGGTAACTACTCTACTAATTATATTTATATTGTTGACTATTCTATACCTATATACCTAGCCCATTAACAAGTCTACCGTAGTACTTCCTATAAGGCTTTATTACACATTTTACCCTCTTTATTTATGCTTCTCCTTATATAAAATACTATAAAATAAAATAAAAGTAGTAAAAAAGAGAGAAGATTAAATTTAGTAACTTTTATTTATTTCTTATTATCCTCTAGTACTCCCACTACTACTATAATAGGCTAAAAATTCTTATTATATACTAAATATTAAACCCTATTATTTTACTACTTATAATTTCTATAGTATTTACTATAGAACCCTAGGAGACTTTAATACTTAGTAAAGGAATAAGGGCCTATTAAATAATATAGAGTTACTATATAGGCCTTATAGAGCTAGTATTAATTAGCTTTTTACCTTAAATAAGTAATATAGGTTATTTATAATTATATTTAGAAATCTATAGCTTTAAATTAGAATTATATTTATATATAAGGACCTCCCTATTTATATCTACCTCTCTAATACCTCCCCTACTTAAGCCTCTATATTAATTACTAGTAAAGCTTCTACCCTCTTCTATTTATATTAAGAGTAGTTAGTTATATAGGTATATTATATAGAGAGGAAAGTTTACCTATAGTATAGTAATATTACTAAAGAATCTCTTATTGTTAGGAATATAGGTAAGTTGCCGTCATGTGTCACCGCGGCACTAGTATAGCGAGGAGCCTTAAGCTCCTCGCCCCCCCTAATTAACAATATAGAATAATAATTATTATACTATCTACGAACCGTAGCTATGTAATATCCCCTTATATAACCAACACTAATTAGTGGTTAACTTTACTATTATACTATAAAGCAGCTAGGTATTCCACTAAGAAGAGATAAGCTACTATACTAGTGCTACTCGTGCTAAAGAAAGCTGTCTTTTAAGGTTAGAACTAGTTTTAAACCTTAAATAAAACTCTTCTATAAATCTAAGGATTTAAAGGCTAAAACTGGTCCTAAGCCTTTTTAAGATTATAGATTCTTGCGTCTATTACGCAGAATAATACGCTTTATAAGTCTTTGCGATTTAAGGCTAGAACTAGTCCTAAGCCCTATAATTGTAAATATATGTTATAAATGCGTACTAAATAACAAATAAATATTATAAACGCGTACTAAACAATAATCCCTACGCTAATAATACTTCCCTCCCTCTAAAAATATAGCTACGCCTACTTTAAATAACTAAGAAGACTCCTTACTACTAGGGGTAGCTTTATACGCGAAACTTATTAATAAAAATTAGGACAAATTTACCTTTAATATAATAACTTATACTATAAAATAAGTTAATAGCTTTCTCCTATACTATATTATATTCTACTAAAGTAAATACTATACCGATTTATAGCTATAGGAATATTTTAGGGAGGATTTTATAGGATGGACCGCTAATACCTAGGCACTTAGTAATATTAATATTATTTAGAATTTTTAAGACTTCCTCTATAGGAATAGGGTATATATTACTAAGAATAGTAACCTAATTACTAGTAATATTTAGGCCGTTATTACTAGTATAGAAAAACTAATATAGACGGAAGCTAAGATTATATATTAACTATAAAAACCTAAAACTAACCTATATTTTTTAAAAGGCAACTTTAATTTAAAATAAAACCTCTAGAACGCTACTCTCTTACCTAAAGGTACTTTCCCACCTAGAGGTACTCTTCCTCTACCTTCGCTATTTCTAACTCCTCTACTCTAGCTAACTAGTAAGCCTTTACTATAAAAAGTTACGAATCTAATAAAGGTATATTTAGATAAAGAGAAGAAGTTTAAAGGAGAATTATATAATATACTTAAAGTAAAACTATAGGTCTTCTATAACTGTTATAATAAGGTTAAAATTTAATGCTACTAGTACTACTACGCCTTCTCTATTATGTTAAAGGGATAGGCAGTAATATTCTATTACAACTATATTATAGGTAAAAACTATAACTTTAATATAATGCTTTAGCTTACTAGAGCCCACTTTAAGACTAATAANAATNNNTANCTTTATATATCNNAATAGCGNGAGACTANNTTNTANAGAGTTATNNCTTNTAACNNAATAAAGACTTATTTAGAGTGCCTTTAACTACTCTTTAATAAACTCTAGAAAATCTAATATAGCCTTACTAAAACTTATTAAAATAAGAACAGCTTAAGGGACTAGGTTATCTTAGTATACTATAGCGTTCCTAAATATAACTTAGCGTTATATAAACCTATAAATATATTTAAAGGAGTATATACTAAGCTGCGCTTTACTATAGATACTATAATATAAATATAAGAATCTTAATAGTTCTATACCAAAAACTTTACCTAACTAAGTATTCTTAACTAATACGATTATAACTAGACTAATTAAATATATAGTGGCCGTAGTAGGGAATATAAAAGAGGGTATAATTAATGTTAACTATAAGGTAATTATAGAGGTCCTTATAAAGGTTTATTTTAAAGTAATTACTAGAAGAAGTGCTATATTTATAAGAAGCTAAATTACTAGTTAACTAGACACTCCCTTAATAAGCAAAAAGAGGTATATAATAAGTTCCGTTAAAGTATAAGAAATATTAGAAATTATAAGATTACTATAGTCTACTTTTAAAGCTTTTTAGTTTAATATAAAGGCGTAAAAGATCTTAAGGGTAAGGTTAATAAGACTAAATAGCTCCTTATAGATATGGAAATTAAGAACTACTTACCTAACCAATACTTTACTAAGTATAGTGAGGTAAATAGTATATAAACTATCGCTATTCTTAATAACTAATCTACGCTCTACTCTATTATAAAGTTAGATATCTTTAATAAGCTAAAGAAGAGCTCTGTATTCTTCTTTAATAATAAATACTTAGTAAATATCTTTTATAGTATTATACCAAATACTAGAGCTATCCCTTAACCCGTTGAAATTGGTCCTCATGTTATCGATAAGAGTCCACCAATCAGATTGGCTGAATTTAATAGCCGTACTGAGAAATACAAAGCTTTTGATTTTATAGTAAATAAATATATAAGCTTAATCTTTGGAGTTAAGTCGCTCAATATAAGGTCTCCAGCAATTATTGTTCCTGCAGAATGGTATTTTGCAGATACTGCAGCCAAAATGAGTCCTTGGAGCACGCCTACGCCTCTCCCATTCCTTACTATCACGAGGCTTTATTGTAGTATTTGGTAATAGCTCCGATAGAGCTTTCCGACGGCCTATACACTACACCTAAGTATGTTTGCCAGCCTCTACGCAAGCTAAGTAGTTAACCTCCCTATTAAACAGCTTGATTAGCTCGTGCTGCGCCGTAGGAACCTATATTATATCGTCTATAGCGCGTTAAGGAGGGTGTTCTTGCGTGTATACCTTTCGCTTTTAAATTAAGCGTTTAAATAAGGCGTTGCGGAGGTCGATTTGGAACTGCTTATGGCTGTCTCTACGGAGCGCTTAACGATTGGTGGGAGTGTAGGAAGATAGAAGGAAATAATTGCTAATTATAGTATCCAATAGGAAATGCTATAGAGGCTTCCAGGTCTTCCTATGGATTCTCTGCGTCGTAAAATACGAGCGCAGTTGATCCGCAATATCCACACCGTATATATAGTAATTGTAGTAGAAAATGAAGGTAGGAATAGGCAATTCCTTCTTGTCTTTATCGCTAAAGACCTTCCGAGTCTGTCTGGCACCGCCAGCAGTAAGGGGAGGACGTTTCCGTATGGTAACTTTTACCTAACGACCTGGCGATGTATAACGTCATTAGATTTTAAGCCTATGGTTAAGGTGTTTAACTTACCGTCGTCAACAGTGCTTATAAAAAGCACCATATTGGCGTCCTTCTAAGCAAACTCTATCACCTGGCTATTTTCGGAAAGCTCGCCATACAATTCTCCCCATGGAATTTAAGCCGCGTAGGTTAATTTAAGCTCTGCAAGCTTTTGGTTAATTTGCTCAGAAGGCACCTTTTTCTTCTTTCCTTTTATAATTGTAACTGCTTTAATATCGTATTTAAGGTCCCCCTGCTCCTTACGCTTTGTTTTGGTTGTTTGAACGGTTCCTACGCCTCTAATACTAAGGCCTCGTAGTCTTGTAAGAAGCTTAACGCTTGTAAATAGGTTATTAAGCCATACAATATGCTTTCCAGGTGGGTAGAGGCGTTTGTTTGTTTTGGCGTCTTTTTAGAGAAGTAAATTAAGAACTACTGCCTGTGTCTTTGAAAAGCCTTTATTAATAAAAGACTCATCTAAATCAACTGGGCCCTTCTTATTACCTTTAGTATGCCACATAAAGTCTAATATATAGCCCTTATTTGCTAGAACCCATATTTTAAAGCCTTCTGGTATAGGCTTAGATGGAATATTAATAATTTCGGGTGCACGGCCTATAAAGCGTTAAATTGTCTCGTTAACGGCGAGGTGGGTTTTAGGCGTGTAGAGCTTCCTATAAGTAAGCCGAATATACTTAGCAAGCTCCTTAACCTTATCGAATGTAGGTTTAGGTGTTTTATTAGCTTTTAGACATGGTGGTGAGGCCCAAAAGTGGCGATTAAGCTGCTAAAATCGGACGACCGAAATGTACTTTTTGATAATATACTCCGTGCCATGCGTATTTAAATCCTTCTAGTAGTCCTTAATGCACGATTTTATGGTAATACCTATATAAATAAGCACTCCAAAGTACGCGTAAAGTTCCTCCTTGCATATTGGCTGCCATGGGCGTGGGTGTTCCTTTTCTTTATCTGACGGGTAAAGCTCTGCGTGCTTATTTGTCCACTCTACAAGCTTATTTATAACCTCCTCCGTAAAGAATAGACTGAATAACTTAAAAGGATTGTGTGGATTAATGTCGGATGGGAGGTTTAGTAAGCTATGGTCGTCCCAATCGTTAATATGAAGAGGCTTGAATTGAGGCAACGGCCAAGGCTTGGGGGGAGGGTTTTTGGCCGTCTTATTTGGGGGAACGTTATATTGAGTCTTCTGAACAAGGTCTGCATTAATTCTAGCACAATTGCGAGGCATGGTGGTGGTGTAATTAATGATTGAATTCTATGTAGAGCACGCGTAGTTTTGATTCCGGTGTTCGCGCACAGACCACTTCCTCTGAGGACCTCGACGGGTTAAGGGATAGGAGTATTTATAGTAGGAGAACCTTAAGTTTAAGCTCTTTAATAACTTAATACTTCTATCTAGATTAACTAATTAACGGCAGGCTAATATATAATACGTTTTAGTAAGGGTACTATAATCTCTCTTGGTATAATTAGGGTTTAAACCCCCTTAAGATATATTACGTTCTATATTATTCCCATAAATACTCTATTTCTATTCTATATTAGGGATATAGATAAATTAGGCGTTAAGCTTAATAACTTTAAGAATATACTTATATAGGGAAATAATTGGGTGCCTATTATATATAAGTAGGGTTACCCTTAGCTGCTCCTTTAATAACTAAAAAAGAGTGTTACTTAAAGCTATTTAACTAAGTTAGAGTTACGCTAACTATACCGTTATTTTAGCCACCTATCCGTTTATTAATTACTTAGGGTTCTTTAGTAAGTAGGCTATAAAGTTAAGGTTAAGGTAATTAAGCATCTTATAAAGTATTGCTATTACTACTAAATAAACTAAAAGTCCCCTAGCTAATTTAAGTTCACCCTTAAGAATAACTATAACTTTAACTTCTATATTATTATTAATATTATATATCTTAGCGGCAAACTAGTACTCTAAGTTATTAACTTCTTAACCTCCTTTTAAGCCGCGCGTTTCTTAAAAGATATATTAGCCAAAAACGTATAAAATACCCTTTAGTTATACTAGATTAATGTCTATTTAGGACCCCCTAATTAAATTATCTATAATATAGGAAAGAACTTCTTATCTATAAAGTTCTAATAATAGATAAAGGTAATAGTAATTAAGGTTAAGGAAGTCCCTATTAAGGCATATAATAGTATTAAAAAAGTAGAGTAATATTATGCGCTATTACGCCGTATATATAAGATTATCTCTTTAGAACTAAAGGACGCTAGTAAAAAACTTACCTTATAAATAGCTGTTAAAGCTATTAATAATTCCGCTAGCCTAAATAAACTTATATCTATATTACTAGTCTTTAGCGCTTACCCTTAAATAACTAATAATTCTTTACTATTTCCCTCTATTATATAATAAGCTAAGGCTATTTATAAGGCAATAAAGGAGGTGTAATATCTCTATGCTATATACCAGGTTAATAACGTACTATAAATAAGAAATAGCCTAAATACCTTAACTACGCTTAATCTGCTACTCTAGTTTAAAGTACGCGTATAGCGTAAAAAGGGAGGATAGTTAAGCCTATACTAACTTATTATAATTAATAGTTAAACTTATACTATTTAGATACCTTATAGACCTATTTAATTCCATTTAACTATTATTAAATTTTACTATAAAGATAATAATTCTAAGCCTTTATAGGATACCCTAGAAGATGCCTTAAAGGAGAACTATAATTAATATACTCTAAAAGGCAACTATAATCCTAATATAATTATAGTAAATACGCTATAACTATAATACGGTAAAGGTTACCTAAAGGAATTATAAAATCGCTAATATCTTATTAATTTTAAAGAATAATTTATTGCCGCTATTAAGAATAGAGTTAAGTTATTAATAGCCTTTATAATAGCCAAGGAGAAGGCTGACTTTAAGCTTACAAAATAGCTTTAAAAGGAAGGTTGTATTATAACTTTAGGAGCTCCTTTCTAAGCATCTAATAAATAGGAAATTAACAGTCTTATTATAAAAGGAGTCTTTAAATTTAAGAAGTATAACCCTACTAAGTTTAATAAAGTTCGTATCTTTAAGTTAAGGATAGTTAATAAGATTAAGGGTAAAGCTATTAATGCCCTATTTAAGAAATTAAGGCTTATTATCTAAGGTTATAATAATAATAGTAAAGAGATAATTCTTATATAATCTTCTATAATTTAACGAGCTAGTTAGTAAGTTATTGTTATATTAGCTCCCTCCTTAATAAAGAATAAAATAGCGGTTTATTTACGAGATATTACTTAAGCCTATACCTAATTAGAGATATATCTTTAGCGCTTAATATTAGCATACCTTCTAGAGTAAATTCGCTATTAGTATTCTAAAGATATAATTATAGTTATACTTAAGCCATTATATAGAATTACAGAGGTAGGAACTTACTAATGGGTTACCTATAGTAAGCACTATAAAGAGAAGCTTTTAATAACTACTTCTATATTTAATCCCTGTGTTAGAAATGAGGTAAGTTGCCGTCGCATGAAGCATATTGCCGTCACGTGTCGACGTGGCCCTAGCGTAGTGAGGAACCTTAAGTTCCTCACCCCTTTCCTTATTCCTATCAATAAGAATTAACTAATATCACTGTAACCCTACTTAAGTAGTCGTTATTGGTGAGTCACCCTATATTTCTAATACTGATTAGTGGTTAAATACACAGTTAACTACAGAGCAGCTAGGTTTTTGAATAGAAGAGATAGTTTTATATAGGGGTGCCATATGCACTTATATGGAATGGATCCCGGCAATACTGTGCTACCTTAAACTTGCGGAAAACTAGTAATAGAAGTATTACTAAGTACTAGGAGATACTAAGTTGCGTCTATTATGTAGAATAACTACGTTTATAAAGATTTGGTTAAGTACTTTAGGTTAGAAGTGTTACTAAACCTACGGTTCTAAAATTAACGTTTAAAACGTGTCAAACAACTACGCATATAAAGATTTGGTCGAGTACTTTAGGTCAGAAGTATTACTAAACCTATGGTCCTAAAGTCAACGTCTGAAACGCGTTAACAACATCTTAATTGCCTACCTTTTGACAGTAAACCTACGAGATTCTATAAAGCCAAAAACCCTACCTACCTTTGATATACGACACCCCGTTGATTTTATACCTACTATGGCGTTAACCTACCTAAAGAAGTACGAGAAAAGTATTAACCTGGAGACGTGGGACATAGATATTGACCTTATAAACGCCGAGGAACAGGACCTAAATGGATTCTTAGTATACCGTATGGTATACTATATAGACAGCAAATATAATAATACCGAGCTATAGTGTTATATAAAGGAGGACTTTGTTAGATAGATAAAGGAAATATAGGCTCTTGCGAAGAAGGACGTTATATAAGACTTCCGTAACTTCCTTTGGGAGAATGGAGTATTTGTCCCTATAAATAGGGGTGCTATTGGAGATAATATTTAGGAGCAAGTTATTAACGTAAAAGAAGAGCATGAATGGACTCTATAAGAGGTTAAGCACTAACTACGCATTAAGAGGAAGCTTAACTCACGATGGAATCCAAATGATACGCCAATAGAGACGCGCTCTAATTCCATTGCTCTAGGTATAAGTTCTTACATTCCGTATCTATTGCTTTTACCTTTATCTCTAGCTTCCTAGGATCTACTAATTTAACCAGTAATATTAACTATTACCCCTTAAGAGCAAGCGCAAGATCCCCTTGCTTCGCGATTTAACAACCTTCGAACTCTACTATAGAAAGATTAGGTACCACGCCGTGTTCTATTAAGCCCTATATCTCTACTGCAGCCTATAAAGTAATCCCCACCTTAATCTTTAATGCAATTTTAACGTAGTCTAATACTACTTAGAGGTATCTTAAAAATGCTTATAGAGCTTATAAAGCTCTATATAGACTAGGAGAAGAAGTTTAGCAGGGAACTATATAACATCCTTAATTTAAAGCTGCGTATCTTTTATAACTATTGCTAAAAGGTTAGACTAGAACCTGACTAATATTATAACGCCTATTCCGTTATACTTAAGGGCCGCGCTAGTACCTTCTATTATAATTATTTGGTAGGAAAAGGATATAATTTTAACCGAATAATATATAAGATAAGATGCTACTTTAAAATAGAAGAGAATAAGCAGCAATATATGTTGGAGTGGAGAGAGACTATCTTCCTAAGAATTATTGTTACAAACCTAGGTGTCTCTTGGCTTAATTGTCTTTAAAAGCTCTTTAATTAACTTTAGATAATTTAGTGTAGTTTATCCGAATTATATTAAGAGGACCTTAGCCTACGCGATTAAGTTATTAGCGCATGCCGAGGTATTAAAGAATATAATTTTGCTCTTTTTAACCCTGTAAGTACTTATAAAGGAGTATATGCTTAATTAAGATCCTCTATTGGCACCGCTCTACGCTCTTAAGAAGTATAGTAATTTAACGCCTAACTTTAACCTACCTTAATTGACCCGGCTAACTAATATGATTATAACTAGACTAATTGAATATATAGTGGACGTGGTAGGGGATATAGTAAAGGGTATGATTAATATTAACCACAAGGCAATTATGGAGGTCCTTATAGAGGTTCACTTTAGAGCAATTGTTAGAAGAAGTGCTACGTTTATAAGAAGCCAAATTGCTAGTTAACTAGACACCCTCTTAATAGATGAAAGGAGGCATATAATAGGTTTTGCTAGAGTGTATAAAATGTTGGAAACTAAGAGGTTACTATGGCCTACTTCTAAAACTTCCTGGTTTAATATGAAGGCGAAGAAGATCTTAAGGGTAAGGTTGATGAGGCTGAATAGCTCCTTATGGATATAGAAATTGAGGACTACTTTCCCAACCAATACTTTACTAAGTATAGTAAGGTAAATAGTATATAAACCGTTGCTATCCTTAATAACTAATTTATGCTCTATTCTATTATAAAGTTAGATATCTTTAATGAGCTAAAGGAAAGTTCCGCGTTCTCCTTTAACGATAGATACTCGGCAAACGTCTTCTATAGCATTATACCAGATACTAGAGCCGCAGGAGTATCTATAGTAGGAGAGCCTTAAGTTTAAGCTCTTTAGCAGCTTAATAGCTCTGTTTAAATTAACTAATTAATAGCAGGCTAATATACAATTCGCTTTAGCAAGGGTACTGCGATCTCTTTTAGTATAATTAAGGTCCAAACCCTATTAGGATATATTACTTTCCATATTATCCCCATAAATACCCTATTCCTATTCTATATCTAAGATATAGATAAATTAGGTGTTAAGCTTAACAACCTTAAGAATATGCTTATCTAGGGAGATAATTGGGTGCCTGTTGTACGCAAGTAGGGTTACCCTTAGTTGCTTCTTTAATAGCTAGAAAGGAGCGTTGCTTAAAGCTACCTAACTAAGTTAGAATTATGTTAACTATACCGTCATTTTAGCCACCTATCTATTCACTAATTGCTTAGGGTCCTTTAGTAAGTAGGTTATAAAGTTAAGGTTAAGGTAATTAAATATCTTATAAAATACTGCTACTACTGCTAAATAAACTAGAAGTCCCCTAGCCGATTTAAGTTTACTTTTAAAGACGACTACAACTTTAACTTCTGCATTATTATAGATGTTATATATCTTAGCGGCAAGTTAGTACTCCAAGTTATTAACTTCTTAACCTCCTTCTAAGCCGCACGCTTTTTAAAAGATATATTAGCTAGGAATGCATAGGATACTCTTTAATTATACTAGATTAATGTCTACCTAGGACCCCCTAATTAAATCGTTTATAATATAGGAAAGAACTTCTTATTTACGGAGTTTCGATAATAGGTAAAGGCAATGACAATTAAGGTTAAGGAAGTCCCTGTTAAGGCATATAATAGTATTAAAAAAGTAGAATAATATTATACGCTATTACGCCGCGTATATAAGATTATTTCTTCGGAACTAGAGGGTACTAGCAAAGAGCTTATCCTATAGATGGCTGTTAAGGCTATTAATAATACCGCTGGCCTAGATGGGCTTATACCTACGTTACTAGTCTTTAGCGCCTACCCTTAAATAACTAATAATTCTCTACTATCTCCCTCTATTATATAATAAGCTAAGGCTATTCGCAAGGCAATAAAGGAGGTACGACGTCTCTACGCCACGCGCTAGGTTAACGATATACTAGGAATAAGAAATGGCCTAAATACCTTAACTACGCTTAATCTGCCACTCTAATCGGAGGTACGCGTATGGCGTAAAAAGGGAGGATAGTTAGGCCTATATAAACTTATTGCAATTAATGGTTAAACTTACACTCTTTAGATGCCCTATAGACCTACTTAATTCCGCTTAACTATTATTAAGCCCTACTATAGGGATAATAGCTCTAAGCCTTTATAGGATGCCCTAGAGGATACCCTAGAGGAGAACCACGATTAATATACTCTAGAAGGCGAAGGCGATTTTAATATAATTATAGTAGACGTACCGCAACTATAACGCGGTAGAGGTCGCCTAAAGGGATCACAAAATTGCTAATATCTTATTGATTTTAAAGAGCAATTTGTTACCGCTATTAAGAATAGAGATAAACTATTAATGGCCTTTATAACAGCTAAAGAGAAGGCTAACTTTAAACTCGCAAAATAGCTCTAAAAGGAAGGCCGTATTATAACTTTAGGAGCTCCTTTCTAAGCATCTAATAAGCAGGAGATCGACGGTCTTATTATAAGAGGAGTCTTTAAATTTAAGAAATACAACCCTACTAAGTTTGATGGAGTCCGCATATTTAAGTTAAGAATAGTTAATAAGATTAAAGGCAAAGCTACCAATACCCCATTTAAGAAGTTAAGGCTAGTTATTTAAGGTTATAATAATAACGGTAAGGAAGTAATTCTTACGCAATCCCCTATGATTTAATAAGCTAGTTAACAAGTCATTATTACGCTAGCTCCCTCCTTAATAAAGAATGGGATGGCGGTTTACCTATAAGATATTACTTAGGCCTATACCTAATTAGAGACGCGCCTTTAGCGCTTAATACTAGTATACCTTCTAGAGCAAATTCGCCACTAATATCCCGAGGATATAATTATAGTCGTACTTAAGCCATTATATAGAATCGCAGAGGTAGGAACTTATTGGTGGGCTACCTACAGCAAGCACCATAAGGAGAAGCTTTTGATGACTACTTTTATATTTAATCCCTGCTTCCTTATTACAACTATAGGAACTTTATTTAGAATTGTCGGTATATAAACGGATAATATAATTATCTTAGGAGACGACTAATTCTTAGCTTTTAAAGAAGATAAGCTAGTAAAGGCAAACCTTATAGCAAAGCTAAAGGAAAGACTTAACTTAGTAACACCATTACTCTTTAATGGATGTATCCTCTCCCTAAATAAGGGCTCTATTACTCTACGCCAGAAGGGTTAAGGTAAGAAGATTAATATTGTTAACGTTAATTCTCTAAAGCAAGGATACGTGGAGTAACGCGCTTGTGGAGCTTATATGGCTTCTATCTATTAACCTAAGGCTTCCTTTAATCTCTCTATTGCCACTTAATACTAGAAACTAACTAAGGATGATGTTCTTGCCCTAAATAAGCGTCTTTTTTGGCAAATGAACTATCTTAATAGGGGACTACTTTACGTGCCTATTAACCTTCCTACCGCTAAGCTCTTTGTATTCGTTAATAGATCGTTTATAAATAATAAAGATTTTAGCTCCTAGCTAGGATATAAGATTATTATTATAAACAAATCTACTAGAGAGAATGACTTTATAATCTATGGTAACCTTATCTATTAGAGCTTAACTAAGAGTAAGCGCGTTACTTAAAGTGTTCTAGCGTTAGAGATATATAGAATGGTTAGCGGAGTTAATATGGCAATTGCAATTGGAACTACCCTTAAGATAATTATAGACCGGCTTAAACTTCCCACTATTTCTACGATCGTATACACCGACTTATATTCCCTCTACGAGTATTTAGTTAAGCTTGGTACTATAAAGGAGAAGCGTCTTATAATCGATATTATGGCACTTCGGCAGTCCTATAAGCGTTAAGAACTCTTTAAGATCCGATAGATTAATGGCTAATATAACCTAGTAGATGCGATAATAAAGGTAAACCTAAATAAGGCACTAGAGACGTTTATTAATATAAATACTCTACGTGTATAAGTTAAAGGTTAGGTTAAGAGGGAAATTTAGAGAAGTTAAGATCTTATAGAACTTTAACCGCCGGTTNAAGTTGTNTAATTNGTTAGATCCTTGCTAAGAGCGCCGCGCCTAATTAATTTAGGTGGCGGTGTAGACTTCTGCTAACTAATTAGGATTTTTTATGCCCGGCATGGAAAATCGCCATTAGCTCGCTTACTACTAGCGTCTTAGTGGCCCACCTGTCTTTATATTATCTACTAAATTCTACTAAC
This sequence comes from Cenococcum geophilum 1.58, assembly GCF_001692895.1. Classification (NCBI taxonomy): domain Eukaryota; kingdom Fungi; phylum Ascomycota; class Dothideomycetes; order Gloniales; family Gloniaceae; genus Cenococcum; species Cenococcum geophilum. The sequence goes on from NW_027137596.1 coordinate 975,959, forward strand.
TGCCGCATTGTCGTATATCGTCTGGTTTTGTTATATATTGTCTGGTTTTATTATATATTATCTAGTATTGTTATATACTATCTGTTTGTATATATATATATAGCAACCACAAAAAGAAGAGTTGCCAGTATTGGGAATGAGGTAAGTTGCCGTTATATGAAGCATATTGCCGTCACGTGTTGACGTGGCCCTAGTGTGGTGAGGAACCTTAAGTTCCTTACCCCTTTCCTTATTCCTATTAATAAGAATTAACTAACATTACTATAACCCTACTCGAGTAGTCGTTATTGGTAAGTCACCCTATGTTTCCAATACCCTGCTTCCTTATTATAACTATAGGAACCCTATTTAGAATTATTGGTATATAAACTAATAATATAATTATCTTAAAAGACAACTAATTTTTAGCTTTTAAAAAGGATAAGCTAGTAAAGGCAAATCTTATAGTAAAGCTAAAGGAAAAGCTTAATTTAATAATACTATTACTTTTTAATAAATATATCCTCTCCCTAAATAAGGATTCTATTACTTTATATTAGAAGGGTTAAGGTAAGAAGATTAACATTATTAACGTTAATTCCCTAAAGTAAGAATATATAGAGTAACGTGCTTATAAAGCTTATATTGCTTTTATCTATTAACCTAAGGCTTTATTTAATCTCTCTATTACCGCCTAATACTAGAAACTAACTAAGGATGACGTTTTTGCCCTAAATAAACATCTTTTCTAGTAAATAAACTATTTTAATTAGGGACTACTTTATATACCTATTAATCTTCCTACTACTAAGCTCTTTATATTTATTAATGGATTATTTATAAATAATAAAGATTTTAGCTCCTAATTAGGATATAAGATTATTATTATAAATAAATTTACTAGAGAGAATAACTTTATAATCTATAGCAACCTTATTTATTAGAGCTTAACTAAGAGTAAGTATATTACTTAAAGCGTTCTAGCGTTAGAGATATATAGAATAGTTAGCGGAGTTAATATAGTAATTATAATTAGAACTACCCTAAAGATAATTATAGATTAACTCAAACTTCCTATTATCCCTATAATTATATATACCAACTTATATTCCCTTTATAAGTATTTAGTTAAGCTTAGTACTATAAAAAAAAGCGCCTTATAATTAATATTATAGTATTTTAGTAATCCTATAAGCGTTAAGAACTCTTTAAGATTTAATAGATTAATAGCTAAGATAACCTAGTAGATATAATAATAAAGGCGAACCTAAATAAGGCACTAGAGATATTTATTAATATAAATACTCTATATATATAAATTAAAGGTTAGGTTAAAAGGGAGTCCCTAAAAATTTCTTAGTTATATAAGGTCTTAAGATATCTAGGAACTTTAACCAGCGGTTAAAGTTATTTAATTAGTTAGATTCTGCAGACCCTAACTTAACCTAGCTAATTAGGATTTTCTATCCCCGGGATAAAAAATTGCTATTAGCTCGCTTACTACTAGCGCCTTAGCGGCCCTCTAAATAAGATATCTACCTATAACTCCTAAGTAAGAAAGCACCACGTACTAAAAGGCAAACTTTTAGAACAGTAAGACTTATATTATAATAGCAATAGTAAGTAAGGAGGATTGATATTTGTTACGCTAGTCGAGTAGTATATATATATAGATGGCAACCGCAAAAAAAGAGTTGCTAGTGTTAGAAATATAGGTAAGTTGCTATTACGTGCGGCAAGTTGCCGTTATATATCGCCGCGGCACTAGTGTGGCGAGGAGCCTTAAGCTCTTTGCCCCCCCTGATTAACAATACAGAATAACAATTATCATACTATCTACGAACCGTAGTTACGTAATATCCCCTTGTATAACCAACACTTATATAGTAGGATAGGAAGTATACTAAATAATTATATTTCCTAATTTCTAATAAAAGATAATATTAGTAGGATTTAAACTTAGAATTTATTAAGTTTAAAGTTAGTATATATTTATATACGCTACCTATACGCCTTTAGTAGTTACCTCTTACCTAAAATTATTTTATTTACCCCTTCCCCTTAGCGTGCTTGCTAAAGTAAGGTCTGATTTATAAGATAACGCTTATGTAATAGAGCGGCTTGCTTTATATAGAAGCATTAAGGTCACGTGTACAGGTTGACAGCGGAGTGTTCATTATCAAACTTATACCTTTTTAACTCCACCCACTTAAATACCTGCGGCGGCGATTACTCCTAGTTGAATAAACTCACCAAGCAAACATTAAGTACCTCAAACCTTCCTTTCAATCCCTCAGGCCTCCCCATCATAATGCCACCCAAGTCAACCCCACCCCCAAGATCCCCTCATTCTACCGCATCTTCTTCACGACTTTCGACCCTCTCATCGCAACCTGAGGTGCCTATATGGATTTATTCACCCCTCTCACCATTCTCCGCACTTCCCCTTCCAAGCTTCCCAACTCACACCGGGTACGGAAATGATCCTGCAGCAGCATGGGCCTGCATGCTATATTCGCATTCACTGCCGCGGCCTTGCTACGCTATACGAACGATATCAAGATCTGGAAGATTCACCAAGCGGGCGTTCTGATTGTCGATTTGGCTTATTTGGGGAATGTGTAGTTGACGCTTCAGGGGCAGGGAAGGTTAGGAGTGGGGGGCTGGAAGGCGGAAGGATCGGGGAAGTGTGGGAATTACGGGGGTTGCTACCCTAGTGAGAGTGCCTTTTCTTGCGGGTTTAGGGTTCAAGAATGGAGGCAATAGTGGGAAGAAGGCCTGATCGCGGGGGGCAAAGACGTTTCAAGCCTTGTCCTAGCCGTTATGCATTATTGTGAAGTGGAGGATTCGGCTAAGATCAACATCTTTCTCGGAGAAAACCGACTTGTATTACCACAGTCCACACTTCAATCATCTTTCCTTCAGTTGCAAACTTAGGATTATCCGCATCATTGTAACATCATTTCCGCCTATCCTTAGGTTCCAACCCCGTCTCCTCATCACCATTCTCCTTTCGTCTCAAAATCCTTCTGCGTCGGAAGAGGCTCGGGCGAGGATCATCACCATTATCCCCCGAAGAGTTGGAGTTGCTTGAACTACCTGAAGATGAGCTATCGGATTCCACGGCCGTGGCGTTATCAGGTTCGTCTTCCGAACTAGATCCAGACTCTTCGATTTTCTTGTCGTACTGGTCTGCGGTATATTGGCATTGGCGACGTTCGAGTCTCTTTGCTAATTTCTTTCTCTTCGCATTGAGTCTCTTAGCCTTCAGTTTGCGTAGGAGTTGACGTAGGATTCGGAGGAGATATAGCACGGCCCTGATTAAGCCATCATTTACCATGCCCTTCCAGATGGAGGCCATGGGTTGGACGCTGAATGCGATTACTACGAATGGAATGGAGACAGCGAAGGATATGCCGACTGCACAATTATCAGTGTCTCTTCATGGGAAGATGCTATGGGATCAAGGCAAGCACGTACATAACAGGCCCGATAGGAGATGTAGAGGCCAATTTGTTTGACCCTTGTCATCTTGTGGAAAGGCAGATACATTGAGAGCCAAAAAAGATGCCATGAAAGACAGCGGTAGCTATAGTACGATACTCGTTAGCGATTAGTGAGACCTTCAAGTCCAGGACTCGAGATGACTTACAAAGATTATTGTAACGACGGTAAAAACAAGCATGGTCTATGCACGTAAGTCAGCAAACGTTACTCATATAGTATTGGAGATGGTGCATCATTGACTCACGTTCCCCTGTTTTGCTGTCGCGACAGCGCCTTCACGTGAAGATCGAGCTTCCCAAGCATTAGCAGCCTTTTGCTTAAGATCCATCAAAGCGTTCAACTGCACGACAACTTTAGCTCGGGCTATGATGAGCGGTTCTATTAGTACTTACGGAGCTCTGGACAGCCTCGGCCTGGATCTGCATCCTTTTGAAGTCTGCAGTGCTGGTCGCAATAATACGGCGAGCGTCTTCAGAATGGGACAGGACATCATACTCCGCTAGACCAGGGTCCGAAAGTACTGACGTCTGAGTTCGAAGGATATTTAGGATTATATTGATCTCATCGAGGATCTCTTTAATCTCAACTAGGAGTTCGATCTCGCTGCCGATGTCTAGTAGCTGCTCGAGTAGTTTATTCTTATTGTTTTCAAACTCTTTATGTTTCTTGTTGAGAGCGTGCAATTTCTCAGATCGTTTTTGGAACTTCTTGAATAGCCTCGTTTCCTTATTGCTCTACTAGCATAATCAGCCTCAGGGTTCCAACGACTTGCAATAACCAAGGTGTATCATACCACCCTACCAATGGAAATTTCGAATGCTTGAAGAAATTGGAGCAGTTCAATCTCTTGGCAACGGTCAAAAATGTTGGAACATGTGGCGATTATTCGAAAGATCAGGTCGATTGAGCTTCGGACTGGATTGCGCATGTTCCCAATGGGATCCAAGATAAGGTCTCGTAGCTTGTCCATTGATCTTGCACTCTTCGAACTTCGTGAATTCACCCCAGTACGGTCTGGAAAGCTCGAAATAATGATATCTGTGCCATCTTCGTCCTGAAATTGCCACAGCCACAGTTGGTCAACCATGATTATGTTGTGCGTCTCTTCGTGTTTGCTTTTTGCCCATCTTGTGACCACTTGGTCCCTATCTCTTCGCTTTGTATTGGGTAGCATATGGTAGTAATACTGATCTAGGGTACTGTTGAAGATGTTAGAATGTGAACTTCGGAGATGACTCGTAACATACCGTCGAACATGGAGAGATGGCGGATCGTTTAGATACTCACTGATCAAGGCTTCGTCTTCGTCATCTAAATCGTATTCATCAACGCTAGATGTGTCTGAATCTGATTGCGCGGCTTCGGAGTCTATATCGGATGCTGATTCGAGAAGCGGAGATTCATGGCCTTCAGGGGCAGTATGTCGCCGAGCCGAGAGACTTCTCTCGGCATTCCTGCGAACGAATTAGCTCAGGCGCTGGAAGAAAAGAGGTATCGGGGATACGATTAATCATAGACTCTAACCTCGTAGTTTCACCCTCGCTGCTCACACCGTCCCTGGCTACTGAAGTGGACGCATCATCGTTTTCCGCGGTAGCACGAGCGTTTCCGACTCTTGGGCGACCCCACAGGGAAAATATCTCAAATTCTCTCCAAAAAGCATCTCGCTCAAAATTGCTCTGTGTTATTCCTACAAACTCGCTCATCTTGGCCTGCCCCTTATTCACTTCGTAGCTTAGATATGGAACCTGCATTGGCTTAGCCTGTCGACATGGGTAGCGCGACTCGAAGGTAAGACTCACAAATATTGCGAAGAGTCCTTTCTCTTGGTCCTGGTTACGTGGACTGGAAACATGTGGTGTGATGGCACACTAGTGTAACTTAGCTTAACCACTTCCAAGGCATATTTGGAGACACCAAACGTAAGGGTCTTACACTGTGTGGGATTTGGCTTGTGTGGCCTCTTCCAGCCCATATTGATCCACGATAACCGAGCTTGGCGAAGAGGTCCTGTTCATATGTCAATCGACAGTAGTACGTCTAGGAAAAGATACCGAGTCGTACCTCCACCCATATCATCTGAGTCAGTGATCAGTCAGTATCAGGCAGGTAAGGAAAAGGCGCGATTGGGAAACCGACATTATTTTCGTGAATATGCAGCCATTTACATATTGGCTTCCCTTGTGCGACATCTTTTGGGGGGTTTGGTCGAACACGTTTTAGTATGCCCTCAAGACTCTCTGGGCCATATATCATCTCCTGAACAGAAATGGGCAAAGACCAGTGGTGGTCGGTACCACCATACGAGAATATTTCTGTGGCGGTTACTTGGAAGCTCTTACATGCAACCTGACCTTGCTGCGACTGGGGAGACTTCGGTTTCAGATCAGGTATTCGCTGAAACCCCCCGACAGGACCTTCTACCAGAGTGAGGCGTTGATGTCGGAGTTCTTTGGCAATCCGGCGAGTGGACTTATGTCGTGATGCGAGATCTATCGGGGTAAGAAAATTGTCGTTCTCGGCGTTGACATCGGCTTTTGCTTCTAACAGAACTCTAACAAGAGAGATATCCTTTCTTCTGACCGCGTAATGTAATGGCGTATTTAATTGCCTGTCCTTTGGTGAAGGGTTTGCGTTGCCCTTGAAAAGAAGTACTCGTACAATTTGAACGGGCGCGCTTGCTCTTTGCGTGGCGATATGCAGTGCTGTTTGGCCCCTAAGTCAACGTCAGCTTATATTGAGCGTGAGTCCGCACAATCTCCCTGTAATGGCCAGTATCGTCATTGCCCCTTCAAGTGCTTGACGTACCATCGGTCTCGAAGGTTAATGTTTACCCAAGGATTCTTCAATAAGGATTCTATATCTTCTTGACTTCCGGTCGCAGCATCGAGAAGCTGGCGTGTGTGGACAGCCCAAGAGATCAACTCGGTTAGACGCTGAAACTCCCGGTCTTCGAAGGCTGAGAATTTCACCATGCTTCCGAAGTCCCTCTTTAGAACCAATATCGAATCTGGATCGTCCAAACGATCAACTGGACGATCAAGTCTCGGGTTCTCTGCTGCGCGCTCAGCTTTTCGTTGGGATGGGTACTCTTCAGCGGATATGTATTGAATGATCGGAAACCCTGTTCGACGAGATGCGCGTCCACAGTGTGCTGTATCCTTGTGAGCATGAGATTCGGCCTCCGCTTGATCTGCAGGCTCGTTCCTCTTGTGAGCGTCTTCCTGCATGACCTTTTGGTTGAATTCATCGGTGAGCTTTCGAAGTTTGGCAGAAGAGGGAACTATACTCGTAAAGAGTGGGGCATCTACAGGTATTTCATATAACTTTGCAAGAAGCGTGCGTGTCTCATCAAATCCGAGGACGGGGCAAGAGAAGAAGAAGGCGCCAGAGGTGGTTTCAAGGATCGGCTTCGAGGTCTCATCTCCACAAGCTCCTTTGACCAAAGCTTGCTCGATGAAAATGCCCCCATAGCCGTGTCCAATGAAAAGGATGGGCCGCGCTGAGCAGTTCAATCTGACTTCAGCAAGCGTTTCGCTTAGCTGTGCAGCGGCGGCTTCAAGATCGATAGGCGCATCGAAAGCGTCCCGGATATCGAAGCCTACGCTGATTATTCTCGCCTCGGGAATGGCCTTGGGAAGCATAGTGGGGTCCCTTAACCAATTGACTGTGGGCATTGAGAGAGGCTTGCTCTTCAATAAAATGTCGGGAGAGGCGACTTTGCCCTTCGAGACCGGGTCTGCTTTGGGAGTAATTTTGCTCAATGTCGCTGAACCAATTCTTGCGGCATCCTTGGTCGTAAAATAATCTCTAGCAGATGTTGGGGTCAAGAAATTCCCATCCTTCTTCGTAGGAGATGCAGGTTGGCCGGGGTCGACAGCAGACTCGCTTTTCGGCTCTCGTTCAACCTCTACATGCTCTCGTTTGCTTGATGATTCCTTCTCCGCTTGTCCCACATGTTCGTGGACCTCGAACAGGGCCAAATCAGAGTCCTCTTTGGCACCATTGAACAAATACACAACCACAATGTCCACCGAATGCGATGGTTTCACCTCTGGGGGGTGCAAAATATGCCGACGAATGCTGAGCTTCGACGTCTTTGAGGATGATTTTACCACTGACGAAGGTTTTACTGTTTCTTTGACTGTTTTATCCTCAACAGTAGGGGTCCTTGTCTCCCGAGAGATCGTTCGGATCAGTCCTTGGAAACTATGCTGACGCTCACGCCGTGGTTGAGGCCTTGAGGGCGAGGTACTTCTATGACCTGTTGAATTTCGCTGCGAGTCAACTGGGATAGCTCCTTCGACGCGGATTACTGGTGCTTGTGGCCTAACGGGGGCCTCTGCACGTTCCGCTGGAAGAGTCTGAGCCATCGCATCGAAGGCAAGGTGTGGGACACTCTGCAAAGGAGCCCCGCGGCGGTTGTCTGATCGCAAGGGAAGCGTAAGAGCACATTGATGAACTTTGAACGATTAGAATGTCTTGTTCTTGAGCTGAGAGATGTTGTCTTGTTATTGAGCAGCTGAGAGACGTTCAGCCTCGCAAGTGATATCTGCCCCGCAATTGGAGAGCCTTATTGCTATCTCCAGCAAATCATCAATTTTGTGCGACCCGTATGTAGCTTGATGTGCATGATAATGTAGGGTAGCCATTTTGGTTTTGAGGTGGCGTTTGTGAGCTGGAAAAGTTCCCGTAGCATGGCTTGATGAGGTACGTCAGCTGGGAATTTGGGATGGGGGCCAAATGCGACAGCTGAAAACTGAAGTGACCTAGGCTTAATTAGCAGTCTAATCAGCAGTCCAAATACGCACCCATTGCCTGCTTAGGCGCGTCCTAGAAAGACCCTGGAAGATTTCATTTCTGTGTTTAGGATAAGCTAACAATTCTTACTATCTGTGCGTGTGGGCATGGTATTGAAAGTACAGTACTGATCAGTTAAGCTCACCTAGCTAAAAGCTTGGCTCACGTGTCCGATACCGTGCCAAGTAAAAGGGGTTGAGTTCACTACCGGGCTACCCCAGCAAGCTCAGACCATAGAATCAATTAGCGGACATACGTATATCCGCAAGCGGATATCGCTAACCTTTTTTATTAAAGATTTATTAAGCGATATAACTTATTTTATATACCTTCCTTAACGAAATTAATCTATACCTGTCGACCTGAATCGGACTTCCTTGCCACCATCGAACTATTGTCTGACGACCTAGATCGTCTTTACGTACTTTGTCTTAGTTGTCTCTCAACTTATGACTAAATGTTTCATCGAATGTCTCATTACCTATTTTCTATTACCTATTTGACTCAGTTGCCTGGACCTACCTAATCTATATAGAGAGCTTCTAGAGCCATATTCAATAGACAGAGTCCTCATCCTATTGTCCGTTCGACAATACCCCTATAATAGCTATTATCTTAGAAATACCGTTAAATTAATCCGTAGAAGAAGCCCTATAATTAATAAATATATCTACCTTATTAGCCCCTATAATATTAAGTAGAAAGCGCCGCCAAGCCGGAATAATTTACCTAGATATAGTACTACAGACTTTATATTCGAGAGCAGCTACGTTTTCTTTACTAAATATCCCACAGTAAATGGAATTGCTATGCTTGGGTCTCATATTCCAGTTCCGCCTTTGCCCATCCCTCCATTCTAGCCCCAGCTCGCAGGAACTTCGCAGTATCCTGGTCAATATTGCAACCCCCCAGCCAAAAACTCCAACCTAACAACGCATATATTGCCTGAAATATCAGAGCCAGAAAACTCCCAATTCCGTCTCTCCAGGGATTCGCTAAGTGTTCGCAGACGATGAGCCTCCCTCCCGGCTTCAAAAGCCGATATAAGCCCTGAATAGTCTCTTCCGGCCTCGGCACTCCGCAAAGCACCCTGATACACAATATCATCGAAGACGCCTCGCGATGCACCGTCTTTGAGAGCACCAGCCTTCGCCAAAGCTGGAATCAAAGACTCGGGTTCCCCACCGCATTGTAAAGCTCTGTATTTCCTGTCGAAGCCCACCTTCTCCGCGATCCTCAGCAGCCCTGGAAGAAGGTGGATGTTTGGTTCAGCGCCATGCATGACACCGATTTTTGCGGGGTCAAATCGTGACAATTGTTCGCCGCTGCCTGGCCCGACATCGAGGACAACACCATGAGCAGTTTTAAGGAGGACATTGATTGGGCCAGGCATTCCGACTGACATTGCCTCGTCTGCGTAGGAAGTTAGGTGAGGAAGCTAAGGGACTGCAGGCTCGTGGCTGCTAGTACCATTGTTGATCCAAAGTCGCCCGAAGGATTTCTCTCGTAACGCGGAGAGGTTGAAGAGAAGGGAGGGATTGGGGTGGACAAAGACTGCTTCGAGGATCGTCATAAAGAAGTCTTCTGAAGTTTAGCATACCACCAGGTCATAATGAATACAATTTAGAACGCACTGTTAGCAACAATAACGACGGCCTAAGAAGAACCGGTATCCAGTCGACGAGAGCCATTGCGAGGAATAGAAAATTCGAATTTAAAGCGTCTTTGGAGAGCGAAGTAGACTCGAGCAGGAGGGGAAACAGGGATGTCAGCAGAAAGGCTCGTTGCTTTTATACCTGTTCTAGTTAGCCTATTACCTGCATGCTTACCTGCATGCTTCTCTGCATGCAGGCCTCTTTTCGAATGCGCTCTCTTGATTCAAAGGTGGGGCTGTAGGGATGCTGCGAGGAAGCTGTGAGGGAACTCCGCCTGGCCTGTGCTTTTGCGGGAGAGTTACCTTAACCTGACAACTGTGATGACTTCCCATCCTTCTTGTCTATACAACATTACTAGCAGCCATTACGCACCCACAAGCACTAATCGGGATGACTGACTCAAAGGGGAAGGCTGTTGTCTCCTCTCCATCAAGCCAACTCTTCCGGTCGCCACCAACATGACCACTATCGCTGCCGGTCCCAGTGGCATTGGCCCTCGCCCGCGAGTTCTCCTCCAAAGGTCCTCTTCCATTCCCTCCTCCGCGCCCAGCCCTCGGCTGGCCCTGGTTAAACAAGGCCTCCGCGTCCTTGCAACCGCCCGGAGGGTCGAAACAATTTCAGGCCTCCTCCCGCTGGGCATTGAGACTCACTCCCCCGAAGCGGACAAGCCAGAATGTGTCAGCACTGTTAAGAAGCAGGTCGAAGAGCTGACAGGAGGACGATTGGACATCTTGGCCAACAATGCGGGAAGAAACTCTACTGTCCCGGCGCTGGACGTCGACTTCGGTGAAGTGCGTTCGACCTTCGAGGTTAACGTATTTGCCGTAATGCGAATGTGCCAAGAGTTTGCACCGCTCTTAATAGAGGTCAATAGTTTGTTACAAGGTTGCGTACTGTCAAGGACATAAGGCCTACGTTCACACGCTAGAGCTACCACCACATAATTTCAGTTCATGTCTTACATTATCCCTGCTAAACTACCAATCTGCACAATGGTACCCCTAGCCGCCAACTTACTATTTAGGTGCATATAATTGCATCTAAGGCCGCGCTTAATACCTACAGCAACACCCTCCGCGTCGAACTCGCCCCGTTCAGTGTCAAGGTTGTCACAATCGTGACAGGCAGCGTGAAATCCAATATTGCGCGTGTAGAACGCTCTCTACTTCCAAGATCAGCTTATATCCCTATAAATGAGGAATACCAGCGGCGGCTCAAATACAGCCAAGAGGTTGGTATATCAAACGAAGACTATGCCCGTTCTGTTGTGAGTAAAGTTCTGGTAAAGAGCCCGCCTGGGTGGGTGTGGGAAGGAAATATGTCCTGGGTGGTCTGGTTTGCATTAAACTTCTTGCCCGTGAGCATAATGGTAAAGTTACCCTAAAATGATTTTTGGATAACCACTGACGGTCTAGCAGGATTACTAGTTTACACGGATGTTTAATCTATGGAATCTCAACAGTCCCCGGTGAAAAAGTCAATTTAGGCCATGATGCAAGACTGAAGCAGAACAAGAGCACAATATAACTATGTAGACGCTCCATTGAGCCCCATAGAAAGAGATATTTTAGACATGCTCTAGGTGCGTTTGAAGGCCGCACTGTCCTTCTAGCAGGATTTTGAAAAGGATGTACCACTCTGCCATGGTGAGATTTCAATTACTACAGGCAAAACTCCTTAATACGATACCAGGTATATAACGATACCTTTGGTATTACGATCTACATGCCCTAATCAAGACTTTTTTGGTGTAATTAACGATTATCTGATTTTCGACGATATCGTTAAGCTCTACCACCAATATCGGTATAACTAGTTGTATGGGAAGGCGTATATCTGGCCCGTAAGGAGGATAATCTATACCCTTTAGGCTTTAAGATCCACTTTTTATTAAGTTTTTACTGCTTATTCACCCTACACGTGACTCTTGATATAACAATATCATTGGTATTACGATACATTTGGCGCCAAAACCCATACCGTACTAAGGAGTTTTGCCTGTAGCACTTAATCACCCGATTCACACCCGACGGTACATTCATAGTTTTCAGTACTCAATGCTACTAATACCATGTTACGCATGTCACAACCTCCTCGCTATCCAATAGCTTAATGGGGCACATTACCAATTTTTGCAATCCTACTCGAGATCACCTGGCCTGCGCAGGACCAATTGCTGTTTTAATGCAGAGCAGGTCTTTCTGCATCCACCCAATATCATAATTAATGTGCAGTCATATGATCCCAATCATCACCTTCCGCATAACTCCCTCTGTCCCGCTCCTCCCGCTCCCTCGTACTGGCCCTCTTCGTCGGCAATTCTGCCGCAGCGTCTGTCCCCAAATTCCCATCTCTTGGCGTCGTTCGTCTCCAGTATTCAATCTCCTCGCCTGACACAAGAGTCGCCTGATACTGGCTCGGGCTGAACCTGGTTGAACTTTGGGTGGGTGAGTAGGCTGCTGAGGGGTCTGGCGGTGCGCTGTGATAGAATACAGGAGTTACATTGGGAGGTAATTCCACAGGGGACCGCTGTGCGGGCGCGAGGGAGGGGGCAGTAGTGTTGGAACTACGCCCCTTCTTACGAACAATACAGCACCAGATTATACCCGCCACGCAGCCGATTAACACGACGCCTCCTCCGACCGAAATACCGATTATTGCGCCATTGCTGAGGACGGGGGCCGATGCTGAAGCGCTTGAAGACGAAGTTGTTCCGGTTGAAGCTGTGAAGGGTGTAGTTGGATAGGTGAGGTTTTCAGTAATTGTGGCTGCGTAGAATGTTGCATCTGCCGTTTTGCTTACGACGCATGAGAACCAGCTAAGGGTTGGGGAGTTATCGGCGATGTAAGTTTGCCAGAAGCAGTAGGGTCCATCTGCCGAGCTGTAACGGGGATTATTAGGCTGCACTGGCAAAGCCGCAGAGGGAGAAAGAAGCGGGCCTACCATGTATAGCAACGATCTGTAGGTTGACAAGTCGTGGTAGGAACATTATCAATACAAGACTGAGTGGTGCCTTGTGGGTTGTCAGGGCTATTGTGCGTTAATATTCATTATCTTATCTTCTGGCTTTCAGGACCACTTCATAGGCCAAGACTCACTCATAACAGTCTACAACGCCGGTCGAGCCCCGGACGCTTGTAATGCATGCCCCCTTTGCAAAGTTTTAGCATCTCTCATCGCCTATTTGACTAGATTCGTATTTACTAACATTGTCACAGACCCCTGTAGATCTGATTAGCTATTGGATATGGATGGCGAAAAGAGGCTGACAGTAAGGAGACGTCGCCAAAGTCCCAGCTGGTCCACAGCAAAAAGCGCCTTGAGACAGGCACTCGGTTCCGCAGAGGCCATATGAACAGCTATCCTGGCGTTCGAAGAGGTTGATATTTACCCAGCCAGTTGGTTTTGGGATCGGAGGAGGAGTTATAACGATCCCAGCTTTAGTACGTATGGCAAAAGCAGAGCTAAAATTAAGAGTAAGTGGAAGTAGATGGGCCGCAAAAATTCGGAGAAGGTTATGCATGATGTGATGTAGGAAGAGTTGACATTAAGATCTTATAGAACCCGGGTTTTCCTGGTATGCGCAAGGTAAAACGGTACAACAGGTATAAGAAGTGTCTGGGGCAAGCGGCAGTTTATTCACCAACCGAACTGAACTCATTCTGTCTCTCAAGAACAGGCCCCCAAAATCTGGGCAAGCTTGGCGTCTCGTCTTTCTCAGCTCATGCTCCAAGTGTCCAGCATGTGTTCTTAGCGAAAGCGTGGCGATAGTGAGGGGGCGAGCTGCGTATACAGTGATGTGCACCAGCTTCCACCCCCCCCTTTGGCGAGCGCTCCAAAATTTTAAATTCGGTACGCGCATCTACGGTGGTGCATGCACCACCGTAATCTCGCTTGGCTGCCACCAACTGTACAAGGGGGTAACATCAATGCCTCAGACGCCCCCCCTGCTAGTACGGTACACAAAATAACCTAGCTCTGCTATGTTACTTAGGGCTCGCTTATTTTCCTCTCCATAATAGCAGGGGGGGCCCCTCTCCACCGGAGAAAAAGGTGGCCGATTTTGACGCACGGGCCAAAAATACCAAAAGCCTTATTATACTCTCTAATACTTTATCATTTGCCCACTAAGCCTAATACATTCGTGCAGTCTCTTTGTATACCACGTAAACTGCTTATTAATCTTCTCCTAATCTATATTCTCTCCAAAAACCTTTTTAAACCGCGCTAAGGTAGTGTTTTAGTGTTTGTGGACCGTGCGTCAAAATCGGCCACCTTTTTCTCCGGTGGAGAGGGGGCGTCTGAGCCATTCATGTNACCCCCTTGTACATAGCAATTGTAGCGAACGGCTGTGGCTACGCGCAAGGGCTGTTTTGGTTGCCATGGAGAATTATTCTGGTTAGCCGGGAGAATTGAACTTGCTTGACGACGCTCCCCCGACGTACGCTCCCTCTTTTTCTTATGCCTCTGCTAAAACGCAAATACAACGTTGTCTCTGCAATTGCCGATAAAATTTGGCAATATTGTACGGGTGGGAACCTTACGATATTAACGAAGATCACGACAATGCAGAAGCAAAGTTCTTGCAGCCAAGCATACGGCTTCGCTACAATTACTATGTACAGTTGGTGGCAACCAGGCGAGATTGGATGCGGGGTCTAGAGCTGAAAGCTGGGAGGTTGCCCTGCAGGCGCCACCCAAAGTCTATTCAGCACATTATCTAGGGGTATCCAAAACTGTTCTGCAGGCCTGTCCAATGACTGATAGTAGGCCAACTTTTAACTCATGAGCATTCTCAACTTTTCAAAACATTTCAGGGAAGCTGCTTGCTATGTGTAGGCTTCACAAGTGGTTCCTTATGGGGTAGAGATGCCGCCTCGAATACTGGTACACAGCATTGACAGTTCTCTCATGAATCAGACCCTCCGTGGATCGTTTGTGGGCATACTGCTCCTTATCCAAACGAATTTTCCACCGAGGGTCTGAGGCTTATGGTCCTAGCTTTGGCGGTACCCAAGCCCAAAATACAAGGGGGTAACATGAACGGGTCAGACGGCCCTCCCTGCTAGTATGCTAGCAGAATAATACAGCCCAACCATTTTGCAAAGGTTCGCTTATTTTGATAACATACTAGCAGGGAGGGCCGTCTGACCCGTTCATGCTACCCCCTTGTATACCCAAAACTTACCTTTTTAACTGCCATATCTCGTCCCTTAGTTAACGTCTAATTATTAACATGCGGAACGTTAGGTACCCTACGTAAACTTTGACCCGAGTTTAAAAGCTTTAACTTAGAGCCTTATATATCCCTTAACACGTCAACTTGGGCACCCGTGTTATCGATAAGAGCCTACCAATCAGATCAATAGAATTCAATGCCTGTGCTTAGGAATACAAAGCTTCTGATTTCATAGCGAAATAATATATAAGCTTATCTTTGGAGTTGAGTCGCCTGATATAAAGTCTCTAGCGGCCGTACTTCTTGCAGAACGGTATTTTATAGATACTGCTGCTAAAATAAGTCCTTGAATGACGCTGCCGCCTAGATAAACGCGTTGTTCAAGTTTTGGTGTTCGCGCACGGGCCTTCTCCTCTGGGTGCCCTAACGTGTTAAGGGATAGAGTTTAATTAATATATTAATATAGATATAGATATAAGGTTTTCCAGGGGGAGACCCCCTGGACCCCCCCTCTATAGAGCTTTTGCTTAATTTAAAAGTAGTAGTAAGGCTAATGCGCCTTAGTTACTACTAAGTAATATTATCTTACTAAGAGGATCTATTACAGAGACTGAGGCGCCCTACTTAAGTTAGGCTTGATTTAGAAGTAATATAGTCTAATTAATATCTATATATATATATAAGGCTTTCTAAGAGGAGACCCCCTAGATCCCCTTATAGAGCTTTTAGAAGTAGTAGTAAAGCTAAGGCGCCTTAGTTACTGCTAGGTAGTATTATCTTATTAAAAGGATCTACTATAGTAACCGAGGCGCCCTATTATAAACACACAGGCTACTCGTGCAAATCGCCGCAAATTGCTAAACCCTAATTTTTTCTGCAACAAAAATACTATAAAACTACACGAAGCTCTGCACGAAGCTCTACACGAAGCCCTGCACGAGGCTCTACACAGTAGTACGGAAATAGAATCTATAAGTTTTAAAGACACTAATTTAATTAAGAAGTGCGTTTTACTGCCCCAGTGTATATAATAATTCTTATTTAGTTAATGCAGTTGATTGCATACGAATTTGAGTTATGTGGGTGATATGGCACGTAATTGATTATAATATTGCCAGTACTAATTAGGTAGCTAACTAACTCAATCATCGTTTGGCACCTACACCCAAAACATCTTCGGAATTTTCTCTATAGTGTATAATGTGTCCTCAGAGCTCCTGTTCGTATACCTGGACACGCCCAGAGCACGATGTGGCCCCAAACATGCTTTCACCCCCCGTCTCGTAAGTATCAGACATTCATCCTATGTATTTTAGGCAAAAAGTGTATGCGAATTTGGCTCTACCTTGCTGCGGAAATATAGTAAGCGACTAGAAAAATAGTTTCCAGCTGAAAGGATGGTCTTTGCAGAATTCGTGGCTCTTCCTGCGCGTACATCTACGCACGAATGCGTATCCATAATCCTAGCTGTGCTGACGTCAGCGCCCCTACCCATTGAGCTTGTTCTTTGTCGTTCATATTCTTCCCGTTTCTTTGTGCATTTATTACGGATATATTATGCTTTGAATTAATTCGCTAGGATCCTAAACCAGAAACATATGGTTAATTCTAAGATTTCAGGAGGATGCTGGACTTGCCGAGGTACTCCACTAGGAGCCCTCCTATCCATTGCTCTAGAGTTAACGTCTCCAGAACGCAAAATCTGATGTGACAGGCAGATTCCCTTTTGCCAGAACTGCTTTCGGTCAAGAAGGCAATGTCAGGGGTATGGCATCCGCCTCTCATGGCCACGACCAGGCGATCAACGACGCGCAGTTTGTGCGAAGAATCCTCTTACCCTAGGGAACAGTGTTGGATTGTTATCCGGCAACAAAGTTCAATTTTTGAATGTCTTTGCTTCCGACTTGAGGTTATATAATGACATATGTGGGGATGATACCCTATGTAAGATAGCTAACAAGTTTTGCTCAACATATCTAAAGTTTACTCATGACTGCCAAATAGCGGTAGCTTCATTAGGAAATCCTTATTTCTCTCTGGAGTATCCGAGGATTCAGAAGGGACCCTCTTGGATTCCTTCCTCACCGGAAGAGCGCAGAGCAACCTTAATATCTTATTGTACATCGTACGCCAAATCGGGATATATCTATAGAGCCGCTGACAAGTTGCAGATGAGATGGTCATCTCAAAAATGATAGCATCTGTTAGCAATCAACAATTTTGTAGCCTTATATTACGAATGTCGTTTGCGGATAGCTCTTCGTCATCCTGTGCAGTTCTTCAAGCAAATTTTGCTCTGGCATCACTGCATCTTTATGGTCAATCGCAAGCGATTGTTTTCAAAGAGAAGGCTTTGTTGGCGATAGAAGCTTCCTCAAATGAGGGGAGTGGAATGAGGGAGGTCCTCCAACGCATTGCTGCAGCAATGATTCTAGGTCTCTACGAGGTTAGTAATTGACACCAGAATCTTTGGTCTGTCTTTGTTTTAACCCGTTGTCTCAAATGAAGATTTTTGACCAACCGGATTCACCGTACGCCTGGGCACAGCATATCTGCAAAGCGAAGATGGCTGTCAAAGATATTTATACTCTCGATACCCCATATCAAGGTGACCTTGCATTGATATTGGATTGGGTGTATTATCACGACGTTCTCTCTAAATTCAGCGTCCGTCATTATAAGCAAAGAACGATCGGTCAAGAGACATGTGCGAGGGACAAGTATATTATGTACAAGCAATTTGCTTCTCCTAAGAAAACGACGGTATGATATGTTTAGGCGTCTCTTAATACGTCCTCGCTAACATAAAATTAGATTCTAGGGACTTTTGGATGCTCTCTTGAGACTTTGGTAACGATATCTCAAATCTTTGACGTTACTCTTGAAATTGACAGCTCTTCCACTGTATCTATGGATACGATTGATAAGTTAGAACGGAGACTCAAATTTGCCCGGCAGGAATTGGATGTCGAGATTTTAGATGATATTGAACACCCTACTCAAGAGCGAAATCTACGAGGTATAGCCGAGCTGTACCGCCTTGCAGGATTGATCTACCTGCACCGAGCAGCGAAAAAGACGCCCATTTCACATTCTAGCGTAATGAAATTTGTCAGAGACGCCTTCGAGATTCTTGAACGTCTCGAAACATGTGAGCGTGGTTTTCCACTTTTCATCGTTGCCTGTGAGGCGCGGACGGACACTCAAAGGAGTGAAATTCTCCGTATACTAGCAAATACACAGAAAGTATTAAAAGTTGGGAATATCATCCGCATCCAACGGCTTGTAGAGCGTTTGTGGACTCAGGATGATTTGGATAGCGAGAACCAGCTTGACTATTCACTGAAAGTCACTGCAATTCTGAGTACCAGCGGCGCCTTGCCAGCTTTTAGCTGAAATATTGGAATTAGAAGGGTTTGTTCGCTATTTCTCAGCAACTTTCAATGTTAATAGCTAGAAACTTCTAGTATAGCACGGGCAGAGTATTATGATAACCTCTGCAGCCATTTTCTTGTTATTAAGCCGGAAATGACTAATAAGGACATGAAGGAAATGCACTAATTGTAAATGCCAGGGTTACATCAGAAATTACTCCACAACGCAAATTGAAGCAAGAAATTGCGAAATTCAGAAGGCGGGAATTCCCTACTAAAGACATGCTTTGAATGCTAGCGTCAGCGTCCGTTATTGATGATTGGTGTTATGTTTCAAAGCATATAGAAGATGTGCAAGTATCTGCGAGGCGCTATTCCGAGATTGGACAAAGCCCCATTTTCTTCGAAATTTGCAGCATCGTTACCTATGGGACTTTGCTTCTAAAAGGTTCCAAACTCTCTTGATTTCCAACCAAATTCAGTGCCGGAGTATATATTCTACTTGCTCGCAACAATGGCCCCAACGATTCTATCTAAACGCATCTTCCTTTATTCTTCTCGAAATAACTTGTCAAAGGCATCTCACTTATCAAAATCCAATGACTTCTTATGTTATCGCAGGTGCCTCTCGAGGGCTCGGGGTAAGCTTATTTGTCGTCTAGCTGAATACTACAAGGTGTTTACGTTCCAGCTAACCCCATGATAGTACGAGTTCCTAAGGCAACTCAGCTCCGATACCTCAAATAAGGTCATCGGTATTGTCCGGAACAAAGAAGCCGTGCAGTCGCAACTCTCTGCAGATACGATTACAGATGTACGCCTCGTTACGGCCGACCTAACTGATCCAGAAGCTTTAGTTGCCGCCGCAAAAGCCACAGCAGAGCTCACTGGCGGTGCTGTCGATTATTTGATCGTAAACGGAGCCTTTGTTTCTGAAGACACCCGGGCCCTATCGCCTACGGATTTTATCGGAAAAGAGAAGCTCTTCAAAGATGACCTCACGAAATCATTCATGACTAATGTGGCCGGACCTCTGTACGCAATCAACGCCTTTCTACCCTTGGTCCGTGCCGGAACCGCTAAGAAGGTTGTTATCATATCATCCGGAATGGCCGATACCGAGCTCATGGAGATTGCGGGTGTTTCGCAAGCTGTCACCTATTCTGCTTCAAAATCTGCAGCCAACGTGCTGGCTACAAAATATGCTATCGAACTGAAGTCCGAAGGTATTGCATTCTTGGCTTTGAGCCCAGGCCTGGTTAATACCAGAGCGAATTCATCTGAAGATTGTAAGTATTTTGAAACGTAGCTCTGAGCTCGATAACGGCCCCCTTTTCGATTCTGTAAATCTGATACCTTCTCCCAGTAAACCCGGAAAAGCTCGCCGAATTCCAAATCATGTCCCAGCAGTTTCGAGCTTATGAGCCGAACTTCAAGGGCCCGATTAGTCCAGAACAGAGTGTGAAGATGCAACTCAAGGTGATCCGTGGTTTAACACTCGCTGATTCAGGGAAGTTCCTGTCTCACCATGGCGATAAACGTTGGTTGTGACTAGGCAGGCAGACACAGTGGGTGGATATACGGTAGCGGTTTTTGGATTTAAATTGTACTTCGTCTAGATATCTCAGGAGTACAGGAAAGCTTGCTCTTGGTGCTTTTAAGAAATGCTTGTAAAGCATGTCTGAAAATGATGCTAACTCCATTCGCTGAGTGGAGTAGAGACACTTTGTCTTACATAAAGTTCCAGTAGAGTCTTCACTCATCATCTTCCAAACCGATCATCTGCAAAGAAAGCGTCCACAATTTCTTCTCACTCTCCGGATCATATGCATACTTTTCATACCCAGGAGACAAAACCGTATACCCTTCCTCCACTGGCAGGCTTACCTGACAGTCTTCAAGATACTTGCCACCCTTGCCTTCCCATTCCCTTGCAATTGCTGCCCACACCGTTGTCGCCGCGCCCTGGGCCGGGCTTTTCATATAGACATGGACTTGAGGAGTATTCCATACCTTCAACTCATCGTCTGGCATATGTCTCTGTAGTTCAGACCAGATTCCACCGGGATGCAAGCTGAAGGCATGCAAGCCTTTAGAACCGTAGCGGCGGTCGAGCTCGTTGGCCATATATATGTTTGCGAGTTTGCTTTGGCCGTATGCTATGAAAGGTTCGTATTCGCCCGCCAGGCTGAGGTTGTCAAAATGAATCTGAGTGTAGCGGTGTCCGGTTGATGAGACATTTACAACCCGCGAGTTAAACGAGGGTGTGGACGACGCTAAAAGTGTTGGCTTGAGGAGGTTGAAGAGCAGAAAGTGCCCGAGATGGTTTGTGCCGAATTGCATCTCGAATCCATCAGCTGTACGGCTCTCGGGGCAGGCCATGATGCCTGCATTGTTGGCAAGAATGTTCAGAGTACTGCTCTTGGTAAGGAACTCCTTTACACATTCACGGACGCTAGAGAGAGAGCTGAGGTCGAGCTTGAGCAGTTCGACACGGCCAGGTGAGAGGATGTCGCCGAGGGCGACCTTGCCCTTCTCGAGATCTCTCACTGCCGCATATACAGTTGCACCTGTCGCGGAGAGGGCTCGAGCAGTCTCAATCCCAATACCGGAAGAGCAGCCAGTGATGAAGGCGACTTTGCCTTGGAGTTTCCCCTCGAAGCCTTCGTCTTGGACGATTTGGAGAGCTGTGGGACGAGCGTCGCCAGGTCCTTTGGTGGAAGCATGNGCAGCAGCGTACTTGGAAGTCATGGCGAGCTTTTGAGTAGTTTCTGGCTGGGGGTAGAAGACTGGAAGAGAAAGAAGGCTGGATGATTTTGATTTTGGTAGACTTCTTAGAAAGAAACATTCCCTTCCTTTTATACATACTTAGAATTGCATTTATGTTAATCGCTATCGCTGTTGCGTTCCAGTTACTCTGTTAAGTCCGAATTCTGATACATAAACGGACGCCCTAATAATCACGCCAAGGCCGATTTTTCGTCCGCACTCAGCCTCAACGATTGCAGCCAACGAACAGCGAATCACAATTGCTGACGCGGCTTTGAAAAGCATTTCGTAGTTAAAAGACCACCCGTGGGCTGATGAGATTAAGCGATATAGCACGGGTGAATAGCGGACCGCTTGGGGGTAAATGCGTAAACAGGTGGTTAACGCCGAGCGGTTTTGCGTAGGTGCTGGAAAACCAGATCAACTCAGACAGTGATTCTAGTAGACCAACCGTTGTAGTAATTCAGATCTTCCATGTACGACAAATATTGCATTCGGCATTCGGTACATGTAAAAATTGTCTTCTTCCTTAGGTGCCTGGTATAAGTTCTACGTTCACGCATTCTATTTCCTGTCGTCTGGCTTTTCATAAACGGATATAGCTATATGAATTCGATAACGTTGATTCTGTCTGCCAATAGCTCACCTAGCCAATAGAATCAAATTAGTATAAAAGCTTCGTCATGAAGTAATAAAAACTCAACCCATCTAAAGCCGAAAGTTGCCGAGTTGACCATCCTTCCCTGGCCCCACTAACATCACTAGTATCATAATCTCATATCAAGTTACCCAATGCTCTATTCACTCTCACAGCCGGGTCTTCTCGCCGTCTCCGTTGTTCTGACCATCCTGCGGTCTATCCGCCATCACATAGTCTCGGCTGGTGTGAGACCGTGGTGTTTCCGGCAATGTGGCCGGCATCGGTGCTAGGAATGTCTAATCATTGAGGTTTTGTGATCCGGTTTGGACCGTGTGACGCCGTGATGCTGCGGTAACTTGAGCCAAGGAACTTGTGGGATCGGATGCACCCGCTTTGTCTGCTTCAGCGAAGGTCCCACGAATCGGAGTTCGGTGCTGGCTATTTTTGCGATTGAAGGATGGAGGGGACGATTTTGCCTGCTTCAACCGCTCCTCAGTCTCTCGGAGGCGGGCTTCGAGGGCTTCAAGCTCTTGGGTGTGGGTCGAAACTGCTTGCTTTCTAGCAAGGTCAGCCCCTATGTTGGTTTCAGGAGAAGATCTGGGTAGGCAGTACTTCTGGTGGACTTTCTTGTCCAAAGTATCCAACCCTTCATCAATCTTGAATAGGTCATCAAGAGCTGCCGAAAAATTACGTGCAACAGTGCTATGCCGCACGGTAAGATCTGGGTGTCCTAGAAGTCAGAAGTTTGAGAACGTACGATTGAGGACGTCCGCTGGGCTTCCAATCTCTATCAGGATCCGCCATAGTTCTCTCGTCTGACTGTATGGCCTCGTAGAGACCCCAGGGAGGTGTGCGGGGATGTCTTTGGAGATAGTCTTTGTTGAGGGGCGGAATGAGGTTGGTTGGGTTGCGAGCGCTCTGAATGAAAGCGGAATGTCTCTTCGGGCTTTAAAGAAGTTCCAACAGATGCACTCGATAAGACATGCGGAGGAGAAGCATCATCTAATAGTAATCCTTCGCCACATACTCTGGGGTGTTGGGGCTGGAGTCCGAAAAGGAGGCCATCGTTCATTTCCCGCGCGCCCAAGTACGTAGCGAGGATCGGCAGCTTTGTCTTGTGAGAGGGAAGCTGGGTAGCAGGCGTGCGTGTCTTTGCCTAGGAGCCCGTAGCACTGGGGGGAAGCAAGTCTCGCGCAGCATTCCTGCAAAAGCACCATAACATCATCCTGCAGAAGCCGGCGATATTTCAGGCACTGTCCACACGCACACCGGGACGCCATATGGGAGTCGAGGCACGTGCCCCCTCTCGTCGTGTAGCTCCATTGGCTCCCCGTTCATTGGCTCGTCCGCGCCTGCACACCCCCCAAACAGAGAGCCCGCAGTCCAGAGCCCGCAGCCCGGTCGCAAAAACACCAAAACCACAGAGCACCAGCTATTTCCATTTCATCGAGGCGCAACCGCCACGCGCAAATTCCCATCTCGCAGTTAGCAACGGCTGACCCGTTCTATCCCACATGAACTGATGCTTATCACAATCCTAGTCCTCCCGCCGTGCTGGCTCCCCTACCACCCTCCTACCTTCGCCATCGTCCCCCAGAAGCCTTCCATCGGTATCGGGGGATGAATACTAGCCTCACAACCTACACACCGCTCGAGACACTCCTATTGTTTCAATCCCTCGCTTCTTATGGCGTAGAACCCGCCATCTTCAGCAGAATCTCCGATCTGCTGAAGAAGAATCCTCACATCAACGGTGCAGAGCATTTCGACAACGGCCGACTAAGCCCTGATGCGTTAAGGGAGCTCTATCTGCGACTTTTAAAAGAGGAGGCCAAGTCTGAGGTACAGGATGCCACGCGTGGTGATAGTGACGGCCAGAATGGAGAGGTCAAAAATCCAAGGAAGCGAAAAGTACCCAGTCCAAGCTTGCCAACTGTCCAAGAGGCCTCGCAACACACCTACCTCATCCCGAAACTGGTTGCAAAGCTATATTCAAGATATAGATCTTACGTGACGGAGCAAATTCGGGAAGAAGAGCGCAGGTACGACGGCCTCACGCGAGAGCTCCAAGAAATTGAACGAGGGGAATGGGACGACAAATTACGCCGTTTGGATCTGCTCAATGGGAAGACCCCAGCATTACCTGACCAAACTCCCTCCAATGATGCATCACAACCGACTACAAAAGACGCGGAAATGAGCACCAGTTCCACTACTCTCGCTCCAGATACTCAGAAGATTACTGCTCCGCAGCAAGTTAGTACGGACAGCGGTGATAAGTCCCTAGAATCTCGCCATGGCCAAGCAAAGATCGAGTCTGTCATCAATCACGACTCCGACACAGCGCCAAATGGGAAGCCTTTAATCTTGAATCCACCAACACCACACTCCACATCTCAGCCGGCTCCAGGTCCAGGTCATCAGTCTCCAACTCACAGCCGCACACCTTCCCAACCCTTTGCTCCTCCAAAGTTACCTCCACCTCAGTTCTCGGGACCTGGATACAAAGCTTCTCCACCTACCATACATCGGTCTCCGTATGCTCAACAACCCCAGCCAAGTCCTGGTCCTGGCCCTGGCCCTGCACTATCAGCAAGCCCGAAGTCCCAGAATGCTGCAGTACAGGCCCACCCTCCCTCGCCAGTTCTGTTGCCTCCTCCTCCGGGGATGCAGTTCCCTCCTACTCTGCCTACCCCAGGCTTTCCAGGAAATGGTGTGCCGCAATATCCGGGATCGCCGACCGGCCCACCTATGCAGTACTCTCCCACTCCGCAGCGTTATCCCGGAGTCCCCCCTGGACAACAATCACCCAGCGTGCAACATGCACCTCAACTTCCGCAACAGCAACGGAGTTACTATCCGCCATATTCAGGTCACCAACCTCTCTACCCTCCTCAGCCACAGCAACCGCAGCCAATTGTTCATCCTCCGCATCAAGGCGGCTATATGCTTCCGCCATTCCAGGTTACACCTCAGGACCCAACGCGAGCGCATCAGCAGCAGCAAAAGGCAGCTCAGCAGGCTCCAGCGGTTACCCCAATCAGCGACCGAGCAGCTCCTATCTCTTCCAAACCCGGCGGTGCAGTTCCGTCTCGACCTGGACACCGAGCGCTTCCATCTGTGCAACCTCCCGGCCAAGCTAGAACCTCCATATCGACGCCTTCAAGTATCCGAACGCCAAGACCTCCTTTATCGCTGGTGACTCCTAGCAGCGAGACGCGGTGGAAACCTTCTGCTCTTGGCATCCCAAATTCTCCAAGGCGTTCGCCAACTGTGAGTCCAATTGATGATGTTGCTCCATTTGAACTACCGAAGGCACCCGTGGCTTCCTCACCGACTGGCGAGCCTCGACAAAAAGGCAAGATTCAAGAACCTGCACGCAAGGAGGATATTGCTGGGGATGTTGATGTACGGCAAATGCGGAGTGGTCGAAGGCCGACAAAACGACGCAGAGGCGGCAGCACGGCATCCTCAGTAGTTGGTAGCTCAACTCGCGGCCGTACCAGGAGCCAGTCGGTTGCCTCTCATGCGGAAACAGTATCAGCCGACAACGAATCCGCTACTGGATATCGAGTCAAGACTGAACCTGACACTTCTGCCGATATCATAGAGGGAGATGCTACTCCCGCTGATACTACTCTGATCCCAGCAACAGCCGCGCGCCGACGTGGTGGCACGATGCAGTCCCTTCAATCTAACAAACGTAAACGCAACGCCCGAGAAGTTTCTATCACCGAATCAGAAGATATGCCTGGTACGCCTGGAACTCAGACAGTCGTGGCGCCCCGACACTTCTCCAGGATGAGTGTCCCAATCATGAACGATATCTGGTCGCACAAGCACGCGTCAATCTTCAGTAACCCAGTCAAGGAGAAAAACGCGGAAGGGTACCACAGCATCATCAAGCGTCCGCAGGATCTGAAGTCAATTCGTACGGCCATCAGTGCAGGCGCGAAAGCCGTCCAAGCTGCTGCGGCTTCGGATACTCCGGCTGGCAGTCCGGGCGGAGGAGGTGCAAACGTCATCCTACCGCTTAGTGCCGAGGTGGTGCCGCCGAAAGCTATTGTCAATTCGGCGCAGCTGGAGAAGGAGCTCATGCGGATGTTTGTCAATGCGGTGATGTTCAACTCGGGCGAGGACGGCGTGGTTCAAGATGCGAAGGAGATGTACGAAACCGTGCAAGGGAGTGTGAGCAACTGGCGGAGTGCGGAGCGATCGACAGGGCGGATGGAAAGTGAAGATTTAGGCGGAGAGGATGACACTCCAACTGCAGGGAAAAGGAGGAAGGTGTAAGATGGGATAGTGGTGGGATTTTGGCCATATGTGGGAAGCTGTCGAGTAGCAAAGTTAGAAATTTACTTCATGTATGTTAATTGACGGAGATGTCTCTGTGCTTCCTTCTGTCTCTTTCCCTGAAATCTAAAAGACAGGGGCTACCATCATAAAGGCTTCTCTAGGTTGAGCAAACAGTCTTTTTCCATCTATCTACTTCCAATGTCTTGAGTGTTTCATTGAAGTCATGCACGCTGACAATTGTCTAGTGTGGCTCGGTTTGGAACGACTTTTCTCACACTGACTCTATTGTTTGCAGATTCTATGCTTCTATCCGTTTGCCCGCAACCTACTATCTAGTAGGTTAAAGGGTATCACAGAGGCTTCAGGCACTATACAGTATATATTAACGATTCCATCCTTAAGACAGTGAAAATTTTCCCTCGAGATACCAGCACAGATGCGATTGCATCGCGCACGGATGTCTCACCTGATATCGCCAAGCCTTGCGCTCCACGGCTCGGACCTAGATCTCGTCCCATTGCCGCACTTAATCGACCGAGATCCCATGGGGAATGGAACGACTAGCAGATCTCGGTGTCCGATACTCTGGTTAGTGTTCCGCTCGCGTCGGGTCTGCGGATCAGGTCCGTGGGTGGCGTTTGCTAAGTGAGGCAGGGGTTACGTGCATGTGGGATAGGTGCTCGTGAGTGGGTCTGTGGCTTCACCCCATGGCTTTAGGCAATTGGGCTATTCATGGTTTTCCCTGATCAGTTATTTCATCCATCGTTAGAGCGAGCAATGTTTATTGTCCCGTTATGGCTTTCGAACTCTATATTATCTTGCTGTGGACAATGAAAGGAAATTCTTTTCTAGATTACGCGTTTCCTACCGACATCACGAATAAGGACGCGCATGCCTGTTAAGGTTGCGTTTGAGACGCAGTATTGTTGCGGCGAGAAAAAGGGTATAAGACGTGCTCGTGCCCAGATAGTCTGCCTGCGTAATACTAACTACTGTTATACGCGAACTGGACCCACAACCATCTACGCTGCACGCTGCACGTGGAGCTCTTTTTGTATCGACACAAAGAGCACTTGGATTATTTGCTAACTAGTAGCTGGATAGGATATTAAATAATAAGCGAGCCATCTCTTGCTAGAGACGTGAGAATTACTCCATTCACACCATCCTTGAACCTCTCCTAATCCATCGAACCATCTGTAAGAGAAAATCCGTCATCGAGCCTGGTACCCGCCCAGGGCCTCAGGAATGAGCCATAAAACTCATGATGGGGGGTATCATTAACACTCCACAGTCAGCATGGTCCGGAAATCCACAAGCCGCACACCATCACAGAGGAACTTGTTCCAATCCGTCCTTGCGTGTCGCGCTCGAGATTCGCTTCCGGGGAGGGTTGGACGGGTCCAGGGAGGGGAGGGGAAGCGTGAGAGGAGCTCTCCAGCGCCCGAAAACGGGACCCCGCATCGCCTCGAGCGGAAACAAAAGGAACTGACACACACGCGCGCAAACTCCCAATCACCCGCCCAGCGCAAACGACCCGGACGAGTTCGAGCGACCCTTGCTCCACCCGTACCCGCGCAACTTCGCACTCGACCGGGGGCCGCCCGCCGCGTTGCTACCGCGCCCGCCGCGCCCCTCCCTCAGCCGCTTGTTCTCCTCCGTCAACCGCTCGCGCTCCGCCTCGATGAACTTGATGTAGTCGATCGCGCTTGCGAGCACGGTCGCCTTGCTCGGCTTCGGCGGGCTGTTCAGGTCGCCGCCTTCGCGCTGCGGTAGCGTGGGGACGGCACGGCGGAGGCGCTCGAGCTCCGAGTTTAGGCCCTCGCGGTACTTGCGCTCGACTTGGTTGTGGGGTAGGCGGCGGGTTGTGCGAGACTTGGTGGTTGCGGTCGAGTCGGCGGAATTATTAGTGTTGTTGATGTTGTTGATGTTAGTGTTGGTGGTGATGGTAGTGGTGGGGCAGTCGTCGGTCCCGCTCCGGTTGAGTCTCGGGCGGCCGCGTTTCCGCTGGACGCGCTTCGGAGCGGGCGAGTCCTGGTCCGTGCTGTCGGTCGGCGAATGGCGCTTCAGCGATGCGTCCGAGCTGGCCGGCGAAGCGGGGCGTGGTTCTAGACCGAGCTGCGAGCCGTCCCCGCAGAGCGAGGGTGTTGGGGAAGAATCGCGCGGAGATGCACAGCTGGAGTCGAGGGATCCATGGTTCATGGTGCTGAATGGCATGCCGCTTACGAACATGTTCTCGTTCAGATTGGGGAGAGTGTTGCCGAAGGGTGCGGAGTTGGTCCGTCGCCATGTGTTCAGGTTTGGGACAGCCATTGAGGGGTTTGAGTTGAAAATGCCCGGGTTCTTTGCTGAAAAACCTGTTGCTTCCACGCTTGACAGCGGGCGATCGAAGATATCATGACTCATCCAATCGTCAAGCAGGTAGTCAGGCTGGCCGGTACAAGAATCCATAGGGTTTGCCTTGCTAAAGGCGTCAGGATATGAAAACAACTCTGTTGAGGGGCTGTAGTCTGAGGATGCTAACGGAAGGTGAGTCTTTAATCTTCATGTTTCGACAGAGCCTGGGCTCTGAGAAGGAAGCTCACTACAAGAGGGCTGTTCGCCTGCAAGTGCGTCGGCAGGCCTGAAGACGGCCCAGTCGAGGGCCATGGCGATGTTGGTATTGGTATTGGAGATAGAATTGCTTCTGATAATGGAAGAGACAGTCTTTGCTATTTAGATGGTGTGTATTGTGGATGGGGGCGCTTCGTTGTGCAGTTCCGATGCGACAGTTACGCAATCATAAGAGGTCAAAGAAGTGTCGAAGGATGCTGCTAGTTGTTAAGTTGGGGCTGGAAATGAAGTACTTGTCCCTTTCATGAGGTCACTGGGCTCCCCTTATATGAAGGTAGCTCAGGGCTCTCTACGGCAGCTGGCAGCTGCATGCTCCTCATGGCTGGGCATGTCTTACGACAAACATGCCACTTCTTCATCGGCCTGGCGCTATCGGCACATCCCGGTCAACAGGGCGACAGGGACCGGGAGGCGTGGGAAGTCTAGATCGCCCCAGCAAATATCGATGCGATGGAGTTCGGCCTCGACTCCGGGGTCCCTAAAAAAGCGCCCAGCATGCGGGTGCCATCCCCCCTGAGATGCTGCAGAGCCATGTCGAATCGTATTCCAGACACGGCCCAGAAGTTTTTCACCACCCACAATTGGCAAGTTCCGGCTCTGCGCAGGGCTGTGGCGTCCGCCTCGCTATCGATATTAAGATGGACGTTTTTGGTTATGCCGGGCATCCCTATCGACGATGCCCATCGACGATTGTTCGGCAGGCCGTGTTCGGCATCACGAAGCAACAGTTCCTGCTTCAGACACAAATGTAGGTGCATTTTCTCTTAAGGTCACAATGCAGCGTATTTATGACGTATTATCTAGCTTAAAGTAGGCATTCCTTCGTTTACTGCAGATCTTGAAGACTTTGACCCGAGTGCTGGGTAGCTCTAAGCCTCTTGGACTTGGTGGCGTTCGGCGGCATTACCGTTTTGAGGAATCCCAAGCTAGCTTTGCGGTAGCGTGTTTTGCTGGCGTTTTGAGCCAAGAGCTGCGCCTATCAGCCAACCCACAATTCTGATTATCTCTCGCTCGTCAGAAGACCCCCTTCACATCTTACGAGCCGCAGGAGGAAGCCTAAATGTAGTTGCAACCATCGTTGCGTAAAAACAACGTAGCTCCACGACAAAAATCAGCAACAAGCGGCCTAGTGGTAAGGCGTCTTCCAAATAAAAGCTAGAGAATGAAGTCTTTATTTCCTAGAATAGACGGATGTAATTTTATTCGGGTATGAGCTAAGCCAACGAGTGAAACCTACCGTCTAGCGTCTTAGCGAAGTGCCGTACCTTTGGCTCGTTTGACCACAGAGGCTGCGTAGGCTTCGCACGTGGTTGCAAACACTCTGAGAGCCGGACGCACACCTGATTATCGGTGTGATGAATTATTGTACGCTTTGGTAGAATTGCGTGGAAATATCTAGTCACCATCCATGAACTGGGGGTGGCGATTATCTCGGC
This sequence comes from Cenococcum geophilum 1.58, assembly GCF_001692895.1. Lineage (NCBI taxonomy): Eukaryota > Fungi > Ascomycota > Dothideomycetes > Gloniales > Gloniaceae > Cenococcum > Cenococcum geophilum. The sequence continues at coordinate 1,006,207 of NW_027137596.1, forward strand.
CCAGGATATACTGAACACCATGAATTTATCACCACTTTCCCTAGCTAATTCCATAGGTTTTGTCTGTCAAGTGACAGGACTCGTCTTAGCAAGCGTACCTAGAATGATCGACCATGAGAATCATTTTCGGAAACCAATTGCAATATGTAGTAGGGAATGGAAAGCGGAATAATATCAGTGGAATAAAGATGATTGGCCGCACAGCCAGATTTGATCTAACGATAGTAGCGTGATATTTGGCAGCTTGCCACGCTACCAGCACGTTGTGGGCTGCAGGGGAGGGCTTTTTTTGTGCAGCTGCATCGTAAGGCTGATAACTCGTGCGGCCAAATCTGGGGGGTTTGCGTCAGGTGGTTCAGCACAGGGAATATAGCTAGCTTAGAACGGGGTAATCTCGGATTCGGGGAAGAAGATAGGTTTCGAAATTTTTATCGCGAGAAGAGACTTTTGAATATAGACTCCAGGACAACTGCTGAGTCTCGCAGCAGGAAATGTAGTCGAAGAGACGTCCGAAGGGCTGCCGAAGGCTGGGTGTCTGCTTCGCTTTGCTTTGCGGTGTGACAATGGCGCTACCTAGACGACTTGGCGGAAGGCTTGAAAGAGAAAACAAATTTTTGCTATAGGTAGGATCAGCTCTCTAGCAGATCAAGACCACAAACTAACACGCCTTTCGTCCACGCAGATGAGCGCCTACTAATTACCTTCAATTATCGCCGCCCTTAGCAGATTTACCACCTTTAGTGGGAACTTCACTCTATGAAGTCGCAACCAGCTGGAGAGGAAATGAACAACAACTCCGGAGAGATCCGCCCCTCGAAATGCCCCTGCAGATGGCTGAGACTGGCTGAGACTGGCTGAGACTGACGAGGCAGCACGGAGGCCAATAGTTAAGCCCTTGTCGCCTAGGCTCGTCTTTTGGTCTAGAAGCAACAGGCCGCTCCAGATGGATGTCGAGTTTTGCCCAAGAAAACGCCGTGGACACCAGGGTTAATGGTGGCACCCATGTGGGATTTGATGCATGCCGACGTTTCTAGGAAATCACCGGGGTTCCCACAAGCCACGGAAACATAAAAGCCGATCCTGGAACATCGAAGATGCCACATGGCAATTTAGCAAGAGAGATTCCGAATGCCAAGTTAACTGCCGCATTGAACAGAGTGCGTTTCCGCACAAAATAGCTTATCCCATGGAACACCTGCGTCCATCTAGAAGTGATCCGTGCGGAACGCCGAGCTCAAAAATACGCGTATATTGCATATAGATTCAAGCAATAGATTTTCATCGACCATGCCTTCTAAATGTACTTCTAATAATACAGACCATGTTGAACAGACCCAATATCGAGTTGATCCAAATCGCAAGGCAAAAGAACCTCCCCCACAGCCCTGGCCTCTGTCCGCTTTTAACCCCCTTTACATTTACGAATGGCTAAAGTAAAGGAACTCTGCCTGCGTTGAGGTCTGTAGAACTTCACAAGAGCAATATAAAGGGCTTAGGAAGGCCCTACCGGAGCTCTCACCAAATACTACACGCAAGCCACGTAGTAGTAAGGAGTGGAAGAGGCATTAGAGAGCTCCAGGGACCTTATTTAGGTGTACTATTTGTAGCATTCCTTTCTGCAGAAAGGATAAATATTTGCTACCTTATATAGAGCAATTGAACCCCAAAGATTGAGTGTATATATAACTTTTGTATAGCAATCGACAGATATTCCAAACCTCGTATTTCTGATCACGGAGCCTTGATCCTATTGATATAATTGGCTAGTTCTTATCGATAACAGATGGACGCAAACTGGCCTTCCAAGGGATAGATGAAGGAATAATGGCTCATTACTTCCTACACCAGAGCCGAGAAGCCGGATCTGTCAAACCAGAAAACAGTCCTCTTAAATTCACATTATTAATCGAAAAGCCGATAATTCCGAAATAATAAGAGCACCAGAAAGATGATGACACAGCCGGTTGCGTGCTTGATTTTTTTACCTCAAGCAGCGAACAGCCTAAAGACACGATAAGCAGAGTTGCACAGTCGGAAATGGTCTTTTATTAAGCCAATTTAAACCCTCTCCGAAGTAGGGAATTAGTAAGAAAGCGGAGATTACTCTTAGAAATCCCTCCGTCGTACAAGCCGGGCTTTGTAATTCGTACTATCTATAAGAGCAAAATGACGACTTAGCATTTCAAATTATCCATAACTAAGCACCAAGCACAAACCAAACACCACGTCCTAATCAATGCTTCCCCTACTTAAACATCATATCTCCCACTGGAGATAATCCAATTGCAGCTTCACTCTCCATTCACACAATCTCATCTGCAATTGACCTCCAACTGACTTTAAGAAACTCGACGCAATCCACTTTAAATCAACCCGAAAAGACACCAATCCGCCGAGATCCTACCGCGAGCCCCTCAGAATCCTAACGGAATCATTTTCCAAACCAAAACCATGACGTCCAAACTCTTCACCCCCCTCCAAATCGGCCCCTTGACCCTCCAACACCGCCTCGTCCTGGCCCCACTAACCCGCTTCCGCGCCTCCGACGCCCACATCCCCTTGCCCTTCGTGAAAGACTACTACGCGCAGCGCGCCGCCGTCCCCGGCACGCTGCTCATCACCGAAGCGACCTGCATCTCGCCCGCCGCCTCCGGCTACCCCAACGTGCCCGGCCTCTGGAACACCGAGCAGCTGCAAGCGTGGAAGGAAGTCACGGACGCGGTGCACGCAAAGGGCTCGCACATCTTCATGCAGCTATGGGCGCTGGGGCGGACGGCGAATCCAAAGGTCAAGGCAGCCGAGGGGACGGGGGATCTGGTCAGTTCGAGCGCGACACCGCTGTCCGACGACGCACCGGCGCCGCGCGAGCTGACGGAGGAGGAGATCTGGCAGTATGTGGCGGACTATGCGACGGCGGCGAAGCGCGCGGTGGAGGCTGGGTTCGATGGCGTGGAGATCCACGGCGCGAATGGGTATCTCGTTGACCAGTTCATCCAGGATAACGTGAACAAGCGGACGGATAGATGGGGCGGGAGCATCGAGAACAGGGCCCGGTTCGCGCTGGAGGTTACGAAGGCGGTGGTCAAGGCTGTCGGCAGTGATAAGGCGGCCATCCGGCTGAGTCCGTGGAGCACGTTCCAGGGCATGCGGATGGCGGACCCAGTGCCGCAGTTCACGTACCTAGTTAAAGGGCTGAAGGAGATCGGGCTGGCATACCTACATGTCGTCACTAGTCGCATATCGGGCCTTTTGGATATCGAGAGCTCCGATCAGGTTGACTTCGCGGTCGAGGCGTGGGGCGGGCGTTCGCCTGTCCTGCTGGCTGGAGGCTTCAAGCCGGATTCGGCGAGGAAGACGGTGGATGAAGACTTTAAGGATAAGGACGTCGCGGTTGTGTTTGGGAGACTATATATCTCGAATCCGGATCTACCGTTCAAGATCATGAAGGGTATTCCGCTGACGCCGTATAACCGGGATACTTTCTACAATGCTAAGGCGAAGGACGGGTACATTGATCAGCCATTCAGCAAGGAGTTTTTGGAAGGTGAGGGAGCGAGGTTGTAGGTACTTCTTTAGTTTTAGCAAAGTGTTGGGGAGTACTGTATTTTAGACCAGGGATGCACATAATACTTTTATTAGTTACATAAGTTATGATTACTACATAATCTAATTAATTATAATCAAAATCAATCTTTTGATTATGGTCACATGTTTATAATTAATATAATCACCAGTGGCAAGAACAGGTAGGAATAGAATGTGGTGATAAAACTTTGGTATTGAGAAAGTTGTTTATTAGTTTTCCTACTATACAGTCAGCATTAACCAAAAAGCGCCGAGCTTGCTGTTTTACGTCCGTGCAGGCTCTTAGGGAGGGTTGTTGTATCGCGTCGACGCGTATCTCATCTGGAGCTTCTTTTTAATTACCACCTACCAACCATGTCTTCCTCACGATGCACGCCTGCGTAAGCCTCCTGAGCTTCTCTTAGGCCGAGATCTGTTGAAGTGGGTTCCAGTTAGCGTGTATTGCTTCTTGTCGGGTGGAACCTCTAACACTCTTCTATATAATTGTCGCTTCCCCACCCTCTTAGAAATATATGCTCAATAAAAATAATCATCAAACTATACCTATTTTAACAGGTTATAAGCCCAGAGACGCTTCTATCGCGCAGCGACCTATATACTACGTCTCAAGATACACCTTAGACATACGCACTCTAGACATTTTAGACATGCGCACTCCAGACACTTTATACTCTAGACACTTCGGATATACACACTCTAGACTTTTTAGACATGCGTACTTTAGATACTTTACACTTTAGACACTTTAGATATACGCACTTTAGACATTTTAGACATACGCACTCCAGACACTTTACACTCTAGATATTTCGGATATATGTACTCTAGACATCTTAAACATACGCACTCTAGATATTTCGGACATTTAGATATACGCACTCTAACTTAAATATACGCACTTTAGAAATTTTAGATATCCTATTAATTAAAATTGGCTTTTCTTACTATGTCTTAGTTGCCTGTTACTATCTATTAACCTTAAATTAGGTTTTCTATTAATGTCTTAGTTACCTATCACTATTACTATTCCTAGTGCCATTATTATTATTATTATTATTATCATTAGTCATTAAATCCTTAGCACTATACTAAATACTAAAAAGGTAATAGTATATAAGCCAAAGAATATTATTTCCCACCTTTTTACTAAAATACTTGCTTCTCTCTTATAAGTTATTATAGCGATTAAATACTCTAAGTCCAATATCAATCTCTCTAACATTTAGATACTTAAAAGCCCTACAGACTATAAGAAGTAAAAGAAAGGTACCGGGCAGTAGCTAATCAAAAATAACTTTAATTTAGACGCTTTAGTTAACCTAGGAGCCGGACCAGCTATAAACCAACCTTAGGTTAAGAGAGACGCTTATAATAAACTTATTAAAACTTATTAGGCGGATCTCAAAGCTTAAAAGAAAAAGTAACTTAAGGGAATAAACTGCATCTCTATAACCTATAGCACTCATAAACAGAACCTTATCGAAAACTATATTGAAATTAAGGATGTAATAGAAATCTTACACGCGGAATTTAAGCTAAAAGGAAATACAACACACGCTAAAATATGCGCCAAATGGCGAAACCTTACTCTCGCAAACTATAAGAACGTTAAAGAATACGTTATTAAATTTAAGGAGATATACTTAGACCTTAAAACCTAAAACCACACTATAGACCAAATAGACCTACTCTCTAAGTTTATTAATGGTCTCGGTCCTACTTTTAATAGCTAGCAAGAATCGTTCTACCTTATATACTCCCTTACTAACAAGACCCTTACTCTCTTAAAAGTTTAGGGCCTTGCCTATATATAAGAGCAACTTATACTCTAAAGTTAACTAATAGCTTTCCAAGCATACACAAATTAAGCCTCTTACCGCCAGCAGCACTATAATTAGCAAGGCCAACAACAATATAATAGACTATATTACAGGCCATACAAATACACTAGCCACTAGAAAGACAAATACTAAATCCTTTAACCCCACTTAAAGGAGATCTGGCGAAAGGAAAACCCTAAAAAAGCCATAGAAATAGATACGCGCTCTGCTTATAGAAGGGACTTTAGAAAACAACAAAGAGCCTATTAGAGCAACTCCTTATTAGGATCTACATTATTACCTACAGCACTATTAGCGACAATAATAAATAGCAAGCCTCTTACTAAGTTAAGGCAATATGCAGGAATGGCTATTTAATTAACTATAGTCTAGTAATAAATAAGGTAGCTATAAAAGCTTTAACTCTATAGTAAGCTGACTAGGCTATAATTACACCTTAATAATCGTGGCCAAAACTCCCGTATTTCCAATTATATTAGATATTCTTTACTATAGATCTATCCACTCTTATATTATCTTTTATTTATTCCCTTTGGACTCTTTATAACCAGCATACTATTCTTCTTTTATAGTCTTTTACTGCTTATATAGATTACCCTTTAACCTTTACTATTAATATAGAAACTATTAGCCTATATATACAACCTATAAAAGAACTTACGCTACTTTATATATAACCTACTTCGCTAACTATACCTTATTACCTATTAGTGGCGGGTTCCCTATATTATTTGCATTCCTTTTTACTCCTACGCCTCTAAGCTTACTAGACAACTTTATTTTATAGCTAAACTAAATATTAACCTCTTCTCTGCAATTATTATTAATACTAGGTATACTTAGTATATATTTTAGTTAAAAGAGCTATTTATTACCTATTAAGATCTTTAAGCTAATAAGAAGATTATTATCTCTAGAATTAGAGAAACATATCTCTAGTTAATAGGAAAGGGAGATATATACCTAAGACTTATAGTTCTAGGAGTTAAGAGAGAGCTTATTCTCACTAATATCCTTTATATCCCTAATTTATAAGCCAACCTAGTATCTAGTTTACAGCTTATTAATAATTAAGTTTATCTTTATCTATTTAACCTTAGATGCGATTTTCTCTATAACTTAGAGCTTATAGCTTACGCGTTTCGTAAGTCTGGCCTCTTCTTTCTCTATACTTAGGCTAACTATTAAGAAGGGCTTATAGCCTTTACAGTTAGCTATTAAACCAGCTATATATTATACAGCAGCTTACAAAACCTAGCCGAGAGGTTATAGCACGAAAGGCTCGGTTACATTAGCCCCTAGAACTTACAAAAACTCTAAAGAATGTTAAAAGGGATAGACCTCACTCACTTACTAGACCTTTATAACTGTACCTATAAAGCCTACCTACGTGGCAGAATACACGATGTCATATATTGGGATTCTCTTATTAACCACAATACTAAGCCTTATGAAGTTATATTCTCTAATATTAAAGGACCTATAAAAGTAGCTGGCTATAATAGATTAAGATATTTTATTACTTTCTAAGATGGAGTTAATAAAATAAGTAAAGTCTACCTAATAAAGTATAAGGCTAAAGTCCCGTTCTATTTTCAATAATATTAAGCAAAGGTTAAATAACGAGGAAGTCTTATCTTACGGCTATATAGTAATGGCGGAGGAGAATATCTTAAATATGCTTTTTAGCTAGAACTTGCAAATAAGGGAATTTAGTTCTTATACTTAACCCTAGAGAGTTAACAACAAAATAGAGCCTTAAAACGACTTAATCACACGATATATAACCGAGCCTTTACCTTTATAAATAATTGCTTACTTCCTAAGAACTTCTAGCCAGAAGCAGTTAAGTACGCTAACTTTATATAAAATATTCTCCCTATTAAATTATTAGAAATATAGACCCCCTACAAAATAGAGCAAGGCGAAGTCTTTAATTACTCCTAGATTTATACCTTTAGGTGCGATATTTGGTACAGGGCCAGTAATTAAAAGAAGTTCAGCTCTTATATAGATAAGAAGGCAAGATTAGGGAACCTTGTTAGCTTTAAGGGTAAATATATTATTTAAATTCGAGATAAAGAGATAGGACGGCTTATACGTGCCTTAGCTATCCACTTTTAAGAGACTGTTTTAATAGTTCCCAGTAGCAATAAGTGTTAAATTTAAGAATAATATATTAAATATAACTCCGATACTCTAGATATTAATACTTAGTTTAAGGAAAAAGAAGCTCTACCTAATTACGCTACCTAATATAAACAGCATTAAGAAGAGAAACAGCTCCTTAAGAAAGCTTAAAAATTAAAGCGCCTTACTACTAATAAGACACCCCTACGGAAGTTAAAACGTCTAGTAGCTACTAATAGGCCTTAACTACCTCTTAAGTATCGCAATTCTGTTAATATTAGAGAAAACCCGCCTATTACAGCATTCTTAGCGCTTGCCTACTTCTCGACCCCTTCCTTTAAACACCTTTACGCTATACTTAGTAACTCCCCTATAGCTAAACCTTATGAGCCAAGGTTATAGAAATAATCTACCCTTAACGTTAATAATAATAAATAGTACTCCGCTAGTAAAGACGAAATTAGCTCTTATAAAGCAAATAATACCTAGATACTTGTTAACTAACCTCTTAATTATAAAGTTCTTAATACCTAATAGGTTTTTAAGCATAAGCGGGATAGTAAAGGAAGGATTATATAATATAAGGTAAGGTAGGTAGTAAAGGGTTATAAATAATAAGCTAGGGTTAACTTTAATAAGACCTTCGCGTTTATTATAAAACCTATAAGCTATAAAGCGCTCTTTACCATTATAGCTGTATAAGACCTTAAGATTAAACAAATAGATATTAAGACCGCTTTCCTTTACGGAAGCGTTAAGGAGGAGATCTACATTAATTAACCTAAAGGTTTTAATGATAAAACTAGACGGGTTTGTCGTCTAAATAAAGCACTTTACGGTCTTAAACAGTCGCCTTAAGTTTAGCATTAAACGCTCTTAGAGTTCCTTATAAATATTAATTTTAAACCCCTTAACTCTAACTCTTTAGTCTTCACTAAAGGTTCTATATATATCGCAGTCTATATTAACAACCTCCTATTTATTAGACTAGATATTATTAATATTAAGATTATTAAAGCTTAACTTAGCGGACGCTTTAGTATAACTGATCTAGGCCCTATTACTTATTACCTTAGTATAAAAGTAACTTAAGATCGATAACTCCGTAAACTACGGCTTAGCCAATTCTCTTACCTTAAAGAGGCTATTTATAGCACTAGTCTTTAGAACTGTTCCCCTTACCTTACGCTAATAGAAACCTCTTATCTTTAACTAATAGCGGCAGATTATTAGGCTAACTCTACGTTTAAGACTTAATACTAATCGCTAGTTAGCACCCTAATATATGCTATACTTAGTACTTAACCTAATATTGCCTTCGCTATCTCCCTTATTAGTCGCTTTGCTTCTAATTCTAATAAGTCTTATATATAAGCTATTCTTTAAATACTTTCCTACTTACGCGGTATACTTGACCTCTAACTTATCCTCTAAGGAGAAATATAAGCGCTTTAGGGGTTTATAGACTTTAGCTAGGCAGATAACTTAGAAACTTAAAGATTAATATTAGGATTTATGTTTAATATTAGAAGCAGTGCAATTAGCTAGTCCTTAAAGCGCTAACTTATGGTGGCACTCTTAACCTATAAAGCAGAGTATATAGTATAGACAGTTGCAGTAAAAGAAGCTATTTAGTTATAATAACTCCTTTAAGAACTATCTCTAACTAACGAATCCCCTTACGTAATAATTATTTACGCCGATAATTAAGGTACTATTACTCTTACAAAAGACCCTAAGTTTCACGCTTAAACTAAGCATATTACTCTCTAATATTACTTCATTTGGGAGAAGGTTGTAGACGGAGATATTAAGCTAAAATATATATAAATAAGTTGATAAATAGCTAATGGTTTTACTAAGGCGCTGCTAAAAGATGTATTCTATGCATTTAGAGATGCTTTAGGTTTAGAGAAATATTAACGTCTCTTATGACCTTTATATTGTTACCTATATTCAGCTTAAAAGGGGCTGTTAAAGTGGGTTCTAGTTAACGTATATTGCTTCTTGTCAGGTGGAACCTCTGATACTCTTCTATATAATTATCGCTTCCCCACCCTCTTAGAAATGTATGCTCAATAAAAATAATTATTAAACTATACCTATTTTAACAAGATCAATCTAATCCTAATTAGGAAATTAGTGTATAATTAATATAATCAATATAATTGATCAGAATTAGGTGCGGTGGTTTTATAAGAATTAAAATCTTTGGCCTGATTATAATTGCACTGATTATGCGCATCCCTGTTTTAGGCCGGTGGTAGAATAGGGTTATTGGAACTCCTTGGGTTAGATATATGGTGTTAAGCGTTGATTGGAATTGAATCTGGCTTATATTAAAATAGTTGTTGCGTTAAGAATGGTTGGTTTGCTGCGAACCACTTTTGGGCAAATAAGGTGTCGATTGGAAGTCCGTGCGCAGACGTTAGGAAAGGAAAAACTCGTGTAAAGATTGATCTATGAAGGAAATGAGGCTATATATACATGAGGGTGACTGAGTCAAGGGGTCGGTGACCGAGTCAAGGCAGCAGGGGTCCGACTCAGGTCGACATAAGGCCATGTCAATGGAACCATGGTCTAAAGGTCGTCGAGTTTCTGCGAGCAGCATATTACTAAGAAAACTACTAAAACGGAACTAAAGCGATACAATCTGCAGCTTGCACTTGGGACAATCACATCTTGCCAATGGACAAGGAAGGCCAGTAGTTGTGGGCCTTAACACTAAAAGGATACTTCATTGAAATATCAGGGGCGTATTACACAAGTCATGCCCTTTGAATTCATGCATCCTCGCCATAGTAAACCACCTCCGCCTCAACATTTACCTCCTTTACCCTCAGTGAAACGGGATTCCCAACCGGGTGAGCATTCGCCCAAACAAGCTTCTGGGGGAAAATTGTCTTCTCCGACGTCTGAGTCCACGCCCCTGGGATTGAAATCGGAATCCGAGTCTGAAACTACCATCTACGAAAAGATTATTCCATGCACATTAGGGGAGCTATTCAATGGCAGGACAAAGAAATTAAAAATTAAAATAAGAGCTTACGATTAAGCGGTTGAAAATACATTCCCCGTGGAGAAGATATTGAACGTCTTTGTAAGGCGAGGGCTTGGAGCTGGAGCTAAGATTAAATTCCGAAGTGTAGGTGATCATGTTCCTGGGGAGGGGAAGCAGGACATTCATTTTGTCATCCAGGAGGTGAGTCAGATCCCCGAAATGTATAGCCATTGTGCTAGCATTAATTCGCCAACTTCCTAGAAATCACACTCGCCAAGGCGATGATATCCATGCAACTGTCGTCATTACTAACGGTCAAGACCGAGGAATCCAAACAATCGATGGAAGTTGGGTGTTGGTGCTCGCTGCACTAGGTAAGAATGTTCTTAGGCTGTCGGACAAAAGCTGGTACTAAAGCTTTCCAGGTCTTGGTATTCCGCAGTGTAAAGACCTATCGCAATGAGGCGAATTTATTGTTACAGTGACTATAGAATGATCACACGGCCTGCCGAGAGAGCGGGAATGAGGCTCAGCAGTGGCTGGAACCCAGTCTTTCATAGTTTTCTTCTACTTGTATCCTGATTTCCGTAGCTGTCTAAGTCAAAGTATCGTACAATATAGCTAGGGTTTTGCTATAGGACTGACCTTTGTAGCGTAATTAAAATCAGCGTTGGGCTGAGTATACTCTAGAAGTGCTCCGCATAGATTTATAGCTTCTTCACACTCAGAATATAACTACAATCACATATCAAGATATCATTTGCGCTATTAGCACGAATTCGGGTCCTTGCATCAAGCTGAACCTCCGGGGACCAGTCCGGACCGGAATGCCATATGCCTATACAGGCCTAAAGGGCGTGGCGATTCTACCAATGGTCTTCGAACATTAGAGATTCCCGGTGATATGCTGGAAGGACTTTCTAATTTCATGGCTAACACGTGTCGCAGACGTGTTCTAAAATTGACCGAGATTCTTGTGGGCAAGCGTGGCTTGATGAGACCGCCTTAGGCATCGTCAATGTCACACTTATGATGGATGGAGGATATGCACTATTGGGTAAGGTCGAGGGGACGGGGCCTAGATCGTAACTTTGAGGGCGCTCCAGGTGGTCGTTGGGTTGTTAGTGGTTTGGGAAAATGGTTAACTGAAATTCTTCTCGTTTCTGGTGATCTGGATAACGTCAGAAAGACTGAAGGCATTTGAATGGAGGTCAGTTAAGGTACTGGGGAAAAGCCGCTGTCATTCTGCAGATTTGTCTGGGAGAAAAACTAGATTTTGAGGATACGTTTATCCCGTGGAAACATAACGCAGAGGGAGTTTATAGGATTTTACGTGTAATTTTTTAGGCAGTTGCGGGATCTTCTCCTGACATGCTCATAGCTGCTGCGGATTCTAGACATCAAGATACTGCTCGACTTACATACATTGCCCTGAGGGTGGGTGGATGGAGGGTAATTCTAAGTATGTGAGGTAGGAAATTAAATGGAGAATAGATCAAGGGCCAAAAAAAAAGGGAATAAACATACAACAGCGAGGATTCGCTAGTGGTCACCCACCTAACTACTGATTCGCCGGTTACTGGTTTAAATATAGGGGAGCGGACGGGACCCTTTGTTCTCCAGTACCTATGAGTCGTATGTGTAAGGGAAGTTGACTTGGTCATATTATAAATGCAAAGATGGAAGAGAAAATATATTTAGGCGAGCCCTTAAAGAACTCCACAACGGAATATAGATTTGTTAGGAGGTAATATGACTCTATTGTAACTTTTTATGGGCTCTGCTGAATGGCCTGAAGCACTTCATACGGCCATAATAGAGAGGGGAGGAAAGTTGACTGGCAATATTTAAATGATGTGGGCTTTGGAGATAGCCTTGAACAAAGGTTGAAGCTGCCGACCCGAAACAAAATAGATGAAAGACGGCAGAAATACAGAAGACAGCTATGCTTAAATGTCATTCGAAATAAGTAGCGCTAGACCAATTCCTATACAATGATGTGACGCGCTGGAGATGGCGTGAATTTAATAGGAATACTTGGTAAGAGAAAGCGTGGAGCAAGGGGTGTTTTACAGAAGCTTATCGGCGAGAGATTACGGGCCCAATGGAAGTTCCAGGGAAATCTGCCGCTGAATTTGGACGTCTTTGACGCCCTTTTCCCAGAATTCTAAGGACAACCTCTCTTGTATACCGGGACTCAGCCCTTACTATGTGAGCAAGTTAATTTTCGCCTAAGAACCCATCAACTCCACCCTTGGAGATGTTGGATAGAAATGCCTTTGAACTATGGAGCCTAACACCTTAGAGTAAACTCCAAAAATAACACTCTATAACCACGGACACCACACGCGCCGCTACCAACATTCTTCCTCAAGTCGCCGCCGACAGCCTGCCGTTATCATGACGACCGCCCGAAACCATAGTCACGGCCGCAGAACCTACTTATCTCCGAATAGAGAAGTCACGAATTCCTTAGCAGACGAACCTACAGGTTGAGAGTTCTACACGAGCTTGCGGGTGTTTCCGAAATTCTAGTAGGCACTATCTTTACTCATGGCCCATCCGGAGACCCATATGTCGAACGTTGAGGTCACTGTCAAGTACCACCTTATGACTCACACCCTGTTTCTTGCCATCGTATGTCTTACTATCTATTTTCTATTACCTATTCATTACCTATCACCGACTAAGTGGCAATGTCGACCTGGTGGCGATTGAGTAATAGTTCCAAATCGTCGTCGTCAGTCTTTTGCCCCAACGCCATGTAGAGCCAGCTTCAATCGACAGAGTTCTTCTCAGTGACTTGTCCGTCCGACACCATACGATACATGGATGGAGGCAAATTTCTTTCTTTGACCACTCCAGTTGTACTGCTCAGATACGACAACAAATGTTCAAGATAACAATTAACGTCCCTACGCCTTACTGACAACTCGTAGACATCATTACAAGGTATGCGCCTCCCAATTCGTAGCCGGACAGTTTCAATCAACTCGTTAAAATCAAATCTTTCGATATTCGCTCCATCCTTCCAGTAACTTAACTGTCGCTTTATGCCCTCCTTCTCTTGCTCTCTCCAGTGCTGTCTGTCCATACTCACCCTTCGCATAAAGTTCCGTACCGCTCTCCAATAGCTGTAGCGCTGTAGATTCATGATCCCACGCGGCCGCCAGCGACAATGGGGTTCCTCCCCCCCACCTCCACCTCCTTTGATCTCAAAACTTGCATTTTTTTAAGCAGCGGCCTCACTACTGCATTATGTCCGCTATTAGCTGCCCATGATAGGGCAGTCCCGTGGCGGCTGGTTGCATCAAGAATAGCTCCCGTCTTAAGCAGCTCTCCCACTATGTCCTCGTACCCATACCGTGCTGCCCAATGTAGCGCCGTTTGGCCGTCATCATCCGTCACCCGAACTTCGGCCCTCTTCCCGAGCAGCAGCTGTAATACTGCCTTATGCCCCTGGGCTGCGTACATCAGTGCCGTCTTTCCGTACATGTCCTTTGCCTCGATTTCCGCTCCATTCTCCATCAGCAGCTCTACCGTCATCTTATGGCCTCCCGAGGCTGCAATAGTCAGCGCCGTCCGTATTCATCTCTCGCCTCGAGATTTGCCCCCTCCTCGACTAGCTGCCACACTTTTACTTGTCCTAGTCTCGTTGCCTCAATCAATGCTGTTCGTCCTACTGTCTCTGTTATATCAAGCTCTAGCACGTCTCCGCTTTACTCTTTTAGGATTCGAGAAACATTTGTATGCCTGTTCTGTTCCGCATAGGCCTGTGGAGTCCGCCCCTTTTTGTCTTGTAAAAGTAAGTTGGGCCTGTTTCTTAATGGCACTTCAACCACTAGCCCATGCCCATTCCCTGCTGCGTAATGCAATGCCGTTTCCACGAACGCATCTTGTGCATCTAGAAATCCTCCATGCAGTAACAAAAGCTCAGAGATACCCTCATGGCCTCGTTCAGCAGCCCAGTGTAGTGCCATTTCTCCACATTTGTTATCAAGCGCTGATGGCTTTGCCCCTCTTCCCAGCAAGGATCAGCGTGGTTGTCAATAATTTTATTATCAATCTTACTAATCAATATCGTTATCGATAAGTATCGATAAGATCAATATTGATTGACGCTATTACCAATAACCCGCAAAAATTTTCTATTGTCTATAAATTCGTATAACAAATGGCTTCTGAGGCAGATTCATCTTTTCTTGCGCCTTTATTAACCTAGGAATTAATTAAAACGAAGTTGAAAACGACTAGAAAGCGCTTAGCTGTTAAAATATCGGAGCACGCTTGTCTACCCTAGGCTAGCTTAGAGCTAGAATTCTGGGGTAAAAACCGCATTTTTTACTATAAATACTGTACGGATCCACCGTATAGTGCTCTAGCTAGTAATAATTTCTAATCTTATCTTAAGAGTAAGTATAGAATTAAGGTTAAGTTAACTCTAGGCTAAGTTTAGTTGGTAGCGCTTAATTAACTAAAACAGCTCTATACTAAAGTAATTATTAGTGTTATAGGGTAACTCACTAATGCTACTTGAGTAGACATAGTGAATGTTAGTTGCAAAGCTTATTGTTTAGAATTAGGGGGTGGGTGAGGAACCTAAGGTTCCTTACTACGCTAGTGCCGCGGCAACACGTGACGACACGTGACGACCGCTTGCCTTATTCCCAACACTGGCAACTCTTCTTTTATAGTTGCTATCTATATACACTTATAGATTACTACTATATAAAGATATAAAGCTAAGAAAAAGAAGAAGAAGAAATAAAGGGGAAAAGGTAGCGTAGGTAGATATATAGGTTCGTGCGAAGATATCAGTTCCGCTTACCGCTCTTAGCCAAGCCAATAGTAATTTTCTATCCCGGGGATAGAAAATCCTAATTGGCCAGCTTAATAAATAGTATTAGTAGAACTCCATACCGCCACCTAAATTAATTAGGTATAGTGCTCTTAGCAAGAATCTAACTAATTAGATAACTTTAACCGGCGGTTAAAGTTCTATAAAATCTTAACTTCTCTAAATTTCCCTTTTAACCTAACCTTTAACTTATATATATAGAGTATTTATATTAATAAACGTCTCTAGTGCCTTATTTAGGTTTACCTTCGTTATTATATCTGTTGGGTTATCTTAACTATTAATCCATTAGATCTTAAAGAGTTTTTAACGCTTATAGGACTACTAAAGTGCTATAATATTAATTATAAGGCGCTTCTCCTTTGTGGTACTAAGCTTAACTAAATACTTATAGAGGGAATATAAGTTGGTATATATAATTATAGGGATAATAGGAAGTTTAAGTTAATTTATAATTATCTTAAGGGTAGTTCTAATTGTAATTGCTATATTAACTCCACTAACTATTCTATATATCTCTAACGCTAAAATACTTTAAGTAACGCGTTTGCTCTTAGTTAAGCTCTAATAAATAAGATTACCGTAGATTATAAAGTTATTTTCTCTAGTAGATTTATTTACTATAATAATTTTATATCCTAGCTAAAAGCTAAAATCTTTATTATTTATAAACGATTTATTAATAAATATAAATAACTTAGCGGTAGGAAGATTAATAGGCATATAGAGTAGTCCCCAATTAAGATGGTTTATTTACTAGGAAAGACGCTTATTTAGGTTAAAAATATTATCCTTAGTTAGTTCCTAGTATTAGGCGGTAATAAAGAGATTAAAGAAAGCTTTAGGTTAATAGATAGAAGCTATATAAGCTCTATAAGCGCGTTACTCTACGTATCCTTACTTTAGAGAATTAACGTTAATAACGTTAATCTTCTTACCTTAACCTTTCTGGCGTAGGGTAATGGAATCCTTATTTAGGGAAATAATGCATCTATTAAAGAGTAATGGTGTTATTAAATTAAGTCTTTCCTTTGGCTTTGCTATAAGGTTTACTTTTACTAGCTTATCTTCTTTAAGAGCTAAGAATTGGTTATCTCCTAAGATAATTATATTATCTATTTATATGCCGACGATTCTAAATAGAGTTCCTATAGCTATAATGAGGAAGTAGAAATTAAATATAGAAGTAGTTATTAAAAGCTTTTCTTTATAGTGCTTGCTATAAGTAGCCCACTAATAAGTTCCTACCTCTGCGATTCTATATAGTGGCTTAAGTATAACTATAATTATATCTTCGGGATATTAGTGGCGAATTTGCTCTAGAAGGTATACTAGTATTAAGCGCTAAAGGCGTATCTCTAATTAGGTATAGGCTTAAGTAATATCTTATAAATAAACCGCCATTCTATTCTTTATTAAGGAAGAAGCTAGCGCAATAATAACTCGCTAACTAGCTTATTAAATTATAGGGGATTATATAAGAATTACTTCCTTACTATTATTGTTATAACCTTAAATAACTAGCCTTAACTTCTTAAATGGGGTATTAGTAGCTTTGCCTTTAATCTTATTAACTATTTTTAACTTAAATATACGAACCCTATTAAACTTAGTAGGGTTATACTTCTTAAACTTAAAGACTCCTCTTATAATAAGACCGTTAATCTCCTGCTTATTAGATGCTTAGAAAGGAGCTCCTAAAGTTATAATATAGCCTTCCTTTTAGAGCTGTTTTGCAAGCTTAAAGTTAGCCTTCTCTTTAGCTATTATAAAGGCCATTAATAGCTTAACTCTATTCTTAATGGCGGTAACAAGTTACTCTTTGAAATTAATAAGATATTAGCGGTTTTGTAATCCCTTTAGGCGACCTCTACCGCGTTATAGTTGCGGCGTATCTACTACAGTTATATTAGGGTCGTAGTCACCTTCTAGGGTATATTAATTGTAGTTCTCCTCTAGGGCATCTTCTAGGGTATCTTCTAGGGTATCCTATAAAGGCTTAAAACTATTATCTTTATAGTAAGGCTTAATAACAGTTAAATAAAATTAAGTAGGTCTATAGGGTATCTAAAGAGTATAAGTCTAACTATTAATTGTAATAAGTTTATATAGGCCTAACCATTCTCCCTTTTTACGCTATATGCATATCTTAGATTAGAGTGGCAGATTAAGCGTAGTTAAGGTATTTAGGCTATTTCTTATTCCTAGTGCGTCGTTAACCTAGCGCGTGGCGTAGAGACGTCATACCTCCTTTATTGCCTTATAAATTGCCTTAGCTCGTTATATAATAGAGGGAGATAGTAAAGAATTGTTAGTTATTTAAAGGTAGGCGCTAAAGACTAGTAACGTAGGTACGAGCCTATCTAGGCTAGTGGTATCGTTAATAGCTTTAATAGCTATCTATAAGATAAGCTCTTCGCTAGCACCCTCTAGTTCTAAAGAAATAATCTTATATGCGCGGCGTAATGGCGTATAGTATCGTTCTACCTTTTTAATACTATTATATACCTTAACGGGGACTTCCTTAACCTTAATTGTTATTGCCTTTACCTATTATTAAAACTCTATAGATAAGAAGTTCTTTTTTATATTATAAACGATTTAATTAGGGGGTTCTAGGTAGACATTAATCTAGTATAATTAAAGAGTATCCTATGCGTTCTTAGCTAATATATCTTTTAAAAAGCGTGCGGCTTAGAAGGAGGTTAAGAAGTTAATAACTTAGAGTACTAGCTTGCCGCTAAGATATATAACATCTATAATAATATAGAAGTTAAAGTTGTAGTCGTCTTTAAGGGTAAACTTGAATCGGCTGGGGGACTTCTAGTTTATTTAGCAGTAATAGTAGTACTTTATAAGATGTTTAATTGCCTTAACCTTAACTTTATAACCTGCTTATTAAAGAACCCTAAGCAGTTAGTAAATGGATAGGTAGCTAAAATGACGATATAGTTAACGTAGCTCTGACTTGGTTAAGTGACTCTAAGTAACGCTCCTTTTTGGCTGTTAAAGGAGCAATTAAGGGTGACCCTACTTGCGTATAACGGGCACCCAATTATCTCCCTAAACAAGTATATTCTTAAGGTTATTAAGCTTAACGCCTAATTTATCTATATTTTGGATGCAGAATAGGAATAGGGTATTTGTGGGAATAATATGGAAAGTAATATATCCTAACGGGGTTTAGACCTTAATTATGCTAAGAGAGATTATAGTACCCTTATTAAAGCGAATTATATATTAGCCTGCCGTTAATTAGTTAATTTAGACAGAACTATTAAGCTGCTAAAGAGCTTAGACTTAAGGTTCTTCTACTATAGATACTCCTACAGCTCTAATATCTAGTATAATACTATAAAAGACGTTCGCTGAGTATCTGTTATTAAAGGAGAACGCGGAACTTTTCTTTAGCTTATTAAAGATATCTAACCTTATAATAGAATAGAGCGTAGATTAATTATTAAGGATAGTAACAGTTTGTGCGCTATTTACCTTACTATACTTAGTAAAGTATTAGTTAAGAAAGTAGTCCTTAATTTCCATATCTATAAGGAGCTGTTTAGCCTCGTTAATCTTACCCTTAAGATCTTCTTCGCCTTTATATTAAATTAGGAAGCTTTAAAAGTAGGCTATAATAACTTCTTAGTTTCTAACATTTTATACGCTCTAGCGAAACTTATTATATGCCTCCTTTTATTTATTAAGGGGGTATCTAATTAACTAGTAATTTGGCTTCTTATAAATATAGCATTTCTTCTGCTAATTATTGCGAAATGAACCTCCACAAGGACCTCTATAATTGCTTTATAGTTGACGTTAATTATACCCTCTATTATATCCCCTACTATAACCACTATATGTTTAATTAGTCTAGTTATAATTATATTAGTTAGCCGGGTTAATTAAAGTAGGTTAGAGTTAGGCGTTAAATTGCTATACTTTTTAAGAGTATAGGGCGGTGCTGATAGAGGATCTTAATTAAGTATATACTTCTTTATAAGTACTTATAGGGTTAAAGAGAGTAAGGTTATATTTTTTAACACCTTAATATACGCTAATAACTTAATTGCGTAGGCTGAAGTCCTTTTAATATAATTTGGATAAACTACGCTAAATTATCTAGAGTTAATTAAAGAGCTTTTAAAGATAATTAAGTTAAAAGGCACCTAGGTTTATAGCAATAATTCTTAAGAAGGTAGTCTCTCTCTACTCCAACATATACTGCTGCTTATTCTCCTCTATTTTAAAGTGGCATCTTATTTTATATATTATTCGGTTAAAATTATATCCTTTTTCTGCCAAACGATTATAATAAAAGGTACTAGCTCGGCCCTTAAGTATAACTAAATAAGTAATATGGTATTAATTGGGTTCTAGTCTAACCTTTTAGTAATAGTTATAGAAGATACGTAACTTTGAATTAAGGATATTATATAGTTCTTTGCTAAACTTCTTCTCCTATTCTAAATAGAGCTTTATAAGCTCTATAAGCATTTTTAAGGTGCCTCTAATTAGTGTTTAGCTATATTGTATTATAGGCTATAATAGTAATATAGATCTAGTCGGCGGAGTTTAAAGGTTATTAGACCGTGAAATAAGGGGATCTTATGCTTATTAGGGGTTGTTAATTAAGGCTATGGGTTAAGCTGGTTAATATAGGGGAGTTAAAGATAAAGGTAGAGGCGATAGATATGGAATGTTAGAACTCATACCTAGAGTAATAGAGTTAGAACGCGTCTTTAGTAGTATATTACTTAGGTTCTATTATAATTTAAGCTTCTTTATAGTGCGTAGTTAGTGCTTAATCTCTTATAGAGTCCATTTATACTCTTCCTTTATATTAATAACGTGTTCCTAAATGTTGTCCCTAATACTACCCCCATCTATAGGGACAAATACTCTATACTCCTAAAGGAAGTTACGGAAGTCCTATATAATATCTTTATTTATAGAAACCTATGTTTCCTTTGTCTATTTAATAAAGTCCTCCTTTATATAATACTATAGCGCGGTATTATTATATTCGCTATTTTTATAGTGTTTTATATAGTATACTAAGAATCTATTTAGGTCCTATTGCTTAGCGGTTATAAAGTTAGTTATAGCTCTATCCTATATCTTTAGGTTAATATCTTTCTTATACTTCTTTAGATAGGTTAATACTATAGTAGGTAGAATCGACAAGGTATTATACGTTAAAGGTAGGCAGGATTTTCGGTTTTATAGGATCTCGTAGGTTTACTGTCCAAAGGTAGGCAATTTAAGATATTGTTCGACGCGTTTCGGACGTTAACTTAGGACCTTAGGTTTAGTAATACTTTTAACCTAAAGTACTTGACTAAATCTTTGTAAACGTAATTATTCTGCGTAATAAACGCAACTTAGTATCTCTTAGTACTTAGTAACACTTCTATTACTAGTTTTCTGTAAGTTTAAGGTAGTATAGTATTACCGGGATCCATTCTATATAAGCGCATATAGCACCCCTATATAAGACTATCTCTTCTATTAATAACCTAGCTACTCTATAGTTAACTGTGTATTTAACTACTAATTAGTATTAATGTTATAGGGTAACTCACTAATGCTACTTGAGTAGATATAGTGAATGTTAGTTATAAAGCTTATTGTTTAGAATTAGGGGGTAGGTAAGAAACCTAAGGTTCCTCACCACGCTAGTGCCGCGGCGACACGTGACAACACGTGACGACCGCTTGCCTCATTCCCGACAGTAATATCTATAGGTTAAACATAATAGCTTAATACCTAAGTTTTTTAAAAAGTTCTAAATCTAGAAGTAGAAGGCTAGATTATTATAGCACACTCTAAGGTTATAAAGAAGATTAAGAAATTATAGTAATTCTAAAAAGATATTGTATGAAAGAAGCATTAATTAGCATTATTAAGTATATATATTTTGCTTAATATTTAGACCTCTTTAAACTAGCTTCTTCTTCTTAGGATTTACGCGCACTTTATTAACCGATACTAGGAGAAGCTTATTAAAGCACTCCTTACCCTTTATACAGTAGTAAACTATAATAGAGAAGAGCAATTTACTACTCTTTTTTTAGTGCTTTAAGACTATAGAATTATATAAAAGCTTAGTTCTATTATTTGTAATAACGCTACTTTAAATAATATGCTTTGCCGTATAGTAGTAAATTATCTCTAAAAGAAAGAGAAAGTTAAGTAAAATTCTACGTTTTAATAGATCTTATAACGGAACCTTATAGCAAGTATTACAATAGGCTTGTTATTAGGCTAGGTGTATAGGTAATGTAAATTAAAGTTAACAACGTAATAATAACTAGTAGAGTGGTTGCCTAATAAATTAACTCTAATTATATTTTAAGAATTACTATAAGGAAGGAACTATTTAGGTAGGGACTAAGGGTCCTTAAATACACAACCGTACTTCTATAAAATTCTTCTTATACATAATATACGTATACTCTATCTGCTTTGTTACGGATTATATAGATCCTATATATTATATAGATTATATTACGTGACCTTAGTTACTATTCCTCGTTATATAGCTCTATTAGTTCTATCCTAGACTATACCTAAATTAACTAACTAGCTTCTTTTAACTCTTCTCTAAGTAGTCATAATATTGTACTTAAAGCGTCTATAACATTATCTCCCTCCTCTTTATCTTCGTCCTTAAAGATCCCTAATATCTCTAAGTTGTTTACTAGAGGTGTAATATCCGTCTAATTAATTTAGTTAATATCGTTACTTATTATACCTAAAATAATTCCTTTTTCTTTAACCGCTCGTCGTGTTTGCACTATTGCTGCGATATTGTCTCTTAGTGAGATTATACTATCTCTATATTCTTGCTATTTAAAAGAAGGGTTAGTTTATATTACGTTGGCGAACCCATCTTTATAATAACCGTCCTTTTATTTAAAGTGCATTAAAGTAAATATTTATTTATCCTATAATATTCGCTCTATTTCTAATGCTAAATATATATAACTTATTATTTTTAATAGTCGTCTAGTTCCCTAATTAATTTATCTTAGGGTTTTATATTTAATCTGCTGCTACACAGCTAGATAATAAACTATCTATTACTCTAGTAGAGTTACGCCGTTCTTATAACGTAAAATAGGAGGTTGCTAATACTTAGTAATAGGCTCTTAAGTCTTATCTTGCGGCGTCTACTTAACCAATCCGTCTTAAAAAGGTTTATAAAAAGGTTTATTTTAAGGAGTAGAAGCTTATAAAATAGGGTTTATAGAAACTTAGTAATAAAAAAACGGACTCTTTTTTAACTAAGAAGGAAATAGATCTAAGTAGTTTAGTAACCACTCTTCTTAAGTCCCCCTTAGGTGACTTATTTTTTTGCGATCCTTTTTTATTAATATTACCTAACCTAATCTCTTCTAATACTTCTATACCTTTCCTATAGCGTTTTTTAGGTTCTCTAGTAGTTTCTAGGTAGTCTTATTATAGCCTATTTACTTTATCTTATACTATATTTTATTATTAATATCCTTATAGCTAATAATCTTTAAAACTTACTATTTATCCTCTTTTTAACCTTTATACGTGTCTGCTTTATAAACCGGTGGCTTAATATTCCTATATACTAGTTTTAGTATCGCGATATACTATATAGGGTAGATTTTTATTTTAGCTAGTAGGTTTAATTTAAACGTAACTAGTAAAATCTTTTACTTAATTTTAAAAGGTCCTAGTCTAATATAGTTTAACTTCTTACTTAGTTGTTAACTCTTAAAATTTTTATATAGTAGCTATACTTTATCTCCCTCCTTAAGATCTAGTCCCTTAGATCTCTTAGCATTATAGTACTTTTTTATTCTTTCCTATACTTTCTTTATTAATTCTATAAGGTCTATATAAAGATTTATTAGTATCTTTATTCTTTCTTTAACTATACTACTTATTTTCTTTACTTGCCGTAGTAATAATGATATTCTTAGCTTATATCTATAATTTGCCTTAAATAGTAATATGTCTATTTTTTCTTGTGGTATTGCGTTATATATAAACTATATAACTAGTAATAATAATACCTAATTATTCTGTGCGTAATTAATATAGTATCTTAGATACTGCTCTAGTATTTAATTTAGTCTTTCTATTTAACCGTCTGTCTGCGGATAATATATAGTAGAAGTTACTACTCTAACTCCTTACTCCACTAAGAATACTTCCTAAAATACTACTATGAATCTTAGATCTCTATCCGATATAATTTTACTTAGTACTCTATATCTTATAAACACTTCCTTAATATAGATTCTAGCGATATCTTCTGCTGATATTTCTTCTATATATACTATAAAGTATCCCTACTTTATAAGCTTATTTACTATTACTAAGATCGCGTTATAATCTTATCTGGTAATAGGGTTTTTTAACTTTAGTAACTTAATAATAAAGTTCTATAATATAACCTCCTATAGTCTCTCTGGTATTTTAATAGGTTATAGCCCTCTATATGGCTTATGTCTTATTAGTTTATTTCTTTAGCAATCTAGATATTCCTTAGTAACTTTCCGCGTTAAGCTCTAGATTCCATTAATAATATACTCCTCTTAAAGTCTTAACACTAAGCCTATGGCTCCGTTATATCCTTAAATTAATCCCTTATAGAAATCTTCCATAAAGTGTTTTGCTATACTATTTAGGATATACTTTACCTCTCTATGTTTATATAGTATTTCTTCTCCTAGATATTCTAACTATTCTTCTAGCTATACCTTAAAGATCTTTTATACCTAAAAGCTTTCTAGTAACTTATAAACTCTGTTTAGTTCCTCTTAAGTTATTATAATTTTTGGATAATTATACCTAATTAATCCATCTGTGTCTTTTTACAGTAAAGCCCCTAATAGCTTTTCGTTATTTTATAGTTTAGCTTTTCGGCTTAGAGCATCTGCTTATATATTATCTGTACCCTTAGTGTACTAAATCTTAAAATAGTATTCTATAAGTATCTCTACCTATCTAACCTATCTTTGGTTAAGCTCCTTTATTATTAGGAATCCTATTAGGTTTTTATAATCCGTTTTAACTATAAATAGTTTTTCTGTACCTTATAAGAATACTCTTTATTCCTTTAACGCTATAACTATAACTAATAACTCCTTGTTATAGATGTTATAGTTTAACTTTAATAGTGTTATCTTTCGACTATAGTATACTATTAGGTGCTATCTATCTTAATGTTTCTATATAAAGTATGCCCCTAGCATAAAGTCTAATATATTTGTTTCTATAACCGTCTCTAGTTCTACGTCAGGAAAAAATTTACCAGCATCTGATTTTACTTTTCTGCCATTTTAGCATTTTCTAGCATTTAGCAGCTAAATGCGGCATTTATTACTAAGTACTAGCATTTAGCGCCAAATGCCGCATTTATAATTGAGTATTAGCATTTAGCTGCATTTATAATTAAGTATTAGCATTTAGCTGCTAAATGCTAGAAAATGCTAAAATGGCAGAAAAGTAAAATTAAATGCTGTACGAAGCTCTGCACGAAGTTCTGCACAAAGCTCTACACGAAGCTCTGCACGAAGTTCTACACGAAGTTCTACACGAAGTTCTGCACGAAGCTCTGCACGAAGCTCTGCACGAAGTCTACACGAAGCTCTGCACGAAGCTCTGCACGAAGTTCTACACGAAGCTCTGCACGAAGCTCTGCACGAAGCTCTGCACGAAGTTCTACACGAAGTTCTGCACGAGCCTCTGCACGAAGCTCTGCACGAAGTTCTACACGAAGTTCTGCACGAAGCTCTGCACGAAGCTCTGCACGAAGCTCTACACGAAGCTCTGCACGAAGCTCTACACGAAGCTCTGCACGAAGCTCTACACGAAGCTCTGCACGAAGCTCTACGCGAAGCTCTGCACAAAGCTCTACACAAGGCTCTACATAAAGCTCTGCGTACAGAGGCTCTGCACAAGGCTCTGCGCGAAGCTCTGCGTACGGAGGCTTTACACGAAGCTCCGCATCGGGTCCCCGCTATATTCCCGATAGCCTCTACACGTGCCTCTGCCAAGTATACCCCCTATATACACCTAGGTAGCCACCTCATTTTTTACCCTTCCTTACATCCTCCCTACCTAGGAAGACACCAGAACGACAGCCAGCAGACGACCGTCGCCGGAGCTAGACGACCGTCAGAGCCAGACGACCGTCGTCAGAGCCAGACGACCGTCGTCAGAGCTAGACGACCGTCGCCGGAGCCAGATGACCGTCGCCAGAGCTGGACGACCGTCAGAGCCAGACGACCGTCGCCAGAGCTAGACGACCGTCGTCATCGCCACACGACCGTCGCCAGAGCCACACGACAACCGTTCGAACGACCAGCCAGCGAACACGATAAACGATTCGATCGATCGATCGAATTAAGGTAACATAGACGGGTAGGCATAGATAGGTAGGCACAGATGGTGGGTATAGACAGACAGACAGACAGATAGACAGACAGACAGATAGACAGACAGACGGGCGGACGGGTAGGCAAGCAGGCAGGCAGGCAGGCGGGTAGGCAGGTAGGTAGGTAGGTAGGTAGGTAGATAGGCAGGCAGGCAGGCAGGCAGGCAGGCAGGCAAGCAGGCAGGGCAGGTAGGCAGGTAGGTAGGTAGGTAGGCAGGCAGGCAGGTAGGCAGGCAGGCAGGCAGGTAGGCAGGCAGGCAGGTAGGTCGGTAGGTAGGCAGGTAGAAGAGCACCGTCGCTATATATTAAATTATCTAAAATAATATAATTTTGCACCAACTATATAAACCAAGCAAATACTATTAAGTGCGTAGGAAGAGCAAGATATATAGAATGCGCGAGGAGGGCATTATGTACAGAATGCACGAGGAAGGCATTATGTACAGAATGCACGAGGAAGGCATTATGTACAGAATGAACGAGGAGGGCATTATATATTAATTGCGCATTAAGTGCAAAATGCGCAATTAGCTGCACTGCATTGTTAAATACGGCAGTTAGCTGCACTGCGTTGTTGAATACAGCAGTATGCGGCAGTGCGTTGTTGAATATAGCAGTATGCGGCAGTATGCTGCATCGCATTATTAAATACAGCAGTATGCCGCACCGCATTATTAAATACGGCAGTATGCCGCACCTTAGTCGATACCATACGCTACACGTTGTAGTGCGCGGAATGCGCATTTGGCCGCCAAATGCTGCCAAATGCTGCAAAAATGCTGGTAAATTTTTTCCTGACGTAGTTAATAGATTTTAAGAACTAGCTCCTAGGTAAACAACTCTTTAACCTTTTTAAATAACTTTTACTATTCCTTTCCCTATACCTATAGTTCTTCTTTCTTTATTAATCGCGTAAATAGTTTAATATTTTTTAACTATTACGCTATAAACCTTCTACAGTAATTGCAAAACCCTAGAAACGATTTTAATTATATAATATTTTCTAGTTCTTACTAATTTACTATAACCTTAATCTTTTTTAGATCTATACTAAGTTGGCCTAGTTTAATAATAAATTTAATAAAATTGGTCTTCCTAGTAAAGAACTTGTATTTCTTAATTGCTACTAGTATTTATTCTTTTTATAGTCTTTTTAAGACCTATTTAATATATTCTCTGTGCTCTTCCTTAATTATTAAGTAGATAATAATATTATTAAGATATACTATAATAAATTCATCTAAGTGTTCTCCTAATACATTATTAATATGCTTTTTGTCACGGCACTGACCTAACGCATACTGTTTTATACTATCTCGTACTATTCCCTATTATTGGCTGGCCTACTACTAGCGACTTAGCGGCCGGCCCTACTATTTATATACAATACCCCCTTTCTACCTTCTTCCCCTCTTTATACTATAACGTAGTTATTTAGTCTACTTTATTACAGCACTGTAACAGTTTATGGTATCTTTAATTTACGCCCTATTGTGATTACTAATTCCCTATACCCTAGCTAATTAACCTTTACCCTAGAGCAATCGCAACCTGTGCGCGCCTCTGCTAAAACTAATATATCCCTAGCATAGTTCTAAAATAATCCTTAGTTTTTACCTAGCGCTTAGATAGGCGACACTAATGACGCCAAAATAGCCGAAACCTAGAACCCCTATAACGTTTTTGTAGACCTATTTATAAAGATATACCCTAATATTGCGTAGATAATCCGCCGCTCCCTACTATACCCTAAGACCTTTAAGCCTAGCAAAGCTTACCTTACTCTTATTAACTATACTAATAAGTTCCTTAACAACATTAAAGTAGGACTATAGTGCATATATAACATAAATACTACCAATAAAAAAGCTAATAAAAACCTTAGTACCCTTATTACTTCCTAGATAGGAACTATTAACTCCTAGGTAGAGACTATTACCGTTCTAAAATAATTAACCCCTATAATAACGGTAGTAACCTAGAAGAAAAAACGGAGATCTAAAGACCCGCTAATATTTAGCGGAAAAGGCACCCTGCTAGAACGATAAGCTAATTTTAAGACCTAGTATATTAAGATTAAGGGAGTCTTTAACCGGGACTAGGACTACTTTAACATAGTTTAGTCCTAGATCCTTTATATCTCGGACATGCTAAAGGATAAGGTCTATAAGTTTATTAAGTAGGGCCTAGAGCTTATATATAAGAACCTAAACAATATATCTGCGTGGAAATGGCCTACTAAGGAAGATATGCTTAAAGACCTTACTGCCTATTATGAGGTCCTTAATATAACCTAGGTTATAAAGAATAAGCTTAACTATTTCTCTTAAGGCGAGCGTAATTACTAGTTCTAGAAGGGAGAGCTTAATAAGCTAATAATCTGCGCTAAAAAGACAGATAAATAGAAGGTAGACCTACTTTAAAAGTTCATCTCTCTAAAGATAGAAGAGCTGGTACTTGGACTAGCCTATAAAATTAATAATAGTAACTATATAGGTTAGAGTAAGCAGATAGATATGTTTACTAAAAACCTTATAAACTATACACACCAAGCTAACCTTAAGAAGAACACTAACTACCGCCTACCTACCTAAGCCCCTGCCCCTATATTAACCCTAACCCTAGTAGTAACTAAAGAACCTATAGACCTTAATAGAATCTTAAACACGGAGCGTAAGCGCCGCGTTAATAATAGACTATGCCTTACCTATAGCCTGCCTAGCCACTAGAAGGATGCCTATAACCCCGCTAAGATAGCAAACCTAGTCCTAATGCCACCCTATTAAACAACGCAAATAAATAACCGCGGACGCGGCGACCGTAGAGTCTATTATAGACACGGCAACCGCGGAGCCTATTATAGCCGCAGCGGATAACCCCCCCCCTTTAACCCTACGGCTTAGTTACTCTAAACTATACCCTATATAGGAGCCCAACCCGTTAACAACGCCTAGTATTAGCGACTTCGCGCTAGCGAATACGAACACGGCTACGTCGTTGGTAAGGTATTGTCTTCCTATACCCTAACTAAAACAGAGACAGACACCGCTAGCTAGATAGATACTAGACCGCCTTGCCAAAACAGCCCCGTACCCTAGTTATTAAAAGGTAAACCTTTAGACTAAGTTACGCCTAAGGGTCTAAACTATATAAGGAGGAAGATAAGAAGATTAGGTCCCTATTACTAGATTAATTAGTNCTTTCTATTAGTAAACTGCTANTTAATCTTAGATTAGNAAANAGTAATAAGAAATTAATCCTTATTTAAACCTAACTCTCCTTATTACGTAACCTATACCCCCAAGTTTATATTAATATAGTAAGCCTAGTAGACTCCGGTAGTACTGTAATAGCATTTACCGACGCAGAGTCTATTATAAAAAAGTATAATGTTATAACTAAGAAGCTGCTGGCACCTAGGCTACTATGCCTCGCAGATAGTATCCTAACTTCGCTTATTATGGACTACTTTACCACCTAAATATCAATCGGCCTCTATACTAAAGCCATACTCTTTTTTATTACTAAACTCTCGCCCGCTACCCTAATTATCCTAGGTATNCCCTAGCTTTAAAAGCACGAGCCCCGTCCTAGCTTTAGGAAACTCAAGATCCGCTTTAACTTAGACTACTACTCTAGGCACTACCTCCTGTGGGGGATAGCCGACGTTAGCAGGGACGCCCTATATAGACACTTAGCACTACTAAGCCTAGTGCCTAGGACTATATATAAAGCCCTAATAGTAAAAGACGTTCCTAATAAAGGGGAGCCCGTATAGCTGTAAAGAAATAAGATAGTAGAAGACTGGACTAACCTAGTACTTAAGACCAAAATAATAGGCTAGCTAGCCCTGCCGAGACTAAGGAAGAAGGTCCGCTTTATACCGCCACTACTAAAAAACTAACCCTAACCTAGGCACTATTTAAACCTTGGCCGCCTAGCCTAATACCTAAAACTAAGCTATATACCATATATACACACTACAGCTCGCGTTATAGTAAGGACTAGCTATAGAACTACTAAGACCTAAATGATAGAAACCGCGCCACCGTAACGCCTAACCTTATACCTGTCTCCTACGCGTACCGTACAGAGCCGCCGCCTTGTTTTTGCCCCCCTAGGCTAACTAAGCTATATTAGCCCAGCTGTAGCACTAGAGAGCTAGATACGCCCTAACCTAGACAATATTAAATACACCTGTGCTATTAATTTTACCCAGTTCTATAAATAAAAAGACGTAAAGGTAATAAGGATCTATATAGCGGAGTTAGTAGAACTAGTTAAATAAGATAAGTACTGATAGCTGCTTAAAGAGCTGCCTATAGGCCTAATAGAAGTACCGAACCTATTAAAAAGGTCTTTCCGCTGGCTAGTGAAAGGCGACTATATAATAAAGGAAGCCCGTAAAGCGCTCCCCCCCTATTTTTATGACTTCCTTAAGATAAATCTAAAAACTAAACCCGAGCTTTTATGTCGGAAGATAGTTAACACCAATATTAAAAAATTCCTAAAAGGCAAACCAGGATTAACCCGCGAAGATATTCTATAACGCCTACTAAAGGAGTTTAGTAAATATATTAAGCACTTCCTCCCTAAGAATATAGATAAGCTGCCCCCTTACTAACTATGGGACTATAAAATTAAGATTACCCCTGGAAACTAGGCCCCGTACTATAAAAATAGACCACTCTTACCTACTAAATTTAGGTGTGTAAAGAAGTGGATTAATAAGATGCTGGATAAGGGTTTTATCTGTAAATTAACCTTACTAGCTGCCGCACCACTCCTTCTCGCTGCTAAGCCTGGCGGCGGTGTATAAATCTACTATAACTACCGAGGCCTAAATATAGTTACTATTAAGAATTAATACCTACTACTACTAATCCGCGAGACACTTAACGCACTTTATAGCACTAAGTACTTTACTAAACTTAATATAATTACTATGTTTAACCAGATCCGGATTACAGAGGGCTATAAATAGCTTATAGTATTTATTACCCGGTTCGGACTCTATAAGATACTAGTTATACTATTTAGCCTCTATAACGCACCCGCTATATTTTAGAACTATATTAACCATATTCTATATAACGCCCTTAACAACTACTATACTGCCTACCTTAATAACATCCTTATCTTTTCTAAAACACGCGCTAAGTATACTAAGTATATAAATGAAGTTATCTAAAGACTCAGCAATACTAGACTTTAGATTAATATTAATAAGTCTAAGTTCTACTCTACTAAAATAAAATACCTTAGCTTAATTATCTTAACTAATAGCATACCTATAGACCCTAAGAAGATATAGGCCTTATAGGAATAGAAGGACCTAATATTAATTAAAGAACTATAACAATTTCTTGGCTTTATAAACTTCTACTAATAATTTATCTAAGGCTACTCTGCTATTGCTATACTTATAATAAAACTTCTAAAGAAGGATATCGGATGGCTATAGGGACTAGAATAAGCTAAATCGTTTAAGGCCCTTAAGGGAGCCTTTACTTTAGCACTAGTACTAGCATACTATAACTATATAAAGAAAATAGTGGTAAAGATAGACGTATTAAATTGGGCTTCCGGCGGAGTCCTTTCCCAGTATAATAATAACGGAAAATTAAGACCGGTCGCATTTTTCTCCGCAAAGTACTCCGCGCTAAAATATAACTATAAGATCTATAATAAAGAACTCCTAGCTATTATTAAGGCTTTAGAGGAATGGCGTCCTAAGCTATAAGGGACTGAGGAGCTGTTTAAAATTATTACCAACTATAAAAACCTATAGACGTTTATAACTACTAAGCAGCTAAACTAGTGCTAAGTTTAGTGGGTAGAGTTCCTTTTATAGTTTAACTTTATAATTATATATAGACCTAGCAGCAAAGCCACGCTCCCTAACGCCCTAAGCTGGCTACTAGGAATAAGGCCTAAGGACACTAATAATGAACACCTCCGCCACTAAGCCCAAGTCATTATACCGCCCTAGAAAGTTAACCCTATAATCTTAGAAGAATTACTATATAAGTTCTGTAACTCTAATGACGCGAAGTTTATAGCCGCTCTAGACCCTAAAATAGCTGAAAAGTCACTAGACAAGTTAATTTGGCTAGGATACTAGGAGAACGAACTTGTAAGAGATATAGTAGCAGCCCTATATAATTGGAAAGCTCGCCGTTAGCTAAAGAAAATTAGGAAATTACTTTGTTATAATAAGTTAGAATATAGTATTGTTGATAGACAGATCTACTTCCGCTAATATCTCTTTGTCCCTAACGCCCTAGACCTCCGCCTAGAAGTTACCTATTACTCTTATAGTAGCGGCCCTGCTAGTTACCCTGGCCGGGTTAAGACTCTTAATCTCTTAAACTAAATATACTGGTGGCTAGGAATCTCCCAGTTTACGGCTACCTTTATTAAAGACTATACCCTATACTTTCGCACTAAGACCCCCCGTTCTGCCCCACCTGGTTTCCTAAAGCTACTAGAATTACCCACCTACCCGTAAACCGATATCTTAATTAACTATATTATAATACTACTAGTATACTAACGCCACGGCAAGGCATATAAATATATCCTTGTTATTATAGACCGCCTAACTAAAATGTAACACCTCGTTCTAGTAACAGGACTCTTAATAGAGGAGTTAGTTAATAGCTTTGTTAATAATATATATAAGCTCTATAGTATACTAAGCACGATTATCTCTAATCGCGGTATATAATTTATTAGCGACTTCTGGCAATAACTAAGTAAACGCCTTAAGACAACCTTGTAACTAAGCTTAGCCTAGCACCTAGAAACGGACGGCTAAACTAAAATTATTAACGCCGCCATAAATAAATACCTTTGTGCTTTTATTAGCTTTATATAGGATGACTAGGTTAACTACCTGCCGCTTACTAAGTTTGCTATAAATAACCAAGTCAATAAGAGCACAGGCATCTCCCTGTTTTTTTACAAACTATAGCTTTAACCCTTGCCTTGGAATTAAGCCTACTAGCCCCCACCTATTAATACTATTAGTATAAGCAAAGAAGGAGTTCTTCTGCGCAGACTCTATAGCCAACCGCTTTAAGCGGATATTAATATAGCTTAAGGCCCTAGCCCGGATTTTATAGTAACGCTATAAAGATAATGCTAATACCTGTAGGGATAAGAGCGCGTTATTTTACGAAGGTAATATAGTTATGGTTAGCTTAAAAAATATAAAGATAAATAGACCTAAGAAGAAATAGGACAATAAATGGGACGGCCTGTACCCCGTACTCGCAGTATACTAAGAGGTAGTTATAGTAGACCTCCCGGACTATATCTAAGTAAATAAATCCTTTTATATATCTAAGGTCCGCCTCTAGGCTGCTAAAGAGATCCCTAGCTAAGCAAATATTAATACCGTAGAGCGCCGTAATGTATAAGGACGAGTAGTAGAGAGAGATAATAACGGCAATATAGAAGACAAATAGGAGTTTAAGAAAATCCTTAATGTATATGACAAAGACCCCTAGGGCCTAACTTATAAGATTAAATGGAAATATTATAAGGATATAACCTGGCAGCTAGAGGAAGACCTAAAGGGTTATAAATAAGCTGTATAGCGCTTTTATAAGTAATACCCTGAGAAGCTAGGACCCCTAGACTGGGCATAAGATAAGGAAAAGTCACGCTAAGGTTGCGGCCGATTACCGCATTAAAATTTATAGTGGTTAAGATGTTATAGAACTTCA
Organism: Cenococcum geophilum 1.58; assembly: GCF_001692895.1. NCBI lineage: Eukaryota > Fungi > Ascomycota > Dothideomycetes > Gloniales > Gloniaceae > Cenococcum > Cenococcum geophilum. Next base: position 1,039,775 of record NW_027137596.1, read on the forward strand.
ACCGGCGGTTAAAGTTGTCTAATTGGCCAAATTCTCGCCAAGAAACGCTATACGGACTGATTTGGGTGGCGGTATGGAGTTCTGCCGACCTTACTTACTAAACTAACTAATTAGAATTTTCTATGCCCGGTATGAAAAATCGCCATTGGCTTAGTTAAGGGCGGTAAGCGGAACTAATATCTTTATAGTAGAAAATAGGCAACCCCGTACACTGCCTATTTTTAAGTTATCTATTTAGTTTAGGGACCAAACCGTCTAGGGGAGAGGAGTACTGTCATGGCACTAACCTAACGTATACTGTTTCATACTGTCTTATACTATTCCCTACTATTAGCTAGCCCACCACTAGCGACTTGGCGGCTGGCCCTACTATTTATATACAATACCCCCTTTCTACCTTCTTCTCCTCTTTATACCACAACGTAGTTATTCAGTCTACTTCATTGCAGCACTGTGACACTTTTAGAATATTGCTAGTGCGTTTATAAGCCTGAATTGCATAACTAATAGTTTATATAGTCCTTCCTTTAACCTAAAGGCTGCCTTCTATTTATTGCCTTCCTTAATTCTAATCTAATAGTACGCCTATCTTAGATCTATCTTTATAAAGATTTATACGTTACCTATCCTATTTTAGATTTCGCTAATTAAGGGTAAAGAATACCTATCCTTTCTAGTAATGCTGTTTAACTATCTATAGTCAATATATAGCCTTAGTTTGCTATTCTTCTTTAATATAAATAGTACTGGATAACCTACTAATAACTACGATGGTCTAATATATCCCTTTTATAAGTTTTCTTAGATAAACTCTTTTAATGCTCTACCTTTCTCTTTAGTAAGCTTGTAGATTAGAAAGAACCTTAAACTTATTCCTAGTTCTAATTCTATCTTATAGTCTTATACTATATACTCTAATAGCTTTTTACTTTTTGGTAACTATAGTTTCTTGCCATACTTATAGTATCTCTTTGGTATATAACTTAATCCTTTTTCTATTTCTTTATAGGTCGCTCCTACTTAGTACTATACTAACTTAGCTTATTATTATATCTTGCGCCGTTAAGTATCCCTAATATTAACCTAACCGGTAATCTAATTAATCTTTGGATTATATTCCTGTAACTAAGGTATTCCTAATACTACCTTATTATTCCCTAATAGTAATATATTAAAAGACATCTCGATTTATCTCCCTTTAAAAGTTAACTAAATAGGTCCTATTTTAAGATTAATAATACCTCCCCTGTAGGCTATCGGATCTTCTAAAAATTATTACTAATAGGTAAGGGTGCTTCTTTTTCCTATATAGTAATCCTATTCTTTTAACTGCTATTAGTAAGATATAGTTCTTTATTACTTTACTATCTATTAATACTTTAAACTATTAATCTTACCACTTAACTTGTAAATTTAGGTGTCGTCCTTAAATTCCTTTAAAGGTCTAAGACTCTATTACTAGTTCCCTCTAGTTTTATAGGCCTCTACTTTTCCTAATTATTAGCTGCTTAATCCTATTAGTACTTAGTCTACTTTTAGCCAATACTTAGTTCGCTTTTTATCTTTAATATACCATAAATACGTGTTCTCTAGATATTCCCACTACTATTATCCATCTAGGCATTCTTCTATAAGGAATCTTCCTAGTTAAAGTACTAAATCCCCTTAGCTTTGCACTTCTACTAGGTGCTAACTATATATATACTTAGCATTTCTATACTTCGCCTTATCTAGTACCTAATATATCCTTACTAGGTACTTCCGGTTCTTATCTTTAGATACTCTATAGTTATATGTTATATATATTATCTATATATGCGATCTACGCTAATATATAGTATACTTAGTGTTTTAGGTTAACTCTTAGCTTATTCTTATCCTTAATTTTAAACCTTTCTTATATTAATCTAAGCGTTGTAACTTTATTTGCAGGTACTAAGATTTACCTCTTACTTTTTTAGTTCTCTAATTGCTTCTCTAGATCTTTTAATATTATAATTAAGGCTCCTTTAATGTGACTTATAGCCTTTTATATATTGTTCTTTAAACCTAGTTAGGATCCCTAAATTCTCTTTTTATTCCAGTTTAGTAAGCTACTTAGCTCTTAGTATGCCTGTTTTAGGCCTATTAGTAATTCTTTATATAGGTGCTTTGTCCTTTATATAACCTAGTATACTAAACCTCTTATTTAGTTTCTATTCTTACTATAAGGTAATTCTCGCTCTAAATTCCTCTATAGTTTCTTTCTTTTTATATCTTATAAGTATATTCTTAAAGTCTTTCTGCTTCTTAATCTTATTAATAGTCCTTATTTATGTCTTGAAATCTTAGTCCTATAGGATTCTTAATCCTTAGCTTACTTCTATTTTAAGCTTTACTCCTACCTTAGTTTAACTAAGCTTAAGTATTCTTATCTCGTCTTAAAAGTCTTAAATCTTACTTATCTCGTCTTAAGAATCTTATGCCTGTGGGAAACTCTATCCTAAGCTTATTTGTATATCTTTAAACTAAGCTATTACCCTACTCTATTGGTTTTCGTCCGTTATGGGTCCTTAGGTGTGCCTTATCTAGTCTTAAGAATCTTAGTTATCTCTTATCTTATTTTAAGAATCTTAAGCCTTTGGCCTTTTACCTTTATTAAGTAATAAATTAGCACTAGCAGTTGTCTGCTTACTTAATCTCTTTAAGATACTCTTCCTTTTGTTTTATAAAGTAATAGATGCCGTATCTAACGGTGTTATAATACCCGTTACTAAACCTTGCTCTATAGCGGTCTTAGTTTCTACTTCTAATATAACTTTTTTAAGGTTTACACGCTCTTAGTAAGCTGCCTTTATTACCTTATTGTTTATAAATGTTTCGCCTATATTAAACTTATCGTCTTTAATATTTAATCTACGCGATAGTTTGTTAATCCCCTTATATTCTAAGGATTTTAGCTCTTATAGCTAATAGCTTACGCTATACTTAGCGTCTTTATAAATTTAGTATGCGTTGTTATAATAGAACGCAAAACTTCTAATTAAATATTCCTTTGTTCCTCATAGTATACTATTATCCCTCTATATATATATATCTTCTACTAGTTTAGTTCCCTTTATTATATAGTAACTCTAACTGTCTTTATAATCCCTTATAAAGTAACCCTATTTCCCATAATTTATATAAGCTCTATCTTTAAACCACTAACTTTACTATAGAGTCCGCCTAAACATCTTCTGCTGCTAAAATCCCTAATTTAGCCTCTGCTCCTTAGTCCTATAATTACTAAATCCTTAACCTCTAGGTTTTTATAGTTTCTTACTTTATCTTTTATAGGCTTCCTTAGTACCACTTAGGTCTATTAGCTCTACGCCATACCATAGTTTCTAATTTGGCTTTAGTTATTGCGTACTTTGCGCCTTATATAACTATAAAACTCTATCCTAACCTCTCTTAGCCTGTTCCCTTTGGTAGATTTAATTATTAATCTTAATTACTTAATCTATTAACTCCCTTAGGGTATCCGCATCTTCTATTAGGATAATTACGTCCTAAACTTTAGCCTTAAGTCCTTATTTATACTATGCTATAAGCGCCTTATTATTTTACTTAACTTATATAGCTAACGTCTAGAACTATATTATGTACTTAATTACTAAGGTTTATTGCGTAATATCTTAGAGTTTTCTTTTCGCTATAGTTACCGCCTCTAGGTCTCCAAATATTTATATAAGTTGCTCTATAAACCCTTCCTAGCTTAAGAATATAAATCGTACCTCCTAATTAGTAGTTATTATTCCGTTTACCTATATTTCCATAAGGTAAGGCTTAAACTACTTAAGTGCCCTTCCTAATAGGAATAGTCCCGCATAGGCTATTCAATCCATAGGTGTTAGTAGCTTTACCCCTTTTTATATAACTTTAAAGTGCATCTACATAAGGAATCCTTTAAGCTTTAATCTTTCTCCTAAGAACCTTTTGATTAATAGTAGCTTAATCTTTACTGCTTCTATCCTATTAACCCTTTCTTCTAGCGCCGCATTATTTGTTATTAATTAGTCAACTATCTCTTATAATTATCCGACCGTTATAGGTTGCTATAAGTTAGTATCTGCTATACTAGTGTTACCTCCTAACCTTAAAGTAGTTGCCGCCGTTAATGGCGTTATGGTGGCTGCTTTTAGTGGTATGTTATTTAACTTTCTATATTTAATACCGTAACTAGGTAGTAATTATATAACGGAACCTTATAGCAAGTACTACAATAGGCTCGTTATTAGGCTAGGTGTATAGGTAATATAAATTAAAGTTAATAACGTAATAATAACTAGTGGAGTAGTTGCCTAATAGATTAACTCTAATTGTATTCTGAGAATTACTATAAGGAAGGAACTATCTAGGTAGGGACTAAGGGTCCTTAAATACACAACCGTACTCCTATAAAATCCTTCTTATACGTAATATACGTGTGCTCTATCTACTCTATTATAGATTACATAGATCCTACGGATTATATAGATTACGTCACGTGACCTTAGTTACCATTCCTTGTCACATAGCTCTATTAGTTTTATCTTAAACCATACCTAGATTAACCAACTAGCTTCTTCTAACTCTTCTCTAAGTAGTCGTAATATTGTACTTAAAGCGTCCGTAACAGATCTGCTATACTAGCTATATTATTAACTTAGCTATATAAGCTTTTTTTTAGGGCCTAATAGAGATAGAGTAACTTAAGTTATATAACAAATAAGAAGGAAAAGGGAAGGTAGAAGGCGAAGCTAAGTAAAGGGCAGCTTTTTAGGCTATAGGACTACTTAGAAAGCTTTATAATAATATTATATATATTTATAATTCGGCTAGTTATATAAGGGAGTTTAAAGATCTAGTAGGAAGAATAATTCTACTTAATAACCGGATAAGATGGAATAGCTAGTATTAGATACTAGCTATAGCTAAATAATAATTAAGCGCCATTAATATATATTTAAAGAGCTACTTTATTATACTCTAGATGGAGTATCTCTATCTAAAGGACTGGGAATTTCTTTATACGACTAAGATATTCCTTTAACTATTCTATTAAGTAACCTTAGAAACTTAGAGAGACTACACGATAATTAATAGAGTACTCTTTACTATGGATATTCTTATTAAGCACTTTAAAAAGGCCCTTATAAGTAGAATTCTTAATTAGGTTAGATAAGGCTAATACTATATAGTAGTCTAAGTATACTTCTAATAAGGAGTTTAGCTCCTAAATTAGGAAGGGATGGGAGACCTTTAATAAGTACTATAGTAAAACTAACAACTCTCCTCTTTATACAGCTGCCCTTATTCTTTATCTAAACCGTTATATAAAGTATATTCGCGTAAACTAAAAGGCTAAATAGTAAAAGCTAATACTATAAAAGGTAAAAGAGCTTTAGAAGTCTTATTAGGAAAAAGTACTTACTCCTTTTACTCCTTCCTTGTACGAAAGGAAACCCTCTTAAGATTAAGATCTTAATAAATTTGATTGGATTGCTTAAGATCTAGGAATATACGCTTGGCTAGTAAGTTAGGATAAGTACGAAGACTGTAACCGACTACTGAGGTTCGCCTTACCTTATGACTCACCATCCGTTTCTTGACATCGTATGTCTCACTACCTATGTCTCACTACCTATTTCCATTACCTATTGCCGACTGTAAGCGCTGTCTACCTCGGCAATTGTGCATCATCGTCATCATCTTTTTGTTGCCCATTTTTATGTATATATACCACTTAATTTCCATAGATTTACAATTAAGTCACTCGTTCAATTCCCACACACTGCAAAGCTTACAGTTATGAGCCCGGCCTGCCTACCGTACTGCATCTGATCTGTACATCCAGCGCTTACTAAGCAATCAATCTACTACGTTCAAGAAGTCACTTCTTCCACCTTTGCAAGTGTCTTGAGCTTCTTCATTTACCAAACGGACGGACGATAGAACATCGATCAAATCGAACATCGAACATCGATTACGTCGAACATCGAATACATCGAACATCGATCGAACCGAACCCGACTGACCGTACGACCCCGACCGTACGACCGACCGACCGACGAACGGACGAATCAAATCAAAAGTTCGGAACGTCAAAATAAGGTTTTCGCCAAGACACCAATTGGACCCTGCCTGACCCCACAAATTCTAAAAATGACGACCACGAACGAATCAAAAGTCAACCTCATCCTCAACCAGCCATCTGACTGGATTCAATGGTTCTTCATCATTAGTAGCGGTAGTAGGCATCCTCTGGGAAGCCTCCTTTTGTGCTTTCTCAACAGCAGCAGCAAGTCTCTCATATCTCATGAGNTTTTCATCAATTNGNTGTTGTATTTTCTCATNGGGTACCCACCCATGGGGTCTTAGGCTCTCAATTAGATATTGGCATTCCCGAAATAGGTGTTCTTCACCACAGAGGCATGTCTTTACTGAAGAGACAGGGGAATTATTTTGAAGTGTTGCAAACGCAGAGTGATTGGCAGTCGTAGTGGTAGAAGATGATGCCGATTGCTGCATGCGGTAGTGCTCTTTGAATTCCTCAATTAGATCGATAATGGATGGGGCTTCTTCGTCCTTCCGTTCTTTGCGAATAAGATCTACTTCTAGTGCTCCTGCAAAGCTAGAAGAGATTGGTTTGATTGCTCGAATGAAATCATAGTGTGGCCTAAATCCCTGTACGTCTGGTAGGTCCAACTGTTCCGCAAGTTTATAGATGTTCCGCCAGCTGTTTAACCATTTTTCGATGCTTTGTGTTGTACCGTAGGCTTTTAGAGCCGTGTATTGAAGGACGTCGTGCTTTCGACCTGAGGTGGTAGGGGCAAGTGCAGTCTTCAGTGCTTGAAGCCGTTCGTGTACCGTATCAAGGCCGTCGATGAGGGGAAGGTAGGCTACCGATGTAGAGCGAACGATGTAGTTGCTGATACCGTTTATAGCCTGTTCTCGCTACTCATGTATGCGGAGATCGTCTTTGTATTCGGCGTAGAGCTGATTGTAGGCTGTGAGCTTAATTTGGTCTAGCTGAGCTATCGATGTAGCATTCGGAAGTACGTCCGCTGGTACAGGTCGATGCGGTGGTTCTAGCTTTGGAAGCTTATCTTTCTTCTTGGATGGGTCGATATACTCCCATACCTTGTTAGTTTTGGCTGTGTCTTGGATGATAAAGAACCATTGAATCCAATCGGATGGCTGGTTGAGGATAAGGTTGATTTTTGATTCGGTAGAGGTCGTCATTTTTGGAATTTGACAGGTCAGTAAGGGTCCAGGTCAGGGTCCAGATAGCGTCTTGGCAGAACCTTATTTTGACGTTCCGAAGCTTTGATTTGATTCGTCCGTTCGTCGGTCGGTCGTTCGTACGGTCAAGGGTCGTACGGTCGGTCGGGTTCGTTTCGATCGATGTTCGATGCAATCGATGTGTTCGATGTTCAATTTAATCGATGTTCGATTTGATCGATGTTCGATGTGATTGATGTTCGATCGTCCGTCCGTTTGGTAAATGAAGAAGCTCAAGACACTTGCAAAGGTGGAAGAAGTAGTGACTTCTTGAACGTAGTAGATTGATTGCTTAGTAAGCGCTGGATGTACAGATCAGATGCAGTACGGTAGGCAGGCCGGGCTCATAACTGTAAGCTTTGCAGTGTGTGGGAATTGAACGAGCGACTTAATTGTAAATCTATGGAAATCAAGTGGTATAAATACATGAAAGTAGACCCCTAACTCCGAAGCCTATGAGTCATTTCAACCATATCCGAGACATACGAGGGTAGTGCTGACGCTAGTGAAACAGGGCAATATGCAGGGTCCGGTAGTCGGTTACAAAGACTATCCCTTAACCCGTCAAGGTCCCTAGAGGACGTGGTCTGTGCGCGAACACCGGAATCAAGACTATGCGGCCATTAAATTCAGCTAATCCGATTGGTGGACTATTATCGATAACATAAGGACCAATTTTAACGGGTTAAGGGATAGCAATGGAGAACCGTACGATATTAGGAAGCTATCTGCTTTTAAATAGTGGTGTTAAGATTAATAAAGAAAACGTTAGCTAAGATTATTGTATATGGCAATTAATATTCTATTAATTCTAGCGATAAGTGATGAGCCAGAGAGAGTCTTTTTAGGAGCTCGTCGTATAATCTTATGGGAAAGGGCGCAACTAGGAGCTGAAAATATTGAGAGAGTAGTGTTCAAAACATTGGAAACGGAGTGGTATTACAAATGATGAGCTTGGAGTAGCTTAGCTGTTATTCAATTATTGACAAGATTATCAATATTGATTGATATTGACCAATCAATATCAATATTGATTGAAGCGTTATTGACTTATTGACAACCACCCTGGCAAGGATTGCACTACCTCTTTGTGTCCTCCCATAGAAGCTCTTATCAGCGCCGTCCCATATTCGCCTTCTACCTCGACATCCGCCCCCTTCTATACAAGCACGTTCATTATCGCTGGTCGCCCATAATGTGCCGCCAGCATCAGCGACGTTACTCCCGTCTGCTGCTTCAACGTCTGCCCTATTCTCTAGGAGCAGCTGGACTACCGCACTATGCTCCCTAATTGCTGCCCAGTGTAGCGCCGCCCATTCATCCTCATCCTTCGTGTCGATGTTGGCGTTGTGGTCGAGCAGCAGCTTGACCATCGCCTCGTGCCCTTCTATAGCTGCCCAGTGCAGTGGCACGCGGCCTGTAGAATCAATTTTATTGACGTCTGCTTCATAGCCACTGTGAAACAGCTTTACCGCTAACCATAATAACCCGGAATACGCGGCAAGAGGTAAAACTGTGAGGAGATATGGCTCTTTTGATATTTGTGACGTGACTTCCAGTACGCGTGAAACCAGATCGGCCTCAATCTGGAGTGTTGTCTAAAGAATTGCTCTTCTAAATTGAAGAGCTCGGTGATACCAAGAGATGCGGTCCTTCCGTGGTCCATCCAATGCAGCACTGGATACTCAAGATATGATGTGTTTCTGGTGACGATCTCTAATTTCTCTGCTGGAAGGGTTCTGCCGTCCAAGCGCTCGGAAAATGCATCAGTGCAGATATACTGGAAGCAACGGTAAGCTATAATTTTATTCTCTACCCCTAGTCCCGGTGAAAATATCACGGTGTTTCCCGGGGAGGGGAGGTAACGTCGCACCCCAGGAAGCGAGCCATACGCGTCTGTACGCGCTCTTCTTCTCGGATGGTAACCGTCCAGGCGCGGACGGTCGGGGCGCCAATCCTAAAACGGCCTAGCATACGCGAGGGCTTGGCGCCCGAGATAACTTCACTCTCGATCAAGCTCTTCAACCTCAAACACCCTAACGCTCAATTAATGAGCAAAAATTAAGTAAGCTAGAGCTTTATATTAGCTATATACGTTATATACTAACTTATATACTAGAATAACAATCCCATAGCTCTTTTAGAGCTTCTAAAATGCCTCCTAAGTAAGCAATTTTTCAAGTTATATGATTTTCATGTATTTTCAGAAAAAAAAGTCTTCTAGAACTATATTTTTAAATTTATAAAAATCTCTTTTTTTCTTTTTTAGTTTTATATTATATCGCTTAGTAGTTTCTTAGTTATTTTAACATATTAGCTTAAAATTAACAACTTAAATTTTTTTAGGAAATTTGTTTTTTAGTTTTCTACTATAGCAATTACTTAATTATTGGATTTTCTAATATACTAGGCTTTCTTTCTTACTAGGAAGAATCATTTAATATGCGGCCTCTTACTATATTAACTTATAGTTTTCTCTATTTCCTTTTTATTATTTTATTATTTTTTCTAAAAATTATTTTAAAATTTAGATATTAGATCTGTTAGTGCTGCTGCCGCAACTACTACTAAAAAGGCAGTATACCAGAAAAGATAGTTATTAAAAAAGCTATTAAAGGTATATTTTTTTCTTAGTAGCTTTAAGAATATACTAATTCTATTTAGGATAAACAAGATAAAAATCTTAAAGAGAAGTTAAGGTAAGAAATATTATATTTTTTCCCAGTTCTTTTAATATTTTAGGGCTGGTTTCTAGGGCCATAAAGACATAGATTTTAGATATTATACCTACCGCATCTAAAATACAGTATATTTTCGCGATTTTTCCAATAAAAAAAACTAATTTAATATTTTTTTAGAAAATGCCTTCTAAAGGTAAAATTAATGGCACTAAGGCGGTTAACAAACTTCCTTATAACTATAATTATAAAGTATATTATTAAAAATTCCGATATTAGTAATTTAATTTCTTATTTTATCTAGGAATTAATTCTAGAGCTATAGTATATAAAGAAGGGCCTTTAGGAGGTAAGAAATCTAGTTTATTTCTTATATATTTTAATAAAACTAACTTTTTTTAGGGAAATTCTAACCTTAATAAAAATAAACGGATGCCTAAGGCATTTGGGAGATATAGGTCTTACTTACTTTCCTTTTTTAAGATTCTTTTTAGTACTTTCTTAGTTAAAAAGATATTTAATTCTCGTTTTTTCTAATATAATTTTTTTTCGATATATTTTTTCCGAGTAAAATTAACTAATTTTTTGGATTTTCTATTAAGATGCTTAATATTAACGGTGCGCAGGTAGCTATATTAAAGAAAGTTTCTAAAATTAAGTTTAAGGATAGTCTTTAACTAGGTACGTAAAATTGCTTATTTTTCTTAAAATTTATTAATAAATATTACTAGCTCCTTATAAATTTCCAAAAGATTCTAATTCTAATTAGTGGTTGGATATTTTTAAATATTTGGCTTAGAATCTCGGATATACCAAGATTATATAGGTTTTTTGTCTTTTTTATTTAGTTATAATTTGCCTTAGTTTATCTAAGGAGGATTTCTTAGATTTTCTAAGATTCTTAGAGGATTTTCCTATATAATCTATAAAATAAGAGTTCTCTTTCTAGCGTTAGAGGTTATTAAGAATTTTAATACCCCCTTTTATTTTCTTAGATATTCTAATAAACCTATCTAGTTTATGGCACTAGTATAGTGCTTAAGTAATCTCTTAAAATTTAGAGAATTACTTAACTAAAAGTTTTAAATTTCTTTAACTATATTTTATTTATATAAAGCTCTATTAAGTAAATTTAAGATATATAATAGGGTTATAATTATATATAAAGTATTAGTATAAAGTATTTTAAAGTATTATAAGAGGCTAGTAAGGCCTTTAACTAAAACATATAGTTAACTAATTAATAGTATTAAATAAAAGTTATAGGTAGTTTAAATATAAGATATATTATATATTTAAAAAATAATTCCTTTTTAACTTTTTTTATTTAAAGATAAATTACTAGTTATTCTCTAATAGAGAACTAGCTTCTTTTATAATCCTTTTAAGATACTAATAAAACCTCTTACCCCTTATCTATTTAACTATAACTTAGCTAATATAGCTTTTAGAAAAAGCCTATTATAAGCATTATAATAGTAGAGGACCGTATAAAAACTCTACTTTAAGTAGCGTTACTATTCTTCCCCTTCTCTTTCTTTAGCTTTAGATCCTTTTTAATAAATAATCTAATTTTATAGGTATATATATATCCTCTTTACTATTTTAAGAAATATAGTAGCTAATAAAGAAGCTATAGAATCTTTAAATACCTCTAATTGTAAAATAGTTACTATTTTAAACCCTTAGGATAGGCTTATAGTAGCTAATACTAAAATTAAACGTCTATAAGAATTACTTAAACCTAGAAATACCTTTATATCTAGTAATAACTTATTAAATAAACTTACTGTCGGGAATAAGGCAAGCGGTCGTTACGTATTATCACGTGTCGCCACGGCACTAGCGTAGTGAGGAACCTTAGGTTCCTTACCTACCCCCTAATTCTAAACAACAAGCTTTATAACTAATATTTACTATATCTACTTAAGTAGCATTAGTGAGTTACCCTATAACACTAATACTAATCAGTGGTTAAATACATAGTTAACTATAGAGCAGCTAGGTTATTAATAGAAGAGATAGTTTTATATAGGGGTGTTATATGCGCTTATATGAAATGGATCCCGGTAATACTATATTATCTTAAACTTACGGAAAACTAGTAATAGAAGTGTCACTAAGTATTAGGAGATACTAAGTTGCGTCCATTATATAGAATAATTACGTTTACAAAGATTTGGTTAAGTACTTTAGGTTAAAAGTGTTACTAAACCTAAGGTCCTAAGTTGATATCTGAAACGCGTTAAATAATATCTTAAATTGCTTACCTTTGGACAGTAAACCTACAAGATCCTATAAAACTAAAAATCCTGCCTACCTTTAATATATAACACCTTGTTAATTCTACCTACTATAGCGTTAACCTATCTAAAGAAGTATAAGAAAGATATTAACCTAGAGATATAGGATAGAGCCATAACTAACTTTGTAACCGCTAAGCAATAGGACCTAAATAGATTCTTAATATACCGTATAGAATACTATAAAGACAGCGAATACGATAATACCGTGCTATAGTATTGTATAAAGGAGGACTTTATTAAATAGATAAAGGAAATATAGGTTCCTATAAATAAAGATATTGTATAGGACTTTCGTAACTTCCTTTAGGAGTATAGAGTATTTGTCCCTATAGATAGGGGTAGTATTAGGGATAATATTTAGGAACACGTTATTAATGTAAAGGAAGAGCATAAATAGACTCTATAAGAGATTAAGTACTAACTACGCACTATAAAGAAGCTTAAATTATAATAGAACCTAAGTAATACACCACTAGAGACGCGTTCTAACTCTATTACTCTAGGTATAAGTTCTAATATTCTATATCTATCGCCTCTACCTCTGTCTTTAACTTCCCTATATTAACTAGCTTAACCTATAGCCTTAATTAATAACCCCTAATAAGCGTAAGATCCCCTTACTTCGCGGTTTAATAACCTTTAAACTCCACTAACTAGATCTACGTCACTATTGCAGCCTATAATATAATGTAGCTAAACACTAATTGGAGGCACCTTAAAAATGCTTATAGAGCTTATAAAGCTCTATTTAGAATAAGAGAAGAAGTTTAGTAAAGAACTGTATAATATCCTTAATTTAAAGTTATGTATCTTCTATAACTATTACTAGAAGGTTAAACTAGAACCTAATTAATACTACATTACTTATTTAGTTATGCTTAAGGGCCAAGCTAGTACCTTCTATTATAATCGTTTGGTAGGAAAAGGATATAATTTTAACCGAATAATATATAAAATAAGATGCTACTTTAAAATAGGAGAATAAGCAGCAGTATATGTTGGAGTAGAGAGAGACTACCTTTTTAAGAATTATTGCTATAAACCTAGGTGCCTCTTAACTTAATTATCTTTAAAAGCTCTTTAATTAACTCTAGATAATTTAGCGTGGTTTATCCAAATTATATTAAGAGGACTTTAGCCTATGTAATTAAGTTATTAGTATATATTAAGGTGTTAAAGAATATAACCTTACTCTCTTTAACCCTATAAGTACTTATAAAGGAGTATGTGCTTAATTAAGATCCTTTATTAGCACCGCCCTACGCTCTTAAAAAGTATAGCAATTTAACGCCTAACTTTAACCTACTTTAATTAACCCGGCTGACTAATACGATTATAACTGGACTGATTAAATATATAGTGGTTATAGTAGGGGATACGGTAGAGGGTACGATTAATATTAACTATAAAGCAATTATGGAGGTCCTTGTAGAGGTTTATTTTGTAATAATTAGCAGAAGAAATGCTATGTTTATAAGAAGCTAAATTGCTAGTTAACTAAATACCCCCTTAATAGACGAAAGAAGGTATATAATAAGTTTCGCTAGAGTGCACAAAACGTCGGAAACTAAAAAGTTACTATAGCCTACTTCTAAAGCTTCCTAGTTTAATATAAAGGCGAAGAAGATCTTAAGGGTGAGATTGATAAGGCTAAACAGCTCCTTATAGATATAGAAATTGAGGACTACTCTCTTAACTAATACTTTACTAAGTATAGTAAGGTAAATGGCGCATAAACTATTGCTGTCCTTAATAACTAATCTACGCTCTATTCTGTTATAAGGTTAGATATCTTTAATAAGCTAAAGGAAAGTTCCGCGTTCTCCTTTAATAATAGATACTCGGCGAACGTCTTTTATAGTATTATACTAGATACTAGAGCCGTAGGAGTATCTATAGTAGGAGAACCTTAAGTCCGAGCTCTTTAGTAGCTTAATAGTTCTATCCAGATTAACTAATTAACGGTAGGCCAATATATAATTCGCTTTGGTAAGGGTACTATAATCTCTTTTAGCATAATTAAGGTCTAAACCCCGTTAGGATATATTACTTTCTATATTATTCCCACAAATACCCTATTCCTATTCTGCATCTAAGATATAAATAAATTAGGTATTAAGCTTAATAATCTTAAAAATATACTTGTTTAGGGAGATAATTAGGTGCCCGTTATACGTAAGTAGAGTTACCCTTAGTTGCTCCTTTAATAGCTAGAAAGGAGCGTTGCTTAGAGTTACTTAACTAAGTTAGAGCTATATTAACTATATCGTCGTTTTAGCCACTTATCCATTTACTAACTGCTTAGGGTTCTTTAATAAGTAGATTATAAAGTTAAGGTTAAGGCAATTAAATATCTTATAAAGTACTACTATTACTGCCAAATAAACCAGAAGTCCCCTGGCCGATTTAAGTTTACCCTTAAAGATAACTACAACTTTAACTTCTATATTATTATAGATGTTATATATCTTAGCGGTAAGCCAGTACTCTAAGTTATTAACTTCTTAACCTCCTTTTAAGCCGCACGCTTTTTAAAAAATATGTTAGCTAGGAATATATAGGATACTTTTTAATTATATTAAATTAATATCTACCTAGGACCCCCTAATTAAATTGTTTATAACACAGGAAAGAACTTTTTATCTATAGAGTTTTAATAATAGGTAAAGGCAATGATAATTAAGGTTAAGGAAGTCCCCGTTAAGGCATATAATAGTATTAAAAAGGTAGAACAATACTATACGCCATTACGCCGCGTATATAAGATTATTTCTTTAGAACTAGAGGGTGCTAGTAAAGAGCTTATTCTATAGATGGCTATTAAGGCTATTAACGATACCGCTAGCCTAGATGGGCTCGTACCTACATTGCTAGTCTTTGGCGCCTACCCTTAAATAACTAATAATTCTCTACCATTTCCCTCTATTGTGTAATAAGCTGAGGCGATTCGCAAGGCAATAAAGGAGGTGTAACGTCTCTACGCCACGCGCTAGGTTAACAACGTATTAGGAATAAGAAATGGCCTAAATACCTTAACTACGCTTAATCTGCCACTCCAATCTAAGGTACGCGTATAGCGTAAAAAGGGAGGATAGTCAGGCCTATATAAACTTATTATAATTAATAGTTAGACTTATACTTTTTAGATGCCCTATAGACCTACTTAATTCTATTCAACTATTATTAAGCCTTACTATAAAGATAATAGTTTTAAGCCTTTATAGAATACCCTAGAAGATACCCTAGGAGATACCTTAGAGGAGAACTATAATTAACGTGCCCTAGAAGGCGACTACGACCCTAATATAACTGTAGTAGATACGCCGTAACTATAACGCGGTAGAGGTCACCTAAAGGGATTACGAAACCGCTAACACCTTATTAATTTTAAAGAGCAACTTATTGCCGCTATTAAGAATAGAGTTAAGCTATTAATGGCCTTTATAACAGCTAAAGAGAAGGCTAACTTTAAGCTCGTAAAATAGCTCTAAAAGGAAGGCTGTATTATAACTTTAGGAGCTCCTTTCCAAGTATCTAATAAGTAGGAGATTAACGGTCTTATTATAAGAGGAGTCTTTAAGTTTAAGAAGTATAACCCTACTAAGTTCAATAGGGTTCGCATATTTAGGTTAAGAATGGTTAATAAGATTAAAGGTAAAGCTACTAATACCCTATTTAAGAAGTTAAGGCTAGTTATTTAAGGTTATAATGATAATAGTAAGGAAGTAATTCTTACGTAATCCCCTATAATTTAACGAGCTAGTTAGCAAGTTATTATTGCGCTAGCTCCCTCCTTAATAAAGAATAGAATAGCGGTTTATTTATAAAATATTACCTAGGCCTATACCTAATTAGAGATACGCCTTTAGCGCTTAATACTAGCATACCTTTTAGAGCAAATTCGCTACTAATATCCCAAAGATATAATTATAGTTATACTTAAGCCACTATATAGAATTATAGAGGCAGGAATTTATTAGTGGGCTACTTATAGCAAGCACTATAAAGAGAAGCTTTTAATAACTACTTTTATATTTAATCCCTGCTTCCTTATTACAGCTATAAAAACTCTATTTAGAATCGTTGGCATATAAATAGATGATATAATTATCTTAGGAGACGACCAATTCTTAGCTCTTAAAGAAGATAAGCTAGTAAAGGTAAACCTTATAGTAAAGCTAAAGGAAAGACTTAATTTAATAACACTATTACTCTTTAATAGATGTATTATTTCCCTAAATAAGGATTCCATTGCCCTACGCCAGAAAGGTTAAGGTAAGAAGATTAACGTTATTAACGTTAATTCTCTAAAGTAAGGATATATAGAGTAACGCGCTTATAGAGCTTATATAGCTTCTATTTATTAACCTAAAGCTTCTTTTAATCTCTTTATTGCCGCCTAATACTAGGAACTAACTAAGGATAATATTCTTAACCTAAATAAGCGTTTTTTCTAGTAAATGAACCATCTTAATTAAGGACTACTTTACGTGCCTATTAATCTTCCCACCACTAAGCTCTTTGTGTTTATTAATAGATTGTTTATAAATAATAAAGATTTTAGCTCCTAGCTAGGATATAAGACTATTATTATAAACGAATTTACTAGAGAAAATAACTTTACAATCTACGGCAATCTTATCTATTAAAGCTTAACTAAAAGTAAGCGCGTTACTTAAAGCGTTCTAGCGTTAGAGATATATAAAATAGTTGGCGGTGTTAATATAGTAATTGCAATTAGAACTACCCTTAAAATAATTATAGATCGACTTAAACTTCCTGCTATCCCTATAATTATATATACTGACTTATATTCCCTCTATAAGTATTTAGTTAAGCTTAGTACTATAAAGGAAAAGCGCCTTATAATTAATATTATGGCACTTTAGTAGTCCTATAAGCGTTAAGAACTCTTTAAGATCTAATAGATTAATAGCTAAAATAACCCAGTAGATGTAATAATAAAGGTAAACCTAAATAAGGCACTAGAGACGTTTATTAATATAAATACTTTATATATATAAGTTAAAGGTTAGGTTAAGAGGGAAATTTAGAGAAGTTAAGATCTTATAGAACTTTAACTACTAGTTAAAGTTATTTAATTAGTTAGATTCTTGCTAAGAGCGCCACGCCTAATTAATTTAGGTAGTGGTGTAGGATTCTGCTAACGCTATTTGTTAAGCTAGCTAATTAGGATTTTCTATCCCCGGGATAGAAAATTGCTATTAGCTTGGCTAAGAGCGGTAAGCGGAACTAATATTTTTGCACGAACCCGTACAGATACCTACGCTACCCTTTCCCCTTTATTTCTTTTTCTTCTTCTCCTTAGCTTTATATCTTTATATAGTAGTAATTTATAAGTGTATATAGATAGCAACTATAAAAGAAGAGTTGCTAGTGTTGGGAATAAGGCAAGCAGTCGTCACGTATTGTCACGTATTGCCGCGGCACTAGTGTAGTAAGGAACCTTAGGTTTCTTACCTACCCCCTAATTCTAAACAACAAGCTTTATAACCAACATTTACTGTGTCTACTTAAGTAGCATTAGTGAGTTACCCTATAATACTAACACTTACTATAGTTATTAAGGCGCTAGCCTAATATATAGTATTATTATAGTTAGTAAAGGTTATAGACTTTCTATTACTTATAGATAAGGCTAACTCTATATTTAATAACTAGATACTTTAATTATAGGATAAGTTTAAAGTTAATATAGACTATTTCCTACTGCCTAAGTAAAAATAGCCTTTATCTTTAGCTATATTAATAGGAATACCTAAATATACCTATTATTCGCAATATACTTAAGACTTAGTAAACCCCTTTCTCTTTAAAAAAAAGGAATAATTAATTACCTATCTTTTATTTATAAGGACCTCTTTAAGGTTTAAAACGCCTATTATAATTATAAATGTCTAATAATAAAAACAATAGAGACCTTTTTTTTCTTTTAGACCTACTTTTTAGACCTAACTAGCTAGGCCTAAATTTCTTAAAAAGATTTACTACTAGACTACTTTAATAAGCTTACTTTAAACTTATAGTTATATTACTAGTTTTTACTACTATATAGATATTAAAGAAACTTATAAACTACTACTTAGCTATTAACTAAGGCCTCTACTAAATTAAGGTATATACTAAGTAGTTAAAGGCTAGAAATCCCTAAAACTAAACTATAAGTAATATAAGAATAGCTAATAGTATTCTAGTATAATCTAAACTCCTATAGTACCGATTATATAACCTATAGTAATCTAATAAAAAACTATATAATTAGTTCTACTATAGGTTTAAGTCTTTAGTAATTAAGGAGCTTACTTCTTATATAGTTATATAAAAAAACTACTTTATAAAGGATAACTAAATAAAGATAAAAGTAGATAAGGTTTTATTAATCTAGGAGGATAGTATAAAGTAAGAAAAAGAAAAACCTTAAAGAAAGGCTTTTCTCTAGGGTTAAAAGGGATTAATATATTATTTATTAATTTAGGTTAACTAATTAGTAAAAAAGCTATACTATTTCTTATACTTTATTCTATAATAGATATTAAGTTTTAATATCTACCTTAACTAACTCTAAAGTAAATACCTTTATTTAAATAGTTACCTAGTATAATATACAGCTAACTAACTTTTTAAATATACCTATAGAAGAACTACTTAAGCTAGTTCTTATTTATAGATATAATAATCTATTATAACTATATTATATATTTACCTTTATATTAATAGATAAAGGTAATATAATATCTCTAGGCTCTATAAAATTAATTTCTATACCTCTGTAAGGTAGAGCCTAGAAACTTAGTAATACTATTAGCGTTTTATTAGGATTATACTAATAAACTCCTAGAGTAAACTTAGAGACGTATATACGGCTATATAGTATTAGCGCTATAATATAGTAGTAGTATAAAGAGTTTTCTTACTGGGAGGATAAGCCCTAGTAGTATTATAGCACTAGCAGAAAGTAGTAGTTATAGTAGACATTATAGTAGACGTAAAGCTTACGTAACTCTTACGTAACTAGGGGATTATATATAACTCTTTACGTTACTACTTATCCTTTCCTTTCCTTTCCTTTAGCTTTAGATCTTTATTTATAGATAATCTAATTATATAGGCTTATATGCGTCCTTCTTACTATACTTATACCTTTATTAACTAAGTCGCTTATAAGTAGAGGCCTATATATATAACTACTATATCTTTATATACACGCCTAGTATACTTAAATTACGATATCTACTTATAGCTATAACCCCCTTTTTCTTATACAGTATAATAATATACAGTATAGTACCTATATATAGCTAAACTATATACCTTATAGGCGGAAGGCCGATAATAAGCCTTTTATCTAAACCGCCACCTACTCTCTCTATACCTTAATCTACCTAGTATATTCTAATATATAGTATAGTATATATACTTAGCTATAGGGGCTTAGTATACCCCTATAGCTAATACTNGGATNNGCGTNNTATTANATATAAAAGGGTAGGTAATAGAGGCTAAAGAGTATTATTANAATATAGAGCGTTATTTAGCTATAAGTAGGAGAACTATAGGCGATATANANATATATATAGNGTAGTAAGAAGCTAGGGGTAGGTANNTAATAATATNNAATAGTAACCTATAATAATAATATAGAAGGATAGTATAAAGGGCAGATAGGGTAAAATAGGTAATTAGAATACTCTACCCTAAAGGACTAAGTCTTAGAGTAGCGACCTAAAGGTATTTTTACTCCTATTAATATAGTATAGGTATTACCTAAGGGGGTATATACTATATTACCTCTTACATCTCCCTTAGAAGTTATTTATCTATATAGGACTATATTAAATATTAAATAAAAATTAATATAGGTAATATATTATCCCCCTTTTTATTATAGACCTTAGAAGCTATTATATAATAAAAAAAATAACTAGCCTACTTATAATTATGGCTTAATATATAAAATAGATAGCTTATCTAGCCTAAAACTATACCCTTAACCCCTTTATTTATAAAAGAAATTAGTATTATAATAGAAAACATAGTACGGCTATAAATAAATACTATTTACTAAGCTAATGCTATATATAGGAACCGGGCTTTTAAAAAGGATATATAGTTTAATCCGTAGCGAATCTATATACTACGCCGCCCTTAAGTTACCTAAGTTATACTACCTATACTAAAATTAAAGAAGTTAGTAAAAAGCTAACTAAGCTCTCTATAGGGAATATTAGACGCTATATAGAATTAATAAATTAAAAGGATAACTTATAAAAGATAGAATAAGCTAAGAAAGATTATAAACACTAAACTGTAAATAAACCTATAGACCTTTTAATAGTTAATATTTAATATAGAGCTATTTTTAGGTGAGCTAGTAAGCCAGGTGCTATATATTTTAATATTATAATAATTAGGATAATTAACCTTTAGAAAGTAAAGCTATAGTAATATAATAAAGCGCTATATAGTATACCGCTTAGTAAACCGCCGACTTAAGTATTCGCCACCCTTTATTGCTATAAGCCTTATAACTAGTATATTAAGTCTAGTAGGTAGCCGTAGTAGCTGCCTTTAAGTCTTTAGTATATTTTAGCTAAAGTAGTAAATATAGCTAGTATAGCGATATTACTGGCCGCGTATACGTATAACTTATAGATAAATATATATACGCGCAATTAGAAGCTCTTCTACCGTAGTAAATATAGGTAGAAAGCTAGGAATGGGCCCTAGATTAAGCTTATTACTTTTACTAAATAGGGAAGAAAGGGCTAGATCTTTAAAGCTATTAGTGTCCTTAATACAGGCTTTATATATACCTATATTATTACCCTCTATAGCTAGGCCTATTTAAAACCACTACTCCTTATAACAACTACATATCTCTATATAGTTAGCCTATAGTATACTCCTAAACTTTTTTATTTACTTCTAATTAATAGCTAAAACGGGAAATAGTATAGCTATAGTTAGAGCTTACTACAAGAAAGGTGGTATTAGCGGTAGAGTAGGTACTAGCGGTATAGTGGGTATTAGCGGTATAGTAGGTATAGAAGCTAGTTCCAGTAAAGACGTATTTAGGCTATATAGAGCACCCCTTTTACTAGATAGAGCTTTATCTATAGTATATAGCAGAGGAGTAAGTAAGCTTTACCACACTAATTAAAAATGTAGTGCTCCCGTTATATCACCTAATTATCTTCTACTGTTAAGCTATTTTAGGGGTATCTTAGCTATTCTAGCCGCGAGGTAGGAAGGCGTTCTTATTTTTAGGTAGAGTAGTTCACTAGTACCTTATAGGACGATTTTAGTAGTAAAACCTAACTTTATAAGAGCTCTCCACTTATTTAAATTATATTTAAAGGCCTAGAAAGATAAGTAAAAGTAAAAGTAATAAATAGTGAAGACGCGCCTTTAACTAATATAACTAGTATAGCTTTAAAAGCTTTTTTAAAGAGTTGTTTTTAAAGAAGTTAAGGCAGGGCTTATAGATATAGCACTTGCTATACTTAATTATAGTAGGATCTGCTATATATATAATATATATAGTAGTATTAATAGAGGTGTTAATAAAAAGGAAGGTGTAATATGTGAGGTAAGGATGTGGATAGGGAGTCTAATGATAGAATAATAGGTATATTGTATAGACAGAGACGAATCCTTAGGGGAAAAGGAGGAGTCTATATGCAAGGTAGGAAGGGTTTTCCCTAGGCATGTATAGAGCACGTGCCTTATAGGCGAGTCACCCCTAGGTTGCCCTAGGGTCGCCTATACGTTACAGCTATATAATTATCTACTTAGGTTTTACCTAATAATGCCCCCCCCCCTTTAAAAAGGGTTGTCCCTAATCCTTTATATACTTAAGCCTCGATAAAACCTCATATAAAACCTTAGTAAGGAAAAAATTTAAAGGGAAAGAGCGTCTTAATTTTTCGTATAGAGGGATAGGTGGTATATATGCGCGGCGCAAAGATATTAAGGAACTTTAACCGGCGGTTAAAGTTATCTAATTAGTTAGATTTACCTTGCCAAGACTCCCCCGCATTTAACTAAGCTAGTAGTGATTTTATATGCCCGGTATGGAAAATCCTAATTAGTCTATTTAATAGGTAGAGCCAGTAGAGCTTAATACCGTCGCCTAAATTTAGTAGACCAGAAATATTCTAAAGCTCGCTTACGTAGGTAGGTCGCTAGTACCTCGCGGGTAGGTTATAGGTTATTCATATATAGCTAGATTTGTGGACGGTAAGGCTATATACTTGTTAAATCCGCCGCTGACCCTACTTTAGCCTTACGCTATACCGGCGTAGCGCCGTATATACTTCGCGGGTAAGTTATAGGTTATTTGTATATAGCTAGATTAGGACGGTAAGGCTATATACTTATTAGACCCGCCGCTAACCCATACTTTAGCCTTATATATTATCTGCGTAGCATATACATGGAATAGTATATAAGTTATTAATACAGGTTACTACCAGCGGGTCACTAGTAGGTTGTGGACCTTAGTTAAATAGACCTTAGTTATAGATGGGCCTATTCTCTAATATATAAATAATCTGCTTAGCTAGTATAGAGTAACAGACTAGGTTTAGAAAGGGTGCTTTCTAAATTAAGACTATAGTTCTTATAGTAATTATTACTTATTCTTTAATCCCTTAGGACATCCTCTGCTCCGCTTTAATATAGGTTATATTTTAACAGCGGCGCTTACTTTTTGCCTACGCTTTAGCTATAAAGCTAGGGTATCCTACTTACGGTACTTATCTAGTAGCTATTAATAATTCTTAAGTTCTATCTTGTATTTCCATTTATTATACTTATTTAGCCATCCTAGCTATTTAATAAGGTATTATAGTTGTCCAATACGATCCTAGTAGGCGATAATTACTTCTACTTCTTAGCTGCCTTCCTTAAGCTCTTTTACTGCTAGGGGTTAAAACCTAGGGCGTAATTTATAAGGCTCTAGTAGGGAGATATAGAAGACTAGGTAAAGCTGTACTATAGCAGGTGGAAGCTCTAGCTTATATACTTACTACCCTACGCGCTTTAGGATCTAAAACGGTCCTATAAACTTATAGTTAAGCTTTTTATAGGGACGTTTTGTGCGAATATTCTTAGAGGAGAGTAGGACTCGTTTATTAACGGCGAAATGCTTAGCTAGGTAGTGATAATTATAGTATTTTGCCTAAAGCTTTTAGGCGTGCATTATTAACGCCGCTGCTGCCTTATATATAAGGCGCAGGCGTTATAGATACATCTCTACAAGTTAGATATTTGTTAACTTGGACCCCTCCCTACCTTACTAGGCGTCTTAAATGCTATCCAGGACTCCGTCTGGGACGTTTAGTAGCTAGCTATAGGCGAGCTTAATAGGGGAACGCTTTATTATGGCATAGACCTTAGAGTTATAGGTAAAGGCTGCTTCTTTAAGTAGGGAGGCCTAATTAGACTATTCCCAGTTTGTAAATATATATAGGTATACCTTAAGCTCCTAGTTTAGACGCTCCGTCTAACTATCTATTTATAGGTAGAATATAGTGCTGAGTTTACGTTAAACGCGGAGATAGTAGTATATAGTACTTTAGTACTCGCTTGTAAATACACTACCCTTATTAGAGATAATATTATCTAGAGGCCCTATTTATATAAAAACTCTAAATAAGAGTTTTATAAGTTGCATAGCATTAATTATCTTACGCACTAGATAGTAGCGTACTAACTTTATAAAACGGTTTATAAGGATAAGAACGGAGTTATACTCTACGCTATTAGGAGTCTTAGACTCTAGGAGATCCGTAATAAAGTTAAGTAAATAATGCCGCTAGGCTTAGATAGGGGCTTAGAGAGGCTATAGCTTACTATAAGGTTTATAGCGGCGCGATTTAGAGCGTTAGTAGGTATTATAATTATCTAGGTATTTACGGAGGTCCTAGGTAAGGCCGTTCTAAGCATACTTCCGCGCAATTACCTTAAAGGTATAGTTAAAACCATAGTAGCCGCCTATAGGATTGTTATGATTCCGCTTAAGGATCTCCTATTATAGTAGTATATAATTTAGCACCTAGACCTTATTATTTTGCCTTAAAAGTCCTTAATTATTAAGGGTNTAGTCCTTATTACNNGCAGGAACTNNTTNCTAGGTTAACTAATTATATATAGAGCGTATAAAGGCGTCCCTTTTTTATACTCTATGGATAAAATTAACTAGTGACTTAGGGGGTGTTCTATAAACGCCGTTTTAGCTAAAGCAGCTACTACTACCTTTTGCTATAGTATAAGACTTTACGTAAAGTTAGTGCTAGCGAGGTAACGTGCGATATATAGGTGACTTGCTAGGTTGTTATGGGGGACCATAGCCTAGGCTAAGGGGTCTTCCCTAGGGTTAAGCGCTATTAGGTTAGTTAAAGTGGTCTTAAAGAGAATAGTAAGACGCTTTAGTCCGCCGGCGCTAAGTTTATAAGGGTTACTTATATGCTATACGTATGCTACTTACTGGTTTAGTATAATAGTACTAGGGCCGCCTATAAGGCCTATAACCCGTAACTTTTACTGCAATATAGGCAGTATGGTATTAAGAATTGTCCTCTTACTACTATCTTTAAAGCCTTTGGTATAATCCGGGCGCTAGGATAGTATATTAGTAGGATTTATCTTACCTAGCATATATTTAATCTTAAAATTAAACTTAGCTAGTTCCTTAGCATACTAAGCCTAGTAAGTAGATAAGCTCTTAGTAGTTATAAAGTACCTAAGATTATTATAATTGTAGAGTACGCGCGTTATATGCGCGGCGTATTTAAGGTAATGGCGCTATGTCTTAAAGTATTGCACTATAGCGAGTAGTTCTTTATTATACGTATTATACCGTATTTCTAGGCTAGTAAGCTTCTAACTATAATAGGCGATTAGGTGCTAGTGGAGTTAATCTCCTTACCCTAAAGGCTGCAGAAGTATACCGCTATAGGCATAATTGGAAGCGTTAGTAATTACTATTAGGGGTAAATTAGGGTCGAAGTAGTGAAGTAGAGGAGCCTATATAAACGCAGCACATAGCTTACGAAACGCTTACTGCGCGTTATTAGGCTAGGACCAGGGTTAATACTATTTAGTAGGCCCTTTTAACTTATACTTCTTCTTCTTCTCCCTATCTAATGTTGGGTTGTAATATGCCTATATAAGATATATATGTAGGGGGTATGCAGTATCTAAGTAGTTTTAGATAAATCGCTTATAAAAGTTGGTAAAGCTAAGGAAGATCTAGATGTCCCTATAGGACTTAGGCTTAGGCCATTCCTTAATAGCTTTTATACGGTTAGGGTCTATTATAATACCCCTAGGGGTAATAATAAAGCCTAGGAACTTAATGTTCTTAGTGTAAAAGATACATTTTAATAGTTTAACGTATAGGCCCTAAGCGTAGAGCTATCGCAGTACCTGCTTAATGTGCTTAACGTATTTATCCTCGTTATTTAAGTAAATAAGAATATTATCTAGGTAAACTATATAAATAGTATCTACTAGGGTTCCTAGGGCTTTATAAATATAGCTCTAAAAAGTTATAGGGGCGTTAGTAAGACTAAAGGGCATTACTAGGTACTTAAAGTAACTATAGCGTGTCTTAAATACGGTCTTCTATTCGTCTCCCTTTTTGATGCGAATCTTATAGTACGCATTATAAAGATCTAGCTTTATAAATATCTTCGCATAGCTAAGCCTATTAAAGAGTTCGCCGACTAGCGGTAGGGGGTACTAATTTTTAATTATGATCTTATTTAGGCGTCTATAGTCGACGTATAGCCGCATTATACCATCTACTTTTGGCATAAAGAGGATAGGCGCTCTAGTAGGCGACTTACTGGGCCTAATCTAGCCCTTTTTAAGAGCACTATTTAGGTACTCTTGTAAGATCTACAACTCTTTCTATAAGAGGTTATAGAGGGGCATTTATAGTGGCGTTCTACCTTCTTCTAAGTTGATTATATAGTCGTACTTAGAGTTCTATAGTAGTATGCTTACTAGCTTATTAGAGAAGATATTAATTTCCTCCTTATATATATTTGGTAGGCCGGGGGCCATAGTGTAACGGAACCTTATAGTAAGAACTACGGTAGGCTCGTTATTGGGCTAGGTGTGTAGGAAATGCAAGTACAAAAGTCAACAACGTAATAACAACTAGTGGAGTAGTTGCCTAACAGATTAACTCTAATTGTATTCTAAGAATCACTATAAGGAAGGAACTATCTAGGTAGGGACTAAGGGTCCTTAAATACACAACCGTACTCCTATGAAATCCTTTCTTATACGTGATGTACGTCTTATACGCGAGGTATGTAAGTTCCTTTCGTTCCTCTTGTTTAACACATAGCATATTATATAACTTTGGTTACTATTCCTCGTTATATAGTTCTATTAGCTCTATTCTGGACCGTGCCTAAATTAACTAACTAGCTTCTTCTATCTCTTCTCTAAGTAGTTATAATATTATACTTAAAGCGTCCGTAATACCATCTCCCTCCTTTTTATCTTTATCCTTAAAGATTTGAAATATCTCTAAGTTGTTTACTAGAGGTATAATATCCGTTTAATTAATTTAGTTAATATTATCACTTATTATGCCTAAAGCAATTTCTTCTTTACACGCTTAATGTCGTGCTCGCACTATTGCTGTAATATTATCTCTTAATAAGATTATGCTGTCTCTATGCTCTCGTTGTTTAAAAGAGGGGTTGGTTTATATTGCGTTAGTAAACCCATCTTTATAATAACCGTCCTCTTACTTAAAGTGTACTAAAGCGAATATTTATTTATCCTATAACGTTTGCTCTACTTCTAATACTAAGTATACGCGACCTATTACTCTTAATAGTCGTCTAGTTCCCTAATTAATTTGTCTTAGGGTCTTATATTTAATCTACTACTACGCGGCTAGATGGTAAACTGTTATAAGCCCTTGTTAAGTTAGAACGTTCCTATAACGCGGAATAGAAGGCCTTAAATGCTTAAATTGTGGCGTCTGCTTATCTGCTTCGTCTTAAGAAGGTTTATAAGAAGGTTTATTTTAAGAAGTAGAAACTTATAAAATAAGGCTTGCAGGAACTAGGTAATAAAAGAATGGATTCTCCTCTAATAGAGAAGGAAATAGATTTAAGTAGTTCGGCAACTGTTCTTCTTGGGTCCCCCTTAGGTAACTTATTCTTTAGTAATCCTTTTTTATTAATACTGCCTAACCTAATCTCTTCTAATACTCCTATACCTTTCTTATAGTATTCTTTAAATTCTCTAATAGCTCCTAGGTAGTTTTAGTATAGCCTATCTACTTAACCTTATACCATATTTCGTTGTTAATATCCTTGTAATTAACGATCTTTAAAACTTACTATTTGTCTTCTTCTTATCCTCTATATGTGTCTGCCTTATAGCCTAGTGGCTTAACATTTCCGTATACTGGCTCTAGCATTGCGATATACTATATAGGGTAAATCTTTATTTTGGCTGGTAGGTTTAACTTAAATATAACCGGTGAAATCCTCTATATAATTTTAAAAGGTCCTAGTCTAACGTGGTCTAATTTCTTACTTAGTCGTTAACTTTTGAAATTTTTATATAGTAGCCACACTTTATCTCCCTCCTTAAGATCTGGTCCCTTAGATCTCCTAGCATTATAGTACTTTTTTATTCTCTATTGTACTACCTTAGCTGTCTCTATAAGGTCTGCATAAAGATCTATTAAATCCTTTATTCTTTCTTTGGCTGTACTACTTGTTTTCTTCGCTTACCGTAGTAATAACGATATTCTTAGCTTATATCTATAGTTTGCCTTAAATAGTAATATGCCTATTCCTTTTTAGGGTGTTGTATTATATGCAAATTATATAACTAGTAATAGCGATACCTAATTATTCTGTGTATGATTAATATAATGCCTTAGATATTGTTCTAGTGTCTGGTTTAGTCTTTCTATTTAACCGTCTATCTATAGATAATATGCGGTGGAAGTTGCTACTTAAACTCCTTGCTCCGCTAAGAACACTTCCTAAAATGCTGCTATAAATCTTAAATCTCTATCTAATATAATCTTACTTAGTACTCTATATCTTGTAAATACTTCTTTAACGTAGATTCTAGCGATATCCTCCGCTAAGATTTCTTCTGTATATGCTATAAAGTATCCCCACTTTATAAGCTTATCTACTATTATTAAGATCGCGTTATAATCTTGTCCGGTAATAGGATCCTTTAATTTTGGTAACTTAATAATAAAGTCCCATAATATAACCTCCTATAGTCTCTTTAGTATTTTAATAGGTTATAGCCCTCTATATAGCTTATGTCTTATTAGTTTATTTCTTTAGCAATTTAGATACTCTTTAATAACCCTTCTAGCTATCCTCTAGATTCTATTAATAATATACTCCTCCTAGAGTCTTAACACTAAGCCTATGGCTCTATTATGTCCTTAAGTTAGCCCCTTATAGAAGTCCTCTATAAACTACTCTGCTATGCTTTTTAGGATGTACTTTACTTCTTAATTTTCGTATATATCCATCTATGGATCTTCTAGCTATGCTTTTAGAATTCTTTATGCCTAAAAGCTTTCTAGTGTCTCGTAGACTTTCTCTAGTTCGTCGTCTTCTTAAGTTGCTGCGATTTTTGGATAATTGTACCTAATTAATCCGTCTGTATCTTTTTGCAATAAAGCCCCTAATAGCTTTTCCTCATTTTGTAGTTTAGCTTTGCGGCTTAGAGCATCTGCCCTTATATTATCTGTACCTTTGGTATACTAAATCTCGAAATAGTATTCTATAAGTATCTCTGCCTATCTAACCTATCTTTAGTTAAGTTCCTTTATTGTTAGGAATCCTGTTAGGTTCTTATAATCCGTTTTAATTATAAATAGTTTTTCTATACCTTATAAGAATGCTCTCTATTCCTTTAATACTATAACTATACCTAATAACTCCTTGTTGTAAATGTCATAGTTTAACTCTAGTAGTGTTATCTTCCGACTATAGTATGCTACTAGATGCTATCTATTTTAATGCCTTTATATAAAGTATGCTCCTAGTGTATAGTCTAATATATTTGTTTCTATAACCGTCTCTAGTCCTAGTTAATAGATCTTAAGAACTGGCTCTTAGGTAAACAACTCTTTAACTCTCTTAAAGAGTTCTCTTTGCTCCTCTCCCTATACCTATAGTTCTTCTTTCTTTATTAACCGCGTAAATGGTTTAATGTCCTTTAACTACTACGCTATAAACCTTCTGCAGTAATTGTAAAATCCTAGGAATAATCTTAACTATATAATGTTCTCTAGTTCCTGCTAATTTACTATAGCTTCGATCTTCTTTAGATCTATGCTAAATTAGCCTAGTTTAATAATAAATCTAACGAAATTGGTCTTCCTGGTAAAGAACTCGCATTTCTTAATTGCTACTGGCATCTGTTCTTTTTATAGTCTCTTTAAGACCTATTTGACGTGTTCTCTGTGTTCCTCCTTAGTTATTAAGTAGATAATAATATTATTAAGATATACCATAATAAATTCATCTAAGTGTTCTCCTAATATATTGTTAATACGCTTCTAGAACGTTGCTAGTGCGTTTATAAGCCTGAATTGTATAACTAATGGCTTATATAGTCCTTCCTTTGACCTAAAGGCTGCCTTCTATTCGTCGCCTTCCTTAATCCTAATCTGATGGTACGCCTATCTTAGATCTATTTTTATAAAGATTTGCGCATTGCCTATCCTATTTTAGATTTCGCTAATTAAGGGTAAAGAATACCTATTCTTCCTAGTAATACTGTTTAACTATTTGTAATTAATATATAGCCTTAGTTTGCTATTTTTCTTTAGTATGAATAGTACTGAATAACCTGCTAATAACTGCGATGGTCTAATATATCCTTTTTATAGATTTTCCTAGATAAACTCTTTTAATGCTCTACCTTCTTCTTTAGTAAGCTTATAGATTGGAAAGAACTTTAGACTTATTCCTGGTTCTAACTCTATTTTATAGTCCCATACTATATATTCTAATAGCTTTTTACTTTCCGGTAACTATAGTTTTTTGCTATACTTATGGTATCTCTTTAGTATATAACTTAGTCCCTTTTTTATTTCTTTATAGGTTGCTCCTACTTGGTACTATACCAACTTAGCTTATTATTACGTCTTATAGTATTAAGTATCTCTAATAACGACCTAACCTGTAATCTAATTAATCCTTAGATTATATTCCTATAACTAAGATATACCTAATACTGCCTCGTCCTGTCCTAATAGTAGGATATTAAAAAACATCTTAATTAGTCTTCCTTTAATAGTTATCTAAATAGGTCCTGTTTTAAGATTAATAATCCCTTTTCTATAGGTTATTAGATCCCCTAAAATTGTAACTAATGGGTAAGGTTACTCCCTTTGTTTGTAAGGTAGTCCTATTCTTTTAACTGCTGCTAGTAAGATATAGTTTCGCGTTACTCTACTATCTATTAGCGCTTTAAACTGCTAATCTTGCCAATTAATTTATAAGTTTAGGTGTTGTCCTTAAATTCCTTTAAGGGTCTAAGGCTCTACTATTGGCTCCCTCTGGTCCTATAGGCCTCCACTTTTCCTAACTATTAGCTGCTTAATCCTAGTGCATTTAGCTTACTTTTTAGCTAATACCTAGTTCGCTTTTTGTCTTTAATATACCATAAATATATATTTTTTGGGCATTCCCACTACTGTTATCCGTCTAAGTATTCTTCTATAAGAAATCTTCCTAGTTAAAGTACTAAACTTTCTTCCTCTTAGACCTCTGCTGGATGCTATCTATATATATATTTAGCATTTCTGTACTATTGCTTGTCCGTTATCTAGTATATTCTCATAGGGTATTTCCAATTCTTTTCCTTTGGATTCTTATGCATTTTATATATATTGTCCATATACGCAATCTATAATAACGTATAGTATGCTAGGTACTTTGGGTTAACTCTTAGCTCGTCTTCATCCCTAAGTTTAAACCTTTATTATACTGATCTAAACGTTGCGACTTTATTCGCAGGTACTAAGATGCGTCTCTCGCTTCTTTAATCCCCTAAATGTTCCTCTAGATCCTTTAACGTTATAATTAAGGCTCCTTTAATATATGTTATAGCCTTTTCCATAATTAGGTAGTTTTAGATAACTTTTTTGTCTAACTATATGTAGAAATCTTCCTACTTATTATTATGTCTTTACCTATACCACTTTTAGTATAGCTGCTGGAGTATATACGGTCTATCCGTAAGGAAGTATCTTCTTACTACTGCATTATAATAGCCCTTTATATATCGTTCTTTAAACCTAGTTAGAATCCCTAAATTCTCTTTATTTTCCAGTTCAGTAAGCCACTTGGCTCTTAGTATACCTACTCTCGGCCTATTAGTAATTCTTTATACTAGTACTCTATCCTTTATACGTCCCAATATACTAGATTTCTTATTTAGTTTCTATTCTTACTATGCGATAATTCTTTATCTAAACTCTTCTATAGTTTCTTTTGGTTTGCGCCTTACGCTCTAATTCTTAAAGTTATCTTGCTTCTTAATCTTAGTATTAAACTTTTAATTTTTAGGCTAAATACTGCATTCCCCTAGTAAGTTTTTTAGGTCTATATATCTGTCTCCTAGTCTAGCTGCTATTTATATTACAGATTCTCTAATCTATAAAGAAGCTCCTTGCCTTTTACCTATAGGTGTCCTTATTCGTATTCTGAAATCTTAGCCCCTTAGATTCTTTAATCCTAAGCTTGCTTCTAACTTAAGCTTAGTTTCCGCCTTAGTCCAACTAGGTATCCATAGTGTTCTTATCTCGTCTTGAGATTCTTAAATCTTACTTATTTTATCTTAAGAGTCTTATACCTGCGGGAAACTCTATCCCAAGCTTATTCGTATATTTCTAAACTAAGCTACCGCCCTACTCTATCGGTTTTCATCCATTATAGGTCCTTGGGTATACCTTATCTCGCCTTAAAAATCTTAGTCGTCTTTTATCTTATCTTAAGAATCTTAAGCCTTTAGCCTTTTGCCTTTATTAAGTGCCGAAGTGGTTTATTATCCTACTTCTCTTACATTTTACAAAGTAATAGACATCGTATCTAGTGGGGTCTTAATCCCTACTAATATTCCTTATTCTGTAGTAGAATTATCCTCTACTTCTAGTATAACATCTTTAAGGTCTACTTACTCCTAGTAAGCGGCCCTTATTGCCTTATCATTATGGAATATTTTACTTAGGTTAAATTTATTGTCCTTAATATCCGATCTATAAACTGGTTTATTAGTTCCTCTATATCCTATAGGTGCTGGCTCTTATAGCTAATAGCTTGCGCCATACTTAGCGTCCTTATAAATTTAGTATGTGTTATTATAATAAAACGCAAAACTTTTAATTAAATATTCTTTTGTTCCTCGCAGCATATTATTATCCCTTTATACATATATGTCGCCTACTAGTCTCATACCCCTTACTATATAGTAACTCTGCCTACCTCTACAGTCTCTAACATAATGACCCTATTTTCCGTAATTTATGTAAGCTCCTTCTTTAAACCATTTCTCTTACTATAGAGTCCGCCTGAATGTCTTCTGCTGTTAAGATCCCTGATTTAGCCTTTGCTCCTTAAACCTTTAATTACTTAATCCCTGTCCTCTAGGTTTCTATAGTTTACTCTATTTTTTATAGGCTTTTTTAGTACCACTTAGGTCTATTAGCTTTGCGCTATACCATAGTTTCTAACTTAGCTTTTATTATTGCGTACTTTGCGCCTTATATAACTATAGAACTCTATCCTAGCCCTTTTTAGCCTATTCCCTTTAGTAGATCTAATTATTAATCTTAATCGCCTAATCTATTAGTTCCCTTAGGGTATCCATATCTTCTATTAGGATAATTACATCCTAAACTTTAGCCTTAAGTCCCTGTTTATACTATACTATAAGCGCCCTATTATTCCACTCTACTCTTATTACTAGTGTCTAGAACTGTGTTATATACTTAATTGCTAAAGTTCGTTATATAAGGTTCTGGAGTTTTCTTTCCGCTATAGTTATTTTTTTTAGGTCTCCAAATATCTGCGTAAGTTATTCTATAAATCCTTCCTAACTTAAGAATATAAATCGCACGTCTTAGTTAGTGGTTGTTATTCCATTCGCCTATATCTCTATAAGGTAAGGTTTAAACTACTTAAGTGCTTTTCCTAATAAGAATAGTCCTGTATAGGCTATCCGATCCACAGGTATAAGTAACTTTACTCCCTTCTATAAGACCTTAAAGTGCATCTACGTAAGAAATCCTTTAAGCTTTAACCTTTCTCCTGCAAATCTCTTAATTAATAATAGCTTAATCTTTGCTACCCCTATTCCGTTAAGTCTTTCTTCTAACACTATATTATTAGCTATTAGCTAGTTAACTACCTCCTATAGCTGTCTAACCGTCATAGGTTGCTATAAGTTAGTATCTGCTATACTAGTATTACCTTCTATCCTTAAAGTAGTCGCTGCCGTTAATGGCGTTATAGTAGCTGCTTTTAGTAGCATGTTATTTAACTTCTTATATTAATACCATAACTAGGTAGTAATTATATAACGGAACCTTGTAGCAAGAACTACGGTAGGCTTATTATTGGGCTAGGTGTATAAGAAATGTAAGTATAAAAGTTAATAACGTAATAATAACTAGTAGAGTGGTTGCCTAATAGATTAACTCTAATTGTATTCTAAGAATTACTATAAGGAAGGAACTATCTAGGTAGGGACTAAGGGTCCTTAAATACACAACCGTACTCCTATAAAATCCTTTCTTATACATAATATACGTCTTATACGCGAGGTACGTGAGTTCCTCTTATTCCTCTTATTCAACACGTAGTATATTATGTGACTTTAGTTACCATTCCTCATTATATAGTTCTATCGGCTCTATTTTGGACCATACCTAAATTAACCAACTAGCTTCTTCCGTCTCTTCTCTAAGTAATCGTAATATTATACTTAAAGCGTCCGTAACACATAGAGGTTAAAGCAATTATTATATAGTAGTGTGCTTTTAGGAGCTAGTAAAGAGAAGGGTATAGCCAATATGCGTTTTATAGGTATGCTCGCACTAAGAGTATATATAGCTCTACTGCAGTATACTTAATAGTTTTAGGGTTTTAATTACCTCCCCCTTATATATAGGTGATCTGCGCTAGTACCGGAGGGTCTCCACAGGTACTCGCTACCAGTAATAGTAGGTCCTCTACTATGTTTATAACCGGTATCTCTACGTCCAGAGGGTCTATACGGGTACTTACTGCCAGTAATAATAGGTCCTCTATTATATTTATGACTGGCGTAGAGAAGGAGTCTTCTAGCTATAGCAAATAGACTATTTCGCCAGCCTTAATATCTGCTAGGAGAGCGTTAAGGGTGACTATTTAGAGGCGTTTAGGGTCTAAAGTACCCTAAATAAACTATCTAGAATAAAAGCTAATTAATAGATCTACTTTCGCAAGCTAATCCTATCTAAGAACTATATTATAACTATTAAATAAGCCGCCCTAAAAGGTCTGTGGGCTAATAGTGCGAGAGGTACTCTAGAAGTCGCTAGTGGTAACTATTAGATTATAAGCATTCTAGATTATTATCTAGTTGCTATTAAGGAAATGTATAATAGGTTTATATAAATATAGCGCGTAGCGTATAGGCAGGTTAAACCTATAGACGATATCTTAATTAATAAGGTTAATTTAGCACCTATTATTATATAAAGTACGTAGGTAGACTTCGCCCTAGGGCATATCTATTACAATGTATACTATAATGCGTTTCTTCTCTCCCTCTATATTAGGCCCTAGTTATAGTTAAGAGAGGTACACTACTAGGGCTTTAGGTTTTCCGAAGCTTAAGCTAACTTCTCTTTATTAGCCTACTTCTAGTGTTCCTTATAGTGGCCGCCTACGGTCCTTTAACTCGCCTGCGTAGCACTAGTGTCTAGGGGGTCCCCTAAGCTATTTAGCTTTTAGGTAATCTCCCTAGGAGTTTACTTAGAAAAGCGTTGCCCTTTTTAGGTTCTATTCCCTAAGCCTAACTCTATAAAGCCTATACTGCGGCCGCGCTTTATACGCGATAATTTGCCGCTACTACTTACGCGATCTTTTGCGAGCTTTATAGTATTAAGCAATTACTCTATACGGCGGATTTTGTTAAAGAGGTCTTTAGCGGTTCTTACCTATTAGGCGAAGTTCTAGCGGAAGAGCTCTACTTATAGGTAGGCTAGGAGATATAAGAACTAAAAGTCTACCTATTGTTTAGGATTAACAAAAGGGGTATATAAGAAGAGGTCCTCTAAGCTATATATACGGGCTAGGAAGATATTAAACCTCTAGTTCTCCTTTATAATAGCTATATAGTATATTATAGCGTTATTAAAGCGTCTTACTATAGGGTTCCTAATCTAGTCTTAGACTATAGTCTTAAATTCATTTTATAGTAAAGGACCCTTATCTTTAGTGCCTAACCGGCAATAAACTAGTTAGGTAATTATCTTCTCTTTTATAAGACCTTTAATGGCCTAACGCGTACATTACTTATAGTTGTAGTTAGCGTTATTAACCTTAAATCGGTTCTTAACTGCGGCGATTTACCGGTTAAAATACTATTAAGTAGTACCGCTAATATTAGGTAGTAACTTCTTAACTAGGGCGTTAAGATTTATTTAGCGTATGCGTTCGCTATATAACTTATACTCTTTACTAGAAAGGTAATAGGAGGGCTTTATTAAATTAATAATGCTTTATAAGTTAGCTATTTTCTTAGCTAGCTTATCTAGCTCCTTTATATTAGCGGTATTAGGTAGGACGCTAGTAACCTTACTAAGCTCCTGTTAAGCCTAGGTATATAAGTTAAACTAGTCTTTAGCATTCGTAGATATCTAATCGTTTTAAGATTTAGAAAATGGCTTAGATGCTATTAGTATACTTCTAGCGGTTTTATCTACATTAGATCCTAAGGCGTTTTATAGTTATATTGCTAGTATATTACCGTTAGGTGTAGGCGTTAGTTTTCTTTTCAGAGGCATTATAGAAAAATTAAACCGGCTATCCTCCTAAGGGGATTGGTAAGGATTTAAATGTAAGGTAAGAATATAGATAGGGAGTCTAATAATAGAATAATAGGTATATTATATAGACAGAGACAAATCCTTAGGGGAAAAGGAAGAGTCTATATACAAGGTAGGAAGGGTTTTCCTTAGGTATATGTAGAGCACGTGCCTTACGGGCGAGTCACTCCTAGGTTGCCCTAGGGTCGCCCGTACCTTACGGCTATATAACTATCTACTTAGGTTTTACCTAATATAATACTAAAATATTTTAATATTTATAATATAGATTCTGCTATAACTTACTATCTATAAAAAATTTTCTAACTAATTAGAAATAGGCTTAGCAGAAGTTTAAAAATTAGAATACCTAAAAGTATAGACTACTTATACCTTGGGTTAATAATCCTAGTTAACTGCTTTACTAAACGTCTATTTTTAATCCCTTACTATAAAAATATTAATACTAAAGAGGTAGCCTAATAATATATCTACTATATCTACTAAATTTATAAACTACTAAATACTATTATATCTAATCATAGGCTATAGTTAATATTAGCCCTTTAGAATAGGCTTACTTAAATCTTAAATATTAAGCCAAATTGTTTTATAGTATACTATCCTTAAATAAATAGTTAGATAGAGATTATAAATTAGTACTTAAATTAGAGACTTTAGCTCTTTATTAACTACTTCTAAAATACCTAGGCTAAATTACTACCTATAAGGGATATTATTATAGTTACCTTAAAATACCCTTAGAGTAACCCCTAGATACCTCTTAAATAGTTATCAGTTATATACTAGAGGTATATACCTATAATATATAATCTCTATAATCCTAGAGACCTTACCTTCTTAAGGACTTATCTCCTCTATAACCTATCTTATTCTTATAATTATACCTTATAGCCCCCTAACTATAATATCTCCTTATACTACCCCTAATAAACTATACTTAAGTAACTCTACTTTATAACTCTATAAAATTTATACCTATTTAGCTAGAAATAGAGTATTTACTATATATAGGCCTTAACTAAAATAGACTAGAAGGGCTATAAACTATATATAAAAGACTATATTATAAAAAGACCTAGTAGTATACTAAATACTTAGAAAAGGCTTAAAAAGTAGCCTATATAAATATAGAAAAAGAAACTAATAGAGTAACATAGTCTAGGTTATAATAAAAAACTAAAAAATAAAACGGTTTAGCTAAAAGCTAGACTATTAGATATTAAGATTATATAAGATATTTAATAAAGTAGGCAGTTTATATAAGATTAAACTCCTAGATTTAATTAAGGTATAACTTATTTTATTACTAAATAAGCTATAAAAGGCCACTATAGACTCTTTATTAGGTTATATTAACCTACTCCTAGTATTAACCTAAATTAATAGTAACAATAAGTAAAAGATAAAGAAATAATAGTTTATAAACCTATAAGGGGAATACTAAGTACTATATTTATTAGAAGGGATATAATAATAATAATTTATTACTTAAAGTCTAATTTATATCTCTATTAGGCCTATATAGACTACTTCTTATATATAGGGAGAAAACTCTATTTAAGAAAACCCTATAATCTATCTCCCTACCTTTTAGGACTTACCTACTCAGTACCTATAAAGCGCCTACAACTTACCTATAGTACTCTACTACCTTACTTTTTAACCTTTTTAGGAACTACTACTACTCTAATAAGCCTATAGATGCGCCAGTATTATAAACTTTACTCTACTACTATAGAGTTGTTAGGAGGCACCTATTACTCCCCCTTTACCTTTTATTACTATTTCCTTTATAACCTAGAACTAGTCTAGTATATTTTAGCTAATAAACTACTAAGTAACTACCTTAAGACATTTTTATATTAAGAGTAGTATATTATAGTTCTCTATACTAGCTACTAAGAGTATTACTTCTTAGTTAGTATATAAGGGGCATAATAGTATTACGTATTTTAGTAACTATCTTAGCTAGGTTTTTTTTATTTTTTATATCTATTATATTATACTATATATAATACTATATATATAGCCTCTAGGCTATAGCGCTATAGCTTTATATATATAAATCCTTCCTAGGCAACTTAATATATACTAACAACTATATCCTAATAGTTTATAAACCCCTATATACTAGGGGTTTACAGCTCCTTAGTAAAAAAAAAAATACTAAGTTACTATAACTATTAGGTAATAAGAAAATAGTAGAAAAGATTATAAGAAATATAAAATCCTAACACCTTTCCCTTTCCTTTTATAATTTATTTCTATCTTTTTACTTTTTATTATCTATCTATTAAGAGCCTAATAGGAGTTATCTCCTTCTAATAATTCTACTATTATTAACTACTTTTTAGTAGCTATCCCTATTATTAGTGTTATAGGGTAACTCACTAATACTACTTAAGTAGACATAGTAAATGTTAGTTGTAAAGCTTATTGTTTAGAATTAGGGGGTGGGTGAGGAACCTAAGGTTCCTCACTATACTAGTGCCGCGGTGACACGTGACGATACGTAACAACCGCTTACCTTATTCCCAACACTAGTAACTCTTCTTTTATAGTTGCCATCTATATATACTTATAGATTGCTACTATATAAAGATACAAAGCTAAGGAAAAGAAGAAGAAGAAATAAAGGGAAAAAGGTAGTATAGGTAGATATATGGGTTCGTGCGAAGATGTTAGTTCCACTTACCGCTCTTAGCCGAGCTAATAGCAATTTTCTATCCCAGGGATAAAAAATCCTAATTAGCTAGCTTAATAAATAGCGTTAGCAGAACTCTATACCGCCACCCAAATTAATTAGGCGTGGCGCTCTTAGTAAGAATCTAACTAATTAGATAACTTTAACTAGTAGTTAAAGTTCTATAAGATCTTAACTTCTTTAAATTTCCCTTTTAACCCAACCTTTAACTCGTATATATAGAGTATTTATATTAACAAACATCTCTAGTGCCTTATTTAGGTTTACCTTTATTATTATATCTACCGGGTTATCTTAGCTATTAATCTATCGGATCTTAAAGAGTTCTTAATACTTATAGGACTACTAAAGTGCTATAATATTAATTATAAGGCGCTTCTCCTTTGTGGTATTAAGCTTAACTAAATACTTATAAAGGGAATATAAGTCGGTGCACACAATTATAGGGATAATAGGAAATTTAAGTCGATCTATAATTATCTTAAGGGTAGTTCTAATTGCAATTACTATATTAACTCCACTAACCATTCTATATATCTCTAACGCTAGAACGCTTTAAGTAACGCGTTTATTCTTAGTTAAGCTCTAATAGATAAGATTACTATGGATTATAAAGTTATTCTCTCCGGTAGATTTATTTGCTATAATAATCTTATATCCTAGCTAAGAGCTAAAATCTTTATTATTTGCGAACGATCTATTAACAAACACAAATAGCTTGGCGGTAGGAAGATTAATAGGTACGTAGAGTAGTCCCTAATTAAGATAGTTTATTTACCAGGAAAAACGCTTATTTAGGTTAAAAACATTATCCTTAGTTAGTTCCTAGTGTTAGGCGGCAATAGAGAGATTAAAGGAAGCTTTAGGTTAATAAATAGAAGCTATATAAGCTCCGCGAGCGTATTACTCCATATATCCTTACTTTAGAGAATTAATATTAATAACGTTAATCTTCTTGCCTTAACCTTTCTGGCATAGGGCAATAGAATCCTTGTTTAGGGAAATAATATATCTATTAAAGAGTAATAGTATTGTTAAATTAAGTCTTTCCTTTAGCTTTACTATAAGGTTTGCCTTTACTAGCTTATCTTCTTTAAGAGCTAAGAATTAGTCGTCTCCTAAGATAATTATATTATCCGTTTATATGCCGACAATTCTAAATAGAGTTCCTATAGCTATAATAAGGAAGTAGGGATTAAATATAGAAGTAGTTATTAAAAGCTTTTCTTTATAGTGCTTACTATAAGTAGCCTACTAATAAGTTCCTACCTCTATAATTCTATATAGTGGCTTAAGTATAACTATAATTATATCTTCGGGATATTAGTGGCGAATTTACTCTAGAAGGTATGCTAGTATTAAGCGCTAAAGGCGTATCTCTAATTAGGTATAGGCCTAGGTAATATCTTATAAATAAACCGCTATTTTATTCTTTATTAAGGAGGGAGCTAGCGTAATAATAACTTGCTAACTAGCTTATTAAATTATAAGGAATTGTATAAGAATTACTTCCTTACCGTTATTGTTATAACCTTAAATAACTAGCCTTAACTTCTTAAATAGGGTATTAGTAGCTTTGCCTTTAATCTTATTAACTATTCTTAACCTAAATATATAAACCCTATTAAACTTAGTAGGGTTATACTTTTTAAACTTAAAGACTCCTCTTATAATAAAACCGTTAATCTCCTACTTATTAAATACTTAGAAAGGAGCTCTTAGAGTTATAATACGGCCTTCCTTTTAGAGCTGTTTTATAAGCTTAAAGTTAGCCTTCTCTTTAGCTATTATAAAGGCTATTAATAGCTTAACTCTATTCTTAATAGCGGTAATAAGTTGCTCTTTAAAATTAATAAGGTGTTAGCGGTTTTGTAATTCTTTCGGGCAACCTTTACCGCGTCGTAGTTATGGCGTATCTACTATAGTTATATTAGGGTTGTAGTCGCCTTCTAGGGCATATTAATCGTAGTTCTCCTCTAGGGCATCTTCTAGGGTATCTTCTAGGGTATCCTATAAAGGCTTAGAACTATTATCTTTATAATAAGGCTTAATAATAGTTAAACGGAATTAAGTAGGTTTATAAGGTATCTAAAGAGTATAAGTCTAACTATTAATTATAATAAGTTTATATAGGCCTAACTATTTTCCCTTTTTACGCTATACACGTACCTTAGATTAGAGTGGCAGATTAAGTATAATTAAGGTATTTAGGCCATTTCTTATTCCTAGTGCGTTATTAACCTAGCGCGTAGTATAGAGACGTTGTACCTCCTTTATTGCCTTATAAATTACCTTAGCTTATTATATAATAGAGGGAGATAGTAGAGAATTATTAGTTATTTAAGGGTAGGCGTTAAAGACTAGTAACATAGGTACGAGCCTATCTGGGCTAGCGGTATTATTAATAGCCTTAACAGCCATCTATAGAATAAGCTCTTCGCTAGTACCCTTTAGTTCTAAAGAAATAATCTTATATACGCGGCGTAATGGTATATAGTATCGTTTTACCTTTCCGACACTATTATATACCTTAATAGGGACTTCCTTAACCTTAATTGTTATTACCTTTACCTATTATTAAAACTCTNTANATAANAAGTTCTTTNCNATATTATAAATAATTTAATTAGGGGGTCCTAGGTAGATATTAATCTAATATAATTAAAGAGTATCCTATACGTTCCTAGCTAATATATCTTTTAAAAAGCGTGCGGCTTAGAAGGAGGTTAAGAAGTTAATAACTTAAAGTACTAGCTTACCGCTAAGATATATAACATCTATAATAATATAGAAGTTAAAGTTATAGTTGTCTTTAAGGGTAAACTTAAATCGGCTGGGGGACTTCTGGTTTATTTGGCAGTAATAGTAGTACTTTATAAGATATTTAATCGCCTTAACCTTAACTTTATGACCTGCTTATTAAAGAACCCTAAATAGTTGGTAAACGAATAGGTGGCTAAAATAATGATATAGTTGACGTAGCTCTAACTTAGTTAAGTAACTTTAAGCAACGCTCCTTTTTAGCTATTAAAGGAGCAACTAAAGGTAACCCCACTTGCGTATAACGGGCACCCGATTATCTCCCTAAATAAGTATATTCTTAAGGTTATTAAGCTTAACGCCTAATTTATTTATATCTTAGATGCAAAATAGGAATAGGGTATTCGTGGGAATAATATGGAAAGTAATATATCCTAACGGGGTTTGGACCTTAATTATGCCGAAAAAGATTATAGTACCCTTACTAAAGTAAATTATATATTAGCCTGCCGTTAATTAGTTAATCTAAATAGAACTATTAAGCTGCTAAAGAGCTTAGACTTAAGGTTCTCCTACTATAGATACTCCTGCGGCTTTAGTATCTAGTATAATACCATAAAAGACGTTTGCTAAGTATCTATCATTAAAGGAGAATGCGGAACTTTCCTTTAGCTTGTTAAAGATATCTAACCTTATAATAGAATAGAGCGTAGATTAGTTATTAAGGATAGCAACGGTTTATATGCTATTTACCTCACTATACTCGGTAAAGTATTAATTAGGAGAGTAGTCCTTAATTTCCATATCTATAAGGAGCTATTTAGCCTTGTTAATCTCACCCTTAAGATCTTCTTCGCCTTTATATTAAACTAGGAAGCTTTGGAAGTAGGCTATAGTAACTTCTTAATTTCTGACGTTTTGTATATTCTGGCGAAACTTATTATATACCTCCTTTTATCTATTAAGGGGGTGTCTAGTTAATTAGTAATTTGGCTTCTTATAAATATAGCATTTCTTTTACTAATTATTGCGAAATAAACCTCCACAAGGACCTCCATAATTGCTTTATAGTTAACGTTAATTATACCCTCTATTATATCCCCTGCCACGACCACTATATATTTAATTAGTCTAGTTATAATTATATTAGTCGGCTAGGTCGATTAAAGTAGGTTAGAGTTAGGTATTAAATTATTATACTTTTTAAGAGCGTAGGGCGGTACTAATAAAGGATTTTAATTAAGTATATACTCCTTTATAAGTACTTATAAGGTTAAAGAGAGTAAGGTTATATTCTTTAATACTTTAGTATACGCTAATAACTTAATTATATAGGCTAAAGTCCTTTTAATATAATTTAGATAAACTACGCTAAATTATTTAGAGTTAATTAAAGAGTTTTTGAAGATAATCGAGTCAAAAGGCACCTAGGTTTGTAGCAATAATTCTTAAAAAGGTAGTCTCTCTCCACTTCAATATATACTACTGTTTATTCTCCTCTATTTTAAAGTAGCATCTTATTTTATATATTATTTAGTTAAAATTATATCCTTTTCCTACCAAATAATTATAATAGAAGGTACTAGCTTAGCCCTTAAGTATAACTAAATAAGTAATGTGGTATTAATTGGGTTCTAGTCTAACCTTCTAGCAATAGTCGTAGAAGATACATAACTTTAAATTAAGGATATTATATAGTTCTCCGCTAAACTTCTTCTCCTATTCTAAATAGAGCTTTATAAGCTCTATAAGCATTTTTAAGGTACCTCCAATTAGTATTTAGCTGTATTGTATTATAGGCTGCAATAGTAATATAGATCTAGTTAGCGGAGTTTAAAGGTTATTAAACCGCGAAGCAAGGGGATCTTACACTTATTAAGGGTTATTAATTAAGGCTGTGGGTTAAGCTAGTTAATATAGGGAAGTTAAAGACAGAGGTAGAGGCGATGGATATAGAATATTAGAACTTATACCTAGAGCGATAGAGTTAAAACGCGTCTCTAGTAGTATATTACTTAGGTTCTATCGTAATTTAAGCTTCTTTATAGTGTGTAGTTAGTACTTAATCTCTTATAGAGTCCATTTATGCTCTTCCTTTGCATTAATAATATATTCCTAAATATTGTCCCTAATACTACCCCTATCTATAGGAACAAATACTCTATATTCCTAAAGGAAGTTACGGAAGTCCTATATAATATCTTTATTTATAGGAACCTATGTTTCCTTTATTTATCTAATAAAGTCCTCCTTTATATAATACTATAGCGCGGTATTATCGTATTTGCTGTCTTTATAGTGTTCTATACGGTATACTAAGAATCCATTTAGGTCCTATTGCTTAGCGGTTACAAAGTTAGTTATAGCTCTGTCCTATATCTCCAGGTTAATATCTTTCTTATACTTCTTTAGATAGGTTAACGCTATAGTAGGTAGAATTAACAAGGTATTATACGTCAAAGGTAGGTAGGATTTTCGGTTTTATAGGATCTCGTAGGTTTGCTGTCTAAAGGTAGGCAATTTAAGATATTATTCGACGCGTTTTGGACGTTAACTTAGGACCTTAGGTTTAGTAATACTTCTAACCTAAAGTACTTAACTAAATCTTCGTAAACGTGATTGTTCTATATAATGGACGCAACTTAGTATCTTCTAGTACTTAGTAATACTTCTATTACTAGTTTTCCATAAGTTTAAGGTAGTATAGTATTGCCGGGATCCATTCCATATAAGCGCATATAACACCCCTATACAAGACTATCTCTTCTATTAATAACCTAGCTGCTCTATAGTTGACTGTGTATTCAACCACTAATTAGTATTGGTATTATAGGGTAACTCACTAATGCTACTTAAGTAGATATAGTAAATGTT
Source organism: Cenococcum geophilum 1.58 (assembly GCF_001692895.1). Taxonomy (NCBI): domain Eukaryota; kingdom Fungi; phylum Ascomycota; class Dothideomycetes; order Gloniales; family Gloniaceae; genus Cenococcum; species Cenococcum geophilum. The sequence goes on from NW_027137596.1 coordinate 1,084,529, forward strand.
AGTTATAAAGCTTATTATTTAGAATTAGGGGGTGGGTGAGGAACCTAAGGTTCCTCACTACGCTAGTGCCGCGGTGACACGTGACAATACGTAACGACCGCTTGCCTTATTCCCGACACCTATCCTATCTAAGAATAAAAAGAGCACTTCTTTTCCTTTCCTTATATAAAATAACTTCCCTAAAGAAAGAGAAGAGCCTAGTTACTTCTATATTTTCTTCCCCCACTTTCTATATATACTATAGTCTAGTAGTAGGTGCTTAGGGATTTATATAGTATTATATTCCCTAAAATATCTACCTTTTTTATCTTTCCCTATTATTTTAAAGAAGGATTTAAAGTAGCCTTTTTCTGGTTTTAGCTAAAAGAATACTAACTATAGCTTTTTAGGATATCTATTTTTAGGAGCTTTAAAAGAAAAGGAATAGCTTCCTTTATAGGTCCTAGTATAGTATTTTTCTTTATTTTTATTCTGCTACTAGTTATTTTTCTACTATTTTAGTATTTTTTTTCTCTTACTACTCCCCTTATATAGGCTAAGGAGGTATAAAAAGAATATCTTTTTCTTTTAGAGAGGCCCTTTTTAGCTAGCTTATCTACTATTTTATTTTTATAGATTTTTAANTAGCTAGGAACCTAATAGAAGTTAATAGAGATATTTTTACTAGCTAAATAGAAGTAGCTTTACGTAATTTTAAAGACTAGTTTTTATTCTCCTATAAGAGAATTAATTTATAATTTTTTAATAGCTACCTAGCCATCTATAAAGATATAAACTTATTTCTCTTTTAGTCTTTATTATTTTAGGTATTTTAGGGCCCTATAGATTATATAAAGCTCTATATTTATAATTTTTATATAGGGTCCGAAATTTTAGTTTATTATATATTTAATTATATTCCTCTTTCCTATCTTATATATAGCTACTATACTTATTTTACTATTTTAGAACTATTTGTATAGTATATATCTATTAGGTCCCTCTCTAAAGGTTTTTATAGATTTTTTACTAGTCTTAGATATTCTTATATAGCTTTTCCTTTACTACCCTCTAAGATAGAAAAGAATAGAGAAATAGGGCGAGATAACGGTTTTTGCTATTTTAAAGAAATTCTCTTCATTTTCTAATTTTAAATTAGCTATATTTTTAGCTATAAGAGATACTTTATAGTAGAGTTTCTAGGGCTAAAATTAGAGCCATAACTAGCTACTAGCTTATTTCTATTTTTATTAATCTCTTCTATATAAACCTTAATTATATAGTTTTCCTTAAATTTTAGGATTCTTAATACGTAGTTATTGTAAAGCCTTTTAAATCTAATTCTAGGAGGAGGAATAAAGGCTTTAATCTCTATAGCTTAACTAGAAGATCCTCTAGATACTCTTAAGACTATTTTTAGGGCCTTATTCTATAGAGATAAACTTCTTTAGGTATTACCTAGTATTCTAATTAAACAGAAGGCTACTTTTCCTTTAGAGATTCTTACTTCTGTATATTATTTAAATATAAGCTTAGAGTTTAGAAATACCCCTAGATACCTAACTAGGGGTTTAGGGGATATCTCTATATCTCCTAGTTTTAGCCCTTTTTCTATAGTAGTATATTTACTATAAAAGTATATAAGCTCTATTTTACTAATATTAAAGCTAATAGCGGCTTCCTTAGCTCTAGATATTAGCTTTAAATGCTATTCTCTCTAGCTTTTTATAATTAGATTTAGTGTCTTCGCTAGCTATATTTATATCTTAAGCTACCTACTAAAATACTTACCTAGTAAAGCCAATCTTTTAGTCCTATTATTCCTGTTCTTAAGAGTATTACTATTATATTTTCTACCTTTATTCGGCCTTTTTAGAGCCCTTAAGTATTAACTATACTATAGCTTAGGTTCCTCTTCTCTAAGTTAGCCTCTATACCTTTAACTCCTATATACTTCTCTAGTATTAGTTTAACTAGTATTATATTACGGTAGATTAGAAAGGATATAACTTAAACCCTACTTAGTGCTTTATATAGAACTTTAGAGATAGTCCCTATAAGCTCTAAAAGTTATATAACTATTACCCTAATAAACTTAGATAGTTAAAGTACCTAGATAAGTAGATAAAATACTAGGATAGTAAGAATAATAGATTACCTATAGAATATAAAGATAAGAACGCTTAATAGGTATAATACAGATATATAAAGCTTAAGGGTAGGCTTTTTTTAAGGGAGTGTAATATTAAGGTACTAGTAGGAAATAGTAGTTAGTTATAGTTATAGTAGATATAGAGGTTATATAATTTTTATATAACTAAAGACAATATAAAACCCCTACTTTAAATAGTATTACTATTCTTCTTTCCTTTTTCTAACTTTAAATCCTTACTAATAGATAATCTAATTATATAGGCTTATATATATCCTCCTTGCTATACTTATACCTTAATTAACTAGGTTACTAATAATTATACTTTTATCCTTTATTTTTAATATCTTTATATCTTTACTATATCTATATATAGTAATAGCTATAAACCTATAGTCTTTAAAGTTTAGGCTTAGTAGAGTTAATATAGAGATATTATATAGCGTATAAGTATAACCTAGTAGTTATTAAAGCATTATAGGTAGTAGTAAAAAGTTTTTATATAGGATAGTAAGATCTTAAAAACGACTCCTACTAATACCCCTTTATAAAATAATAGCTACTATATACTTCTATTTTAGGTACCTATATAATCCTTATAGATATAATATAGATTCTAATCTCTAATAAAAAGTATTAATAACCCCTTATATTAATAGACGAACTATTAAATAAATTAACTATATACCCCTTTCTAATCCTTAAGGCAATCGCCTATAGAGCTTATAGTTAATTACCGTCTATACTATATTCTACCTATTAGCTTAAATTATAACCCTATAGTTTACCTATCTTCTTTCTATAACTAGTTACCCTAAAAAGAGCTTAGTAACTAGGGCTTAGGTATAAAAGATCCCTAGTATATATATATCCTACCTACCTCTTAGTATTACAAAGCTAGTTAGAAGTAAACACTATTATACCTTTAATAAGCCTTATAGATAGGAGAGAGGTATATAGTAATATATAAGTAGGTCCTCGAAATCAGACTCTGCACCTATACGTGGTGAGGCCTACGAACCTACTAGTCTTCGGACTCAGTAGAGCCAACGCAGAGACGTCACACAGCTGCGGATAGGACCTGGTGGTGGTTGTGAGCGTTCTAGGCGGTGGTGAAAAATTTTCAGATAGTGAGATCTCGAAAACCACTACTGTTGGCCCTCTACAATTTAGCTACACTGTTCTCCTATTCCAACCCTATATAATCCTCGCGGATACATATAGAATTTAACGTCCCCCAACCCCCAATTGAAAGTATTAACGACCTCACATTAATAAACGAACGCGGATAAACAAACGAACGAACGAGCAAATATACGGCCCCTCCTAACCCTTAGGGCGATCGCCCGCGGAGCATACGGTCACTCGCCATTAACTATTAAATACTAAGAAAAACCTAGCAGCCTAGACGACACCGTACGGTTTTCCTGTCTCCTCTTAAGGAGTGGTGACCCTTGGCGAGGGCCTAGTGACTGGGGCCTAGGCATAAAAGATACCCAGGCATACACGTCCCGCTCGCCTTATAGTATAGTGTAGTGGTAGTTTATGGATAAATCCCCCTTACGCCTTCAATAGGCCCTAGGGGGGGGGAGGCATAGCGTATATAGCAATGGTTAGTAAGAGATAGCACACAGGGGACGGTCAATAATATGGGAAACGACAACAACAATACACGGCAATTGATCGGCAAGGCCTAGCTGGGACGTAGTGAACCCCAGCTTAGGATAAGCTGGAGAGGGAAGCAGTAGTACCCAAGGAGTTCAAAACATCCAAGGAGACAGAACGTAGCCGTAGGCCCGCAGGGCCGCCGCTACGGACGGATATAGCAAATCGGGGTTTTTCATCCTACTGAGGTAGCTTATAGGGTTTTTCCTCCCCCAACCTAACTGCAGGGTTTTCTTCCTATAAATACACAAGTTTTCCCCCTATAACGGAGTAGTCTGCGTAGGCCTAGATAGGATCCGTATCAGACGTTAATTAAAGAACTACTACTAATATATAAGTAATAACGTGTATTTTTTTTTAAAATATATATACCTATTATATTATATTATATATATAGCCTCTAACTAATAGCGCTATAGTTCTATATATCTAAATCCTTTATAGGTAGCTTAATATATACTAGCAGTTATATTCTAATAGTTTATAAACTCTTAGATTAGGTATTTATAGCTCCCTAGTAAAGTACTAAGTTACTAATAATAACTAAGTAATTAAAAAATGGTAAAAATAGTATAAGAAACCCTATCGCTTAACCCTATCCCATTTATAGTTAATATTTATTTTTTACTCTTTAATATATATTCTTTACTATAACGTAATCCACAAGCAAGCTGGCACCACAAGCATCCTGGCACCCTTAAAACTCACCAAAAGTTTAAAAATCCATACTTTAATATCTTAACAACTACTTAATAATAAATTCTAATAATTTATATTTGGATTTTTATATACATTTTGCAGCTTCTATTAAAGTTGCATAGCACTTGATTTAGTAGTTTTTAAGATATTATAATTTGGGGGCCAAAATAAGCCAAATTACCATAATACGACTATATCTTAAGAACCACTAAACTAATTACTATGCAACTTTAATAGAAGCTATAGAGTGTATATGAAAGTCTAAATCTAAATTATTAAAAATTATTATTAAGTGGTTGTTGAGATATTAAAGTGTGAATTTGGTGGGTTTTAAGGGTACCAGGATGCTTGTGGTGCCAGCTTGCTTGTGGATTACGTTAGCTTTAATAATAAAAAATAAACTAAGAAAATAACTAGAATAGCGAGAGGCGTAGAAGGTCTACGCTAGACGGATATATAGCTCCCTTATTATTAGCGTACTTATATTAAAAATATAGGAACTCCTTATCTAAAAAGTAATTATTTTAAATAGCCTTATATATAGTATAAGGCTCTATAACTATAGCCTACGCCTAAAAAGATACTTTTACTACTTATAATAGAGATATACCTAATCTATATATAGAGCGTAAGCGTACTATAAATACTAGTAAGCCCCTATAATATAAGGGAGTATATAAAATAAGACTATATAAGATATAGTAAATAAATAAATATATTAAATATAAAAGATATAGATAAAAGTATAATAGCTACAAAAATGGCTATACGCTATATTATATAAATAAAAGAAATAGGTAATAGGTTAGGGAGATATTAAGGTCCTTTTAGCGACCCCTATCTTTAATATTAAAGGGTTAAACTAGTTAACTAAAGCTATAATAGGCTAGAAGCAGCGCTATATAATATCTCTAGACTAAGTAGGGATATAAGGAAGAATATACCCTATAGAAAGGCCTATAAGGATAGCTATAAGTATAAGGCTAGGCTAGGTAAAATATACGTAGCTAGCGTATAAAGGGTATACGGCTAACTAGTAATAGTAGAGGATGGGACTAAAGTAGTAATAGATATTAATATAGAAAATAGGGAAGAAATATAAGATATAGAAATAGAAAGCTCTATATATATAATAAGTAGTAGCTAGGGAATAGATATAAAAGATAAGAGAACTAATAACCTAAATAAAAATAAATAAGGGGAGAAAAAAAGGTAAAAGGTTTTTATAAAAAGTCTAAAGGGGAAATAAAGGGTCCTTATAGGGGATTTATAACTTAATAATTATATAATATAACTATGGTAATATAAACTACTAGTTTATAAGACCCCTACTTAATAGCCTAGACCTAGAAAAACACTATATCCTTATAGTATAAGAACTATTCTATAGTACCTATATACTATTAATATACTATCCCTAAGGTTTTTACCTCCTATATAAACTAAAAGCAGCTATATATATACTTTATAGTTTATAAAGCTATTAGCCTAGTTATATAGTTAACCTAGATATTGCGGCTATAATAATCTAAATATATAGGGGACTAGTATAGATTATTAATATATATAATATAAGGACTATAAAAGCACTATAAATAGAAAATATTATAACTATAATAAGCCTTATTTATAACTAAAGATATAAAGTTTATCCTACTAGGTTATATAAACCTCTATTACCCGCGGTAGGGATATATCTATATTACTACTAAACTATAGGTAGAGAGCTTATTAGAAGCTATATATAGTTAAGGCCTTAAGCTAGCTACCCCCTTAGGGGTAACTACTTAGTAAAGAGGTATAATTAAGAGTATAATTGACTTTATATTTAGAGATAAAGGCTTATATTAAGGGTTTAAGAAATATATTTATCTATATACGCCTAGACCTAAATACTAAGATATAACTAAGTAGTAAAAGATATATAATTAAAAGGCTTAATATATATAGCTTTATTAATACCATTAAGTAATAATTTTAAACCGTTTAAGAAATCTAACCTAGTAAGTTATACTAACTACCCTATAGAAAATTAACTAGAGGCTAAAAAAGATCTAGCTAGTAATTTAAAATAGGCTTAAAAAACACTACTTAGAATTAAAGCTAGGCCCCTATACGCACTATATATAGTCTATATAGTATATAGTCCTTATAGTTAACTAGTAAAGAGTAAAAAGAAAATATATAAGAAGTTAAAAACCTAAAGATAAGAGATAATATAAAAATATAAGGAACTAGCTAAAGAATATCCTAAAGTATAAAATAAGAAATAACTAAAAATAATTTACTAAGAAATATACTATTAACCTAAACTTCCCCTATAATAAGAGCCTCTAGGTAATAGTAAAATAAATAGGGAAAAACGTAGAATACTTTTATAATTATTACCCCTATAAAGAACGGGCGAGATATAGACTATAAATACTAATAATAAGAAAGTGAAAATCCTTATAGAGAGATTCTTTCCCTAGCTAGCTTTAGTAGGCCTTAGTAATATTATAAAAGATGTGCTGATAACCTACCTTTAGGTTAAAAGCAATATAATAATAAAAGAAATAGCTAAAACTATTAGACGCCTCCCTAATATTAAAGTATTAAAATTAGATAAGATTATAAATAAGGCCCTAAAGGCCTATAAAGAATTAATAGCCTTCTAGCTAGCGAATATAGCTAAAGTGTACTTTATAATAGGACACTATCTATAACTTAGAAGAACTATAATAATAGTTATACTATATAAAGAAAGTAAGGTAAACTACTTAACCCTAAGAAGCTACTAGCCTATTATACTAGAAAATACTCTTAGTAAGATTTTAGAAAAGGTAATAGCGGACTATATAATAGATATATTTAAAGAATATGCCCTACTTTATAAAACAAAATAGGGGTAAGAGGGAAATACTTAACGCTATTAGTACTTACCCTACTTACTATAGACTTAATAAAAAGACTATATAGTATTAATGCTTAGCCTAAATATTAGCGACGTCTTTAATAATATGTCCTATAAGTACCTTCTCTATACCTTTAGAATAAAAGGCCTTTTAAAGTAGACTATATAATTTATATAGAGATTCTAAGGCTAAAGAAAAACCTTACTAGTCTTTAGTAAATACTAGAGCCCCCTTATTAAAGTATAATAGGAATACTATAGAGATTACCCCTCTCGCCTATACTTTTCTTTTCTTTATAAGTAACCTACTTAAATTCTTTAAAAAGGGATAACCTAGGGGATATATTTCGTTAATAATATAAACCTAATTATATATAGCTATAGAATACTATAGGATACTATAAAAAGCTATAATACTAATATAGAGTAGGTAAAACAATATAGAGCCTAATTTATACTAAATAAATATTAGCTAATATATTTATAAGGAAAAGTAACTAATCTATAAACCTTTAATATATAAGGCTTTAGAAAATAACTAACTTAGGGGTAAGAGTACTTAGTATATAGGTAGATAGTAAGCTCTAGTAAAACGTATATATAAAGTATGCAACCTATAGGGGTTAGATATAGTTTAATATAATATTTAGGATTATTAGCTCTATATAAGGTCTATACTTTTAAAGATTATAGAGGTATGGTTTAAAAGTTCCTAGCCCCCCTATATTATGCGCTGGTATTTAGTAGTTTAGTTTAGCGTAAGCGATACTTAGTGTATACCGCGGGGTTAAGGTATATACTATAACCCCCCGGTATATAAAACTCTCCCCTTAATACTATACTCTATAAGCTTTTAAAATCTATTAAATCCTTAATATATCTTACTGTTTATAATAGGTAACTTATATTATATCTATATAAGGGCTTAGGTCCTAACTATAAAGATTTATAATAGAAGAGTTATAGCTAAAGCTATAGCAGCGTGCTCTAAAGAAGGCACTAGTAGTAATAGCTAAAAGTGCTACTAGAACTACCCTTACTGCTATTTTCGCGATATAAGAAGCTTATAAACTATCTTAAAAACCGCCCTAAGAACCACCTTAAGAGCCTCTAGAGTTACCTCCTAAATTACCTCCTAGACTACTATAAGCTCTACCTCTAAAGCTATAATAAAACCTATAACGCCACCTACTAATTAAGCTACTTAATAATACGTTTATTAAGCCTAAGTAAGAGCTATAATAGTAGTAGGAGATATAGTAGTAGTAGGCTAAGTTATTAAAAGAAAAGAAGCTATAGTAATTGGCGAGGGACTAGATAAGGTGCTAGATAAGGTACTATATAAATAAGGAGGCGAGGTAGTAGGTAGAAGTAGTAATTCTATATATTATTACTATACTTAGTAGCTATTATAATATTATATATCTATACTCTTATTATAAAGAGATATAATCTATCTTTTATACTAGCCTTATTCCTAATCTAAAACGCTAAAAAGTAATATTACAGCTTATTAGTAGCGCATTTATAGTATAGAAAGGCTAGGAACTTTTAAACTATACCTTTATATACCTACTATATATAGCGAGTATCTGGCTAACTATAACATATAGCTTTAGTATTTAGGCTATTAAAGAAACTAAAAAGTTTCCCTCTAAAACGCTTTTTAAGCCACTTTAAAGCGTTTAAATAGTATATTTTTAGAGAATAATATATAGATATAAGCGAACGGCTATAGCACTAACTTGAAAAAGAAAAATATAATAATAATAATAATAATTCATTGCTTAACGTCCGATTTAGATCCCTATTGGGCCTACGCGGACTACTCCTTATATACATGTGGGGAGAAAACTCTATTTAAGAAAACCCCGTAATCTATCTCCCCGCCTTTTGGAACTCGCCTACAGGGCGCCTGCGAGGCGCCTACGAGTCACCTATAGTGCTCCTACTACCTTACTTTTTAACCTTCTTAGGAACCACTGCTGCCGTAACAAGCCTACGGACGCGCTAGTATTGTAAACTTTACTCTACTGCTATAGAGTTATTAGGGGGCACCCGTTACTTGCCCCCCTACCTTCTATTACTATTTCCTTTATAACCCGGAACTGGTTTAGTATATTTTAGCTAATAAGCCACTAGGTAACCGCCTTAAGGCCTTTTTATATTAAGAGCAGTATCTTATAGTTCTTTATGCTAACTACTAAGAGTATTACTTCTTGGTTAGTATATAAGGGGTATAGTAGTATTACGTGCTTTAGTGTCTATCTTGGCTAGCTATATTTGCATCTTAGGCTACCTACTAGGACACCTACCTAGTAGAGCCAGTCTTTTAGTCCTATTACTCCTGTTCTTAAGAGTATTACTATTATATTTTCTGCCTTTATTAGGCCTTCTTAGAGCCCTAGAGTATTTACCCCCTATAGCGTTAACTATGCTACGGCTTAGGTTCTTCTTACCTTAGTTAACCTTTGTACCTTTAACTTCTATACGCCTCTCTAGCGTTGGTTTAGCCAGTATTGTATTGCGGTAGTTGGTTTCCCGGCGTTCTTTTATGCTTTACTTTAGCTTTTTTCTCTCTCTTACTGTTGTCCTTACTAGCCTCTTACGCGTTTCCCTTCCTCCTCTATATAGGCCTAGGCCCTAAAGCAGTACCATTCTTCTTCTGCTTTCTTTACCTATTTCTCTAATATATCTTCCCTACTTTAGGGTTATTGGTTTGTTCTCCTATAAGGCGCCCTAGAGTCCCTCTATAGTTTATTTAGGCGTATCTTAATATACTTTATAACATTAGAGTTGCGTTCCTTTTGCGCCCTTTATATTACAGCGGCTTTAATATATAGTTGTAGGGGGGGAATATTAGCTTCCTTCTCAAGTAGTGCTGTAGCCGTTCGCTTATATCCGCCTATTATACTCTAGAGGTAGGCTGTTTAGACCTTTTAGAGTGGTTTAAGGAGCAATTTAGGGGGGCCTTTCTTAGATTCTCTAATGGCCTAAATACTGGACCTATACGTTATGGTTAGCCGGACAACTGCTATATATAGTAGGCGTAACCTCTAAAAGCATAGGCCCTATGTAGAATTAACGATCCTAGATAATGCGATATACTGTGCTTAGCCCTTACGGGCCGCTTAGGCCGTATATGCGCTCTACCGGAGCTTACTGTCTACCTATACTCCTAATACTCTTAGGCCCTAAACTGGCTGACCCCTAAAGCCTTAGATGTGAATTATGTGCTAAAGATCTATAGATTAGTTGCGTTTTCTTATAAAATGGATTAGCTAGTACTTCTCTAGTAAGAATTAGACTCTATATTGTCTTGCCCATTCTATATAGGTATTATAAGCTTTCTTTAGCATTTTGTAATTCTCTACGGCTATTAGCCTATATATAATTAGGTTTATGTTATTAACGAAGCCTATCCCCTAGGTTGCCCCTTCCTTAAAGGAGTTAAGTAGGTTGCTTATAAAGAAAAGGAAAAGTATAGGCGAGAGGGGTGATCCTTATAGTATTCCTGTTGTAACTGCGATAGGGGGGCTTTAGTATCCGCTAAAGACTAATAATGTTTCTTTTTGGCCTGTAAACCCTTAAATAAATTGTATAATCTATTCTAGGAAGCCTTTTACTCTAAGGATGTATAGGAGACGCTTATGGGGTATATTGTTATAGGCGCCACTAATATCTAGGCTAAGTATTAATACTATAAAGTCCCTTCGCATCGCCTATACTAATTTAATAGTAGTAGTGAGTAGCGTAAGTGCTGATAGTGTTAAGCGGTTCTTTCTTGCCCCTATTTGGCTTTGTAGTAGTAGGGCGTATTCCTCTACTATATCTGCTATATGGTCCGCTATTACCCTTTCTAAGATCTTGTTAAGGGTATTCTCTAAGGTAATAGGGCGGTAGCTCCCTAGAAATAAGTAGTCTACTTTGCCTTCTTTACGTAGGATAAACGTTGTTATAGCTCTTCTAAGTCTTAGGTAGTAGCCTATTATAAAGTATACTTTAGCTATATCCGCAAGCTAAGGTGCTATTAGTAGTCCGCAGGTCTTTAGGGCTTTATTTAGGATCCCATCTAGTCCTAGTACTATGTTATTTAAAAGGCGGCTAATAGTTCTGGCTATTTCTTCGGTTGTTATATCACTATTAACCCTTAGGTAAGTCACTAGTGCTTTGCCTGTAATATTGCTAAGGTCTATTAAAGCTGGTTAGGGGAAAAATCTTTCTATAAGGATTTTTGCCTTCTTATTATTGTCGCTTATAGCCAGTAATTTACCTAGTCTTTGTAGGGGCGGAAGGTATAGGTCTTCTACTGGACGTCCTGCCTTTTTTTTTTGCCTATTTTGCTATCCTCTAAAGACCTTTATTATAGGGGAGGCTCAGGTTAGTAGTATACTTATTTATAAACCGTCTCCAGCTATTCCTTACTTCTTTTTTTAGGGTATTCTTTAGCTAGTTTCTTATGTCTTTATAATGTCTCTTATCTTTAGGATTATAGCTACTTATATATTTTCTTCTTGCTCGTTATTAGCTAGTAATAAGAACCGCGCATTATACGGACCATGCGTGTCGCGCATAGGGGCCCGCTTTTAAGACTGGGCAGTGCTCTTCTAACCCATTTTTAATTGCTGCCTGGATCCTTTCTAGTCTTTAGTCGATTTCCTTAGGGGTAGCTACTAAGCCTCGCTTATTTGGTATTGGGTGGATTTCTTCTAGGTCTTAAAGTTGTTATTTAACTATATTAAGGAAGCTGTCTGTCTTAAGCTTTCTTATTACATATCTTTTGCTATTTAATTATGCCTTAATATCTAGATCTAGCTGTATTTGGATGGGGATATAGTCTAAAGCGAGTGCCTATTCTTTTTTAGGGTTATACCTTTTAAGTCTCTAGTATAGGCCTTCGTCCATAAATATAAGGTTAATTATACTTCTAGCGGTACCTCATTGCCATGTAATTGCTCCTAGGGGGGTGGCTAGCTTAAGGCCCTAGGTGTCTATAGCTTTTAGTAGGCACTCTACCTATTGTTCGGCAGCAATATAGATACCCCCCCACTATAGGTGGTAGAGGTTTATATCTCCTAATAGGATAGACTCTATATCTTCGGTTTCTAGTAAGCTTATTACTAATATAATGTTCTCTATTTATAGGACCCCTTTAACCCTAGGGTTATATACATTAATAATCTAAACCGGTCCCCTATATATCTAGATTATTATAACTGTAATATCTAGGTTAACTGCCTGCCATAACTATAAGGATAGGCTGATAGCCTTGCTAATTATAAAGTATACGTATATAGCTGCTTTTAGTTTATATAGGAGCTAGAATCCTTAGGGGCAGTATATTAATTGTATGTAGGTATTATAATACGGCTCTTATATAGTAAGGATGTAGTATTTCTCTAGGTCTAAGCTGTCTAGCAAGGGCCTTGTAAGACGGTGGTTTATATTACCGCAGTTATACTATATAATGGATAGGTGGCGGACCCCTAGCGAGGGTCCTTCGCCTCTCCTTTATTCCTTACTTCCTCTATTTCTACTTTCTCTAGGATATTTAGAGCTTCTGTCTCTTATATCTATATCCTAGTTACTACTTATTTTATATAGAGCTTTTTATTCCCGTATCTTATATTCCTAGTAGCGCTTCTATATCTAAATCTATTATTATCTCCGGTTCCTCCCCTATTCTTACTAGTTAGCTATATACCCTTTAAGAGTTGGCTATAAATATTATATTTACCGTATTAAGTCTAATTCTTAATTATCCTGGTCTTAAGCTTACTATAGCTGTCCATAATAGTCTTCCTATAGGGCATCCTCTCCCTTATGTCCCCTATAACCCTTATATCCCTATATAGTCTAGTAATATCGCGCGGCAACGCTTTTAGCCCGTTAAGGCTTAGGATGGCTGGCCTAGCCCCCCGGTATTAAAGGTAGGAAATGCTAAAAAGGCACCTACGCCCCCCTAGCTTATCGCCTGTTGTTTCTATTTATATAACCTAGCGTGCAGTTATTCCTATAGCTGTTAAGCCCTTACCTTCCGTTTCCTATATTTAATACAGTCTCCTCTCTCCCACGCCTTATATATGCTTTAGTGGCAGTTTACGTATTTTATTTAGTTTTAATTTAAGCAGTTTCTTATATTATAGGGGCCTATATAGTGGCCGTAGCACACCTATACTACGCATATAGATTGGGTGTGTCCCTATTATATATAGCAGTAGCATTATTTTAGGCGAAGTTTATAGTTATAGAGCCTTGCGTTATATATAAGGCTATTTATAATAATACCTTTTTAGATAAGAAGTTTTTGCATTCCTAGTATATATATACTAATCAGGTAAAGAAAGCAGAAGAAAAATGGTGCCGCTTTAGGGCCCAGGCCTATATAGAGGAGGAAGGGAGACGCGCAAGAGGTCAGTAAAGACAACAGCAAGACAGAGAAAGGAGCTAAAGTAGAATACACAAGAATGCCAGGAAACCATCTACCGCAATACAATACTGGTTGGACCAACGCTAGAGAGGTAAATAGAAGTCAAAGGTATAGAGGCTGACTTAGGCAAGACAAACCCAAGCCATAGCATAGTTAACGCTATAGGGGGTAAATACCCAAGGGCTCTAAGAAGGCCTAACAAAGGCAGAAAACATAATAGCAATACTCTTAAGAATAGGAATAATAGGACTAAAAGATTGGCTTTACTGGGTGGGTATCCCAGTAGGTAGCCCAAGATATAAATATGGCTAGCCAAGACAAACACCAAAACACGTAATACTGCTATGCCCCCTACGCACCAATTAAGAAATAATACTCTCAGCAGCTGGCACAGAGAACTATAATACACTGCTCTCAACATAAAAAGGCCTTAAGGCGGTCACCCAGTAGCTTATTAGTTAAAATATACTAAATCAGTTCCGGGTTGCAAGGGAAATGGTAATAAAAGGCAAGGGGGCAAACAGCAGGTGCCCCCTAGTAACTCTACAGTAGTAGAGTAATAGTTTATAATACTAGCGCGTCCGTAGGCTTGTTACAGCAGCAGTGGTTCCTAAGGAGGTCAAATAGTAAGGTAGTAAAGCACCATAGGCGACTCATAGGCGCTAAGCAGGCGAGTCCTAAAAGGCGGGGAGATGGATCACGGGGTTTTCTCATTTTTCTTAAATAGAGTTTTCTCCCCACATATAAATAAGGAGTAGTCCGCGTGGGCCTAATAGGGATCCGAATCGGACATTAAGCAATGAATTATTATTATTATTATATATATGCTAATAATAAGGGAGCTATACGTTTAACCAGTGTCTCCCTAGCGAGTCTCTAGCGACCCTTATATTCTTTTATTATTCTTATTATATACTTAGTTTACATTTTCCTATTAAAGCTATTAGATTTGGGTGATCTTAAGTCCTAGTATAAGGCGTTCCGTTTATTTTACTATCTTATATATAGTTGCCGTATTATTCGCCTGGCGTCCCTTTTCTACCCTAAGGCTTAAGGGAACCACTAGGACTTTAACTAGGTAATCTTTATAGAGTACTTTTATACTAATACGTTCTCCTAGCCTATCCCCTACCCTTATAGCTTATTCCTTTACCTATTAGTCCCTTAGGGTGATTTTAATATCTCCGCTCCTAAGGTATTAGACTATAATAGCGTTATAAACCTCTTTATAAATTTCTATAAAAACTTCTATTTCTAATTATCCCCTAAGCCCCTCTACTTTCTCTATATTTAGTTATATTATAATTATATATTTAGATATTATCTTTAGGGGGGTAGGCTCCCTATACTATAGAGGCGCAGCTACAGCGGCCTAGGTACGGTTCGCCGGTAGGGAGGGATTTTATTTATTTTTAATTTTACTTAGCCGTTAGAGGATTTGGTTAAGGGTTTGCTAAAGAGGCACCTAAGGTACGCTAGATTAGCGGAGCTATTCTACTAGCTATATTAGTTCATTATAGCTAACGGTCGCTTCCCTATAACTATAGATACTAGACGCATCTAATAGGCTTTATATTTTGTTAGATGCCTTCTTAATAGAGGTCTTTCCGTTTTGTGGTATAGTATTCGCCCGTTCTTATTGTAGAGGGCTATTGCTGGGCGTGGTTCTGGTAGGCGCGCGCGAGTGCGAACCACCGTCGTTCGACGTGTGTCTCCCCTGCGATGCATGCATCTCAGGGGGATTCTCTGGGTGTTTTTCAGGGTTCTTTTGGTTGTTTTTGGTCTTTTTGGGCCGGGTGCAGCAAGAGCTCCTAATAAAAGAAAAATATATCCCCCCCTTTAGTTATATATCTAGGCTACTATAATATAGAAAGCGCTAGAGGAGTATAACTATAATATTATAAAATATATTAGGGTATACCTAAGTAGGGTATAAAAGGGCCCTAGGGCCTCTTAAGGAAGGACCTCCTAGAGTAGGAAAGATGTATTAGTAAAATAGGCGGAAGAAGTAAAAGAGAAATAGCGCCGCGCTAAGGCCTAAGCTTATATATAGAAGTAGAGAATAAATANAAGAGGCTAATAAGGATAAAAATAAAAATAAAAAAGNGAAAAGAACTAGAATAAGGTATTAAAGAATACTNAAAAGCTAACTACTANAATATAGTATTNGATAGACTAATGCTAAAGAGTTATATATAAGCTATAGGTAAAATAAAAGTAAGCTATACTATGGCTAATACTATAGAGAGTAAGTATTTAAAAACTCTNCTAAGGNCTAATAAAGGTANAAAATATAATAGTAGCGCTTTTAGGAATAGGGGTAATAGGACTAAAAGACTTACTCTATAGAATAGGAGTCCTAGTAGATAACTATAGGTATAAGTATAGCTAGCTAAGATAAATACTAAAGTACGTAATACTAGTATACTCCCTATATCCTAGCTAAAAAATAATACTTTTAGTAGCTAGTATAGAGGACTATAATATAATACTCTTAATATAAAAAGGCCTTAAGGTAATTACCTAGTAGCTTATTAGCTAGAGTACCCTAAAATAGTTTTAGGTTATAAAGGAAATAGTATAAAAAGGTAAAGGGGCGAATAGGCGCCCCTTAGGGGCTCTATAATAGGAGAGTAAAGCTTAAAATACTAGTGCGTCTATATATTTACTACGGCAGTAGTAGTTACTAAAGAGACTAAAAGTAAGGATAAGACCTATAATAGATTAAGTATATAGTAGATATAGAGTTATATATAGAGTTTTATATAGAGCTTTAATAGAGCTTTATATAGACCCTCTAGTAGAGCTTTAGTATAGTTTTTAGTAGAGCTTATATAGAGCTTCGCGTAGAGTTTTAAGGAAGCCTTATAGAGAGCCTTTAGTAGAGCTTCGTATAGAGCTTTCTAGTAAAGCCCTATATAAAGCTTTAGTAGAGCTCTATATAGAGTTTTATAGAGCTTTATAGAGGGCCTCTAATAGAGCTTTATATAGAGATTTCTAGTAGAGCTTTTAGTAGAGTATCTAACTTAGTTTTAGCCTATATTATATTTAATTAAAAGTCTACTAATATATAATAATTTTAGCTTAAAGCTATATACAGAGCTCTGTATAAAGCTCTACTAAAGGCTCTACTTAATACTCTATATAAAGCTCTACTAAGACTTTATATAGAGCTCTATTAAAGCTCTATACGGAGTTCTGCTAAAGCTATTAAGCCTTAAGTAATTAGCTAGTTATTAAAGAGATAAGTAGTTACTACCTATAAAAATATACTAAAGTTAAGAACGTATAAATACCAATATTAAGTACTTCTATATTTAGCTACTCTATTTTATAGGTCTACCTTACTTAGTATAAAGTAGCTTTACTTAATATAGAGCTATATTATTAAAAACTAATTAATAAAACTTTTATTTAAAAATAAAGTAATAACTATATTAATTTTTAAAATTTTAACCTTAGAAAGATATACTTTAAAAAGCTATAGGTTTTATAAATTTAATAGATTTAACTATAGGTATAGAGCCTATAATGGGTTAAGTAGATATAGATAATACTACTTTACTCCTTACTTATTTATAAAATAGGTCTATAAAAACGTATATATAAATATATAAATATCCTAAAAGGATTACTTATAAATAATTAATCCCTACTATATAATATCTATTTTCTATAAATAGAATCTACTTCCTACTAATTAAGGCTTAATAGTTTTATATAATCTAGTATAATATTAATCTATATAAGAACTTAACGTCAATAAAAATTAATTTAATTTAATATATAGTAAATATAGAGCTTTAATAGAGCCCTATATAGAGCTTTGGTAGAGTTTTATACGGAGCTTTAGTAGAGCTCTATACGGAGTCTTTATATAGAGCTTTATAGGAGCTTTATAGAGAGCCTTAAGTAAAGTTTTATAAAGAGCCTTAAACAGAACTTTATAAAGAGCCTTAAGTAGAGCTTTAAGTAAAGCTTTATATAAAGATTTAAGCAGAGTTTTTAGTAAAGTTCCGTATAGAGCTCTATATATAGCTTTAGTAGAGCTTTATATAGAGCCTTAGTAAAGCTTTACGCGAAGCTTTAAAAAGCTTTATAAAGAGCCTTAAGTAGAACTTTATATAGAGTTTTAAGTAGAGCTTCGTATAGAGCTTCGAGTAGAGCCTTTAAGCAAAGCTTTAAGTAGACTTTTGAGTAGAGCTCCGTACGGAGCTTTGAGTAAAGCTTTAAGCAGAGCTTCGTGCGGAGTTTTGTATAGAGCTTTAAGTAGAGCCTTAAGTAGAGCTTTATACAGAGCCTTAAGTAGAGCCTTAAGTAGACCTTTAAGCAGAGCTCCGTATAGAGCTTTAAGCAGACCTTTAAGCAGACCTTTAAGTAGAGCCTTAAGCAGACCTTTAAGTAGCTTTATGCAGACCTTCGAGCAGACTTTTAAGTAGAGCTTTATGCGACATTTAAGTAGAGCCTTTAGTAGAGCTCTATACGGAGCTTTAGTAGAGCTCTACGCGGAGCTTCGGTAGAGCTCTATATAGAGTCTTAGTAGAGCTTTATAGAGAGCCTCTAGTAGAGCCTTTAACAGAGCTTCGTATAAAGCCTTTAGTTAAGCCTCTAACTTAGTTTTAGTACGTGCTATATTTAACTAAGAGTTTACTAATCTATAATAACTCTAACGTATTCCACCGGCGAGCTGCGAACACCAGCGAGCTGCGAACCCCAAAAACCACCAAAAATCGGAAAAAGTGCACCTTAATATCTCGACAATGGCTTAATAATAAATTCTGAAATTTTATAATTAGCCTTTCATACCTATTTTAAACCTCTTATTAGATTTAAAAAGTAATCTATTAAATAGCTCTAAAGATATTGTAATTTAGCTTAAGATTGGGGGCCAAAACCCAATATTTCAATAACGGCCAGGTAACGGCCAGGCTTATTACGCTAGAATTTTATTAAGAGTCTTAATATAGGCATAAAAGGCTAATTATAAAATTTTAGAATTTATTATTAAGCCATTGTCGAGATATTAAGGTGCACTTTTTCCGATTTTTGGTGGTTTTTGGGGTTCGCAGCTCGCTGGTGTTCGCAGCTCGCCGGTGGAATACGTTAGCTTAAAGCTAGACTCTATAATTAATTTCCCTAGCTATTAAAGCTTTACTAGGGGCTCTATACGGGGCTTTTACGGGCTCTATATAAGCTCTATACGGGCTGTCTACGGAGCTCTACTAAAGGCTTTGCATGAAGCTCTCCCAGAGGCTCTCTATAAAGCTCCCTTAAAGCTCTCTATAAAGCTCTACTAAGACTCTATATAGAGCTCTACTAAAGCTCCGCGTAGAGCTCTACTAAAGCTCTGCATAAAGCTCTACTAAAGGCTCTACTTAAATGTCGCACGAAGCTCTACTTAAAAGTTTACTTAAAGGTTTACACGAAGCTACTTAAAGGTCTGCTTAAAGGTCTGCTTGAAGGTCTATTTAAAGCTCTACACGGAACTCTGCTCGAAGCTCTACTTAAAGGTCTGCTTAAGGCTCTACACAAAGCTCTACTTAAGGCTTTGTATAAAGCTCTGCTTAAAGCTCCACTTAAAGCTCTGCTTAAAGCTCTATATAGAGCTCTACTTAAATCTTTACTTAAGGCTCTATATAAAGCTCTACTTAAGGCTCTTTATAAAGCTCCCTTAAAGCTTTATATAAAGCTTTGCTAAGACTCCGTATAGAGCTCTACTAAAGACTCTACTTAAAGCTCTATATAAAGCTTTGCTTAAGGCTCTCTATAAAGCTCCTTTAAAGCTATATATAGAGCTCCATATAGAGCTTTATTAAAGCTCCACTAAAGCTTTATATCTACTATAATATCTACTATATTGGACCACTCCTCCGTGATGCATATATGGCTGGCTGATTACTACATCGCCAAGTTGTAGTTCTGACTCAGCGCTTGGGACCCGGACCTCCGATACCTACCATTAGGCCGAACTGTATTGACACAAATTTTGACTTCATCTGAACTGCAACTGAGCCGCAGAGTTGGTGCCTGTCTGGCCGACCGGAAGGCATGCGATGACGACGTTGTGTTCGCCGATACGACCGAGTGTGATAGATTAGTGTCATTTCTATCCCGTTGTAGGTCAAAGTGCTCCTCGTCTAGCATCTCCTGTGCCGCAGCGAGCTCGATAGGCAGGGCACAAACCCACCCCACAGTGTAGTCTTTGATGTGGACGCGGCTTCTTTTCATGTTGGAAATTCCAAGTGCGTAGCATGATAAAGTTGTTTCACGCTAGGTGGTCTGCATAACCAGTCGTTGTTGCTGTTGGTAAGCTGTAAAATGGAATCCAGAAAAGGCTGAACGGACCTCACTTGGTTACTAGAAACGCAGGCTGGGCGGCAGATCTACAGCCTCCTGGCACATCCGGTGGTTAGCGTGTTTTATTAACTTTCCCTTAAACAGCAAAAATACCAAAAGTTCCCCTACAAAAAGGCCGTGCAGACGTGGCTGCGCTAACCACCGGAATTGAAGAGACGCTGTACGGTAGCGCGCCAAATCGGGTGCCATAATTAGCGCTGGCGCCTTTTTTTGGGCCACACTTGTAGACTAGCAACAACTTTTCACATGACTTCTAAGCAAATTTATGTTGCTGGATTTGTAACGAGATAGCTATCAGATCCTTGAGCGGCGGCCTTTAGGTGTGCGCACACCACGATATTGGTTATGAGGTGGTTACACCTCTCTCCCGATGCGATAATATGCTGACAATCATCCGAACGGTTCCATGGTGGAAATAGGCAGGAAAAGCCGGCCAGCAGAGGCATGGATTGTCAGGCATGGATTGCCAGGCATGGGTTGTCAGACATGTAGAGCCTACTGGTAGCATGCAAAGGCATTGTCGAAACCGTCAGGTAGAATCGATGATGAGCAGACGACGCCAAGCACATCAAACGCAGGAACAGCCCCTTGGGTCAAGCAACGCTTGGACCCTTAACAAACCGTTTTCTACTAACTTCCTCAATTCTTGCTCCTTTGGCTTGGCTTTTTCCGCCATATCATTCGCCCGCTTCCCTTCCCTGGCTGGCTTGCTACGCTAGACACTCAACCCAATTGAACATCTTAACCCAGAATCTCTACCGATCGGCGCTCAGTCCATCGCTCGCTCCATCCCGTCCCTATTCCATCAGGGGCGTCCTTCATGCAGATGAGCAACGCGACATAAGCACCCAGCTACACATCTCGAGTCCATCTGCGAGACCCCTTCGACCTCCTCGACCCGTAATGATTTCGCTCCAACACGGTCCAACATAGCGCGATCAGGTTGCGTGTGCGACATGCCAGGTTGGAGGCCTCTTCCTAGGATTGCTTTCGCAATCTGTGTATATCCCTTCCAACCCTCGTCACCCGCCGACCTACCTCTTGAGATTGGCGACGAATTATACATAATTGAGCAGGGAGGGAAGGATGGAGCTTGGTATCGAGGATATCTGGTTGCGCCTCCGTCACTGCTAGCCGGTTTGACGAGTGTCAGGGGCCAGACCCTTGAGGCGCGCGTTTTTTCTGGAATATTTCCGCGATGCTGCGTCGAGGTTCGCGAGGTGCTTGGAGAGGGCAAAACACCTGGGTGCAACTCAGACATTATTGAGAAAATCCCCAGCTCTCGTGGCAGCCATGCAGAACAGCATACCAACGGCGTCATCACCCCGACTGAAAGCGCATCTGCGACTTCAATACCTGGCAAAACAGCCGTTCCGCGAACAAAACCAATCTCGAAGCCTGATCCAATATTAATTCTTCCATCCCTTGTGTCTCCATTGCCGAGAAGAAAGTCGAATAAAAAGAGAGCGGGAAGTCATGGATCGCAATGGACGGCGCGCTCAGATCATCTTCAGCAGCTTATGCTCCCGCTATCGCCAATATCTGTCACCTCACGCGACCCAAATGCTCCGCGACCTCCGGCACCTGTACCGATGCTGAAGATTGGTGACGAAACTCCGACTTCTACACAAGAACCCCTGGTAGATGAAATCGCGTCGTGTCTGAGGGAATGGCACTCTACAAAGTTACATGAGCTTCTTCTTGCAAGGCGGTACAGCACGTTGGACAAGATGTCGGCTTTGGTACAACGCCTAGATACTGCGCGACGGCAGTTGTTACATAAGGTGCTGACTGCGCAAGAACTGCGTAAAGTGCGCGAAGTGACCGTTTGGGATCTTGTTAGCGGCAATAAGATGCTCTGTGGAGAAGTGATCGTGCGTAGCCCCTCACAGAGCGGTCGGATCTTGACCGGGGACGACTCCGCAATTGAAATTACACGCTTGCAGTCCATAATGAGCTTGCTCGAGGAACGACCTGTCCAGCACATTGACGAACACAATCTTCATCATCTATTCGTCAGCATTAGAAATGTCCTAGGCGACTTCACCCAGACAGCTGCTCAAGTGAGCATACATCTCTGTCTTAAAATTCCTGGCTCTGCCCCAAAACCTTTATCCGAAGTGTACTCAATTGACCTTTCTGCGCGGGAAGGTGCAACAGCAGGGCCTAATGCGGAGAAAATGAAGGCCCTTTTTGTTGATCTAAGTTCCACGGATATTGGCGAAGGAGCGGGTTCTAGCTCGAATCTTTTCCTCGTCTTCAAATTATTAACCAACGAGCCCTACTGTGGCAGTTCCAGCCTCGGCAGCTCCAGTGCTCCGCGTGAGAGCACATCAAGTCAGAATGCACCCCCGCTCCAGGCTTCGCAGTTTGGAAGCATCAAGGGTGGACGTCGCAGCATCATGTTCGGTCACAAAGCACGCAAGGAGTCCGAAGCGATCAACATGAGCTCCGAACATAGACCAACGAGTGTTGATTCTAATCGAGGCCAAACTGCTGATAGTCGACCTGAATCTGCTAAACAAAGGACCCCATCTAGAGATCAGAAAACCGTGAAGCGAACTGTGGCTGTTGGGCTTCTCCGAGTAGACCCTCTAGTGAAATCTCAATCAGAAGCGGAACAATCGGTTACCTTATGGACACCTCCATCGCCTTTCGACGAGATAGTGGATGAAAATGAGGAATGGGATAGCTTGCTCACTGAGTTGTATCCAAGTGCTAACGGTAGATACAAGAAGCATTCGCTTGTGAACCGCCTCAATGTCCACGTGAAAGCATTTGCCAATCCGGATGCAGAAACGTTGATCGAAAAGACTCCAACTTTACTCCACAATATCAAACAGACGCGGAAAATTGGATTCTCTGGGGCTCCAACCAAGCCAAGAAGTGATATCTACTTGACGTTGGTTGAGCCTTTCCTCCCACGTAACGCCTTCCTCTCTCATCCTAAGTCTGGAACCGTCCCTCTCGGGCAAACTTCCGGGATGGGTAACCTTCAGCTAACAATTGAGGTTCGTAAGTCCACTGGGGAGCGAATCGATGGCTGCATATATCCCTCCTGTAATAGTGCTGGGCATACAGCATGGCGGACAACTGCGGTTGAGCGGGGCGGAGGTTGGAACCTTACGGTTCGGCTTGCTATCAGCCCCGAGGAAGTCCCTGGGTCTCATATTGTTATGAGCGTAGCAGACGCTCCTGGGTTTCCCTTTGCTCTGTGCTGGATGCCACTTTGGACCCAGGATGCCTTCGTTCGTGACGGGGACCATTCTCTAGCACTTTATAAATACGATGAATATACCTCAAGCATGATTGCGGGTCGTGGAGCTTACCTTGCCCTTCCATGGAGCTCGAGAAGAAAAGACGAATCTGTTACCGGTCCAGTGGCATCACTCCACCTTCGCACATATCTTTGTAGTACGAAATACTCTCAGGATCCAAATCTTCTTGGCCTCCTAAAATGGCGTGACCAGGCCTCTGGAGAACTCGCTGCACTCCTTCGAAGATTTGTCTTCGTCCCCGAGATCGAGATTGTGAAGCTTTTGAACGAAGTCTTCGATGCACTATTTGAGATTTTGGTTGAGTATGCAGGAGGTGAGGAGTACGAAGACTTGGTTTTCAACGCCTTGGTTATTGTGCTTGGAATAGTGCATGATCGGCGCTTCAACTTGGGCCCACTGGTTGATCAGTACGCAGCAAACAGGTTCAAATATCCTTTCGCAACATCTTGTTTGGTTAGAAGCTACACAAGACTATTGGCAAACCCTGTGGATCCGGAATCATCTCGCCGGCTGCGAGCAACATTCAAGGTCGGTAGCCACATTCTTAAGTTTATCATGAATGCACGACAACAACAAAAAGAAAAAGAGGCTGGTATTGGCATTACCAGTAGACAGCCCACCTTTACGAAGGACCTACAAAATATCTTCAAGTCACTAGAGGCTCTCATGGCGAACCCAGCACCGATTCTTATCGGAACCAAGACACTGGTCGTCCAACACTTCCATACCTGGCTACCTGAATTATCACCCTCAATGTCTCCCACCGAAATCTTGAAGCTCGCTTCAGATTTCATTGATTCTTGTTCGGCCGCACAAGGAAAGCTTGTTCTATACATACTGGTCCTCATCATTCACTTCGCGCAAGTCGACGTTTTCAAGACACCGGACACTCGACGGGTACTGCTCAGCAATACAGTGCGCTGGCTTGCTCCCCATTGGGGCAAGGTAAATACTGTCACTGAGCAGTGGAAAGACCAAGTACGCCTCTGTTGCTCGGTCGTAGCTTCTCAAGTTGAGGAGCTAGGCCAGGAGGCTTGCGAATACATCCCAAAGTTGGCCGATTCCTATCGTGCGATTCAATCTATACCACGCTCCTCGAAGAGCTCTCTTTCCTTATTATTCCCAACTTCATATCCATTTCCTTCTCGGCCGACAACTACTGCTGCAGTTTTTGACGAGGCTCTCATTGAAATATCAGCGGTCCTGGCAGCAATGTCCAGCCTACCAACGATTATCCACCTTGACTGGCCCAAAGCGGACATTGCGGATTTCCTTTTCAGTGCCTTGCAAGTATACATCTCGATCCTTGATGGTGAAGCTTTCCCTACTTCATGGCTAAGCGTTCACATATACCACCATAAGGCTACTATGCGAACACTGGAAAAGCTTGCAAGCATTCTCATCGACTCCTTCCTGCCACATCCTGACGAAGCAGATCAATTCAACACCGATCTTTGGCGCGCGTTCTTTGATGCGCTCCTTAAGCTTGTTGGAAGCGACGCTCTTGCTCTAGAAACCTTCCCTGAGCAGAAACGCAGAGCTGTGTGGAAGATAGCCGGTGATGTTCGAGAGTTAGGAGCAGACCTGCTTCGACGGAGCTGGGAGGCTATTGGCTGGGAGACGAGCTCTGAAGACAGGAAACAGTACGGGCTCGAAAAGATGGGAGGGTTCCAAGTGCAATACGTTCCAGGCTTGGTTGCGCCGATAGTAGAACTTTGCCTTAGCGTCCACGAAGGATTACGGAGCGTTGCGATTGAAGTTCTGCAAACGATGATCGTTAGCGAATGGACCCTCAGCCAAGATCTGGCTCTAATACAGGCAGAAATGATCGACTGTCTGGATCGGTTGTTCAAATCCAAGCATCTAACTGAAAGCATCCTACAAAAGCTCTTCATCGGAGAGTTGATAGACCTCTTTGAGCCTCTGGCACAGGAACCGGAAGACCCGCTGTTCCTCGCCGTAAAGAACCTCATTACTACCATTGATGAATTATTAGATCTCCTTGTTGCTGTGCACAGCACAGAAGCGACTGGGGAGGTGTTCCATATAATGGATACTCT
This sequence comes from Cenococcum geophilum 1.58, assembly GCF_001692895.1. Classification (NCBI taxonomy): domain Eukaryota; kingdom Fungi; phylum Ascomycota; class Dothideomycetes; order Gloniales; family Gloniaceae; genus Cenococcum; species Cenococcum geophilum. The sequence continues at coordinate 1,110,042 of NW_027137596.1, forward strand.
ACACCTTATGGAGTTCCTGAAAGATATGCAGAAAGAGGACATCTATATCAGATATGTCCACCAGCTCGTGAATCTTCAGGCCGACGCCCAGAACTTCACCGAGGCCGGCCTTGCTTTGCGTCTTCATGCAGAGCTTTACGAGTGGGACCCGACCATGGTTGTGGAAGCTCTAGTGGATCCAGCATTCCCGGCCCAGACCTCCTTTGAGCGAAAAGAGCAGCTGTACTTCCAGATGATCAAGTATTACGAGGATGGCTTATCATGGGATAATGCTCTGGGAACTTACATGGAGCTCGCGACACAATATGAGCACAACATATTTGACTTCTCGAAGCTGGCGCGAACCCAGCGTGCGATGGCAACGATATATGAAAGCATAAGTAAGGGCGAGAGGCAGAATCCTCGGTATTTCCGCGTTGTGTATAAAGGCTTGGGATTCCCGGTTGGTCTGAGAGACAAGCAATTCATATTTGAAGGTTCACCAAGCGACCGCTTAGCAACGTTCACAGATCGGATGCAACAGCAACATCCTTCTGCTCAGATATTACAAGCAGGTGGAGAGGAAGACGTTGAGGGCCAGTATCTGCATATATACCCTGTCAGTCCCCAAAAGGATTTGCTTCATCCAATCTATCAGCGGGCAAAGGTTGCACAGCCGATTCGGGACTATTATCTGCTTTCCAGACCGACCCATTTCACAACGACCTCCCGACGGCAAGGGCCAGAGGCCAGCATCAAGGACCAAACTGTTGAAAAAACTGTCTACACAACAGCCGAGGCATTCCCAACGATTCTTCGGAGAAGTGAAATCACGTCCGTTGGCAATGTCACTTTGACACCCTTACAAACTGCTATAGAACGTACCGCACGAAAGACAACGGAACTCCTTGCACTGGAAAAGCGAGCAGCGGATGGAGAGGACTCTGCTTTCACTTCTCTTACGCAGGAGCTGATGATGGCAGTTGACCCAGCCTCTGAAACGAGCATTGCGAATTATCGTGATTTATTGCCCAAAACTCGAGACTCCATCGAAATAGACGAGGAGGAGGAGGAAGAGCAAGAGGAAGAACGTCCAGCAAATCTTCTCGAAAACGCACTGAAAGTGGCAATGATGGATTACGCTCTAGTTATGAAACGATGCCTAGCTTTATACTCTCGGCCTGCTCATCAAGCCACCAAAGCAGACCTGACTCAACGTACGTATAAATTGAATAAAATATTCAAGGCAACCGTACAAGCTAGCAGTCAGCTAACAAATTACTCAGGTTTCGAAGCTACCTTCGCGTATGAGCTAACAGCTCTCATGCCGGGTTCCCAAGGCCCACTAATGCGATCGCCAACAACTTCCTGGCTTGCAGCTTCCTCACCTTCTCTAGTTACTAGTCCTATTGCCCCTCCAACCAATCATATCAACGGTACACAGACGAGCGTAGTCCCCGAAATCAAACCAGGTCGCCATGAGAAGAATCGCCTCAGCCTTACCTTCCTCAAACGCGGTTCTGTCAGTGAACCTCGCGAAGGACGCAAGCAGACCAAGCCACCTGTAGAAGAAGACGTCGAAAATCAATCAAACCGAGCATCATCACGCAGCAGGAGCAAAGACGCCGGGAAGCATCGCTTAAGCTTCTTACACCAAACATCTACAAATGAGTCCGCACCCGCACCAAGTCAACCGCAAAATCAAAGCCTCGTCCAAACACAGGCCCAAAGTCGCAATAGCCAAAGTATTGATCGAAGACCTGAGACCAGCAAGAGCGAACAATCTAGTAGTCACAGTTTTGGCAATAGGGTGGGTAGTGTGAGAAAGCGGCTCAGCCTTCTCCATATCGGGAGGAAGGCAAGCAAAAACAGTGTTAAAGGAAGACTTGATGAGACACTGGCGGAGGAGTAAAAAGGACTCTTCAATTTTTCCTTGCACTAGGTTCCATCTTCTTGAGTATCGGGCTTTATCAGATTCGTTGTTTGATTGGTACTACTTCTAATCTTCTTTTGGTCCCGGTTGGTTGGAAAAATTTTGTTTACCTCGCACCAGATTTTCTTTGGGTTCTTTTACTTTTGGATAGGGGGTTTTGTTTTCTCGCACACCTCGAGCGTGGAGCCGGTGGGCCGACTGGACTGTTCGGATATGTATGAGTGCTATGCGCGGTGTTATACCCAGACCCCCCTTAGTGGGCAGATAAAGTCCGTCGTTGACATGTTCTTTGATAGGCTGCATGTTCTCATTCCTGGATTTGACAGGATGTTTTGAATGTGGCGTAATTCAGGACCGATTGGGGGGGGGGGGGGGGGTCTGGCGCATAGCTGAAGTGAAATAAACCTATAACGTATAGTTTGAATTGCCCTTGCGCTTAAAAGCCTCCAAGGTGTTGTTCCAGATCCTTGCGGTGATCAACCACCAGGGTCGCACGCCAATATTTTTCCTAAGCGAGGTTGAACTTTTTATCAAGGCGGGACCGCAAACACCAAGTAGTGCACCACAGCGAAGTTCTTACACTGCCAAAATGTCTTTAACGGAGAGGTTTGCGAAGATTCGCTCTTCTCCACGGCTGCAAAACCAGCAGCAGGTGAGTTACTCGTACAATTCGCTCTTGCGAGTTCGTGCTCATTGATCACAGACCGCAGTGGTTCTGTCCGCGGTCGAAGACACCCTTCGAGATCAGAATTCCGAGTTCACGCCCACAGCATACTTCGCTGCGCTGCTATCGCTTCTAAGCCAGTACATATCCTCAAGCAAGGGCATCGTCAACAAAGAAGTTGCCTCTGCCGTGGTGTATTTGCTGGACCTTGTCACGCCACACGTCCCCGCGCCGCTGCTTCGGTCGAAATTTTCTCAGATCCTGACGAGCCTTGCGCCGGCATTGACACATCCGGAAGCTGAAGCGCCGCTTCTTCGATCCTCGATAGGATGCTTGGAGTCGTTGTTGGTCATACAGGATGCACAGGCATGGGCGCTGCCGCAAACGCAGATTAGCCCGAGGAGGGCGGTCGCGGGACTGCTCACAATCGCGGTCGACCACAGACCGAAAGTGAGGAAGCGGGCACAGGATGCTTTGTCTAAAGTCCTCAAAAATCCACCGCCAAGTCCGTCGCTGGATCACCCAGCAGCAGATATGTGTGCGGAGACTGCGCTACGAACATTGAAGGATGTTGCAGATGCTGCTGGCAAAAGTAAAAAGCACAAGTCGCAACGTGACGGTCAACATCATGAACCGGGCCTCATTCATGCTTTACAACTGATCAAGACCATTGCGACTGCTTCTGGAGGCTGGCCGAGTAGAAAGATTGACTCGCTTTGTGAACTCTTATTGAATATCTCGAAGTCGAGCAATGAATACCTTACCATGGCTGCATTCGAAGTTTTTGAAGTCATATTCGCTGGAATGGCCGATGAAGTGTCTTCTGTAAAGCTCCCTCGACTACTCGAGGTGATCTCGGAGCTACAGCCATCGAAGAATGATTCACAATTGCTTCCCCCATGGATAGCTGTCTTATCCAGAGGTTACGATGTCTCAGCACAGATCAACCCTGATGAGACTTTCCAAAACCTTCCTAATTTATTTGCTATGATATCCAACTTCCTTAGTTCTCCTTCTCACAACATCCGTATTTCTGCTTCAGAATGTCTCATTTCGTTCATGGCAAATTGCATACCAGACAACGTCCTGCTGGACCCTTCAATATTTGACGAGAAAGTCCTGGAGAAGCTAGCGAAGACTGCTACGGATCTCTTGAGCATAAAGTTCCAAGCCGCCTGGATGGAGGTCTTCAATGTTCTCGGTGCAATATTCGAAGCGTTGCGATGGCGTTCAGCCCCGCTTCTCTCAAACGTGGTCAGGACCATTGGGGAACTGCGAGGAAACGAGTCCTTCGCGGGAAAGAAAGAAGCCGATGCAGTCCTTGCAAAAGCGATACGGGCCATGGGTCCAGATAACGTCCTCAAGATTTTACCGCTTAACCTTCCGAAACCCGCTCCAGGCCACCCTGGACGGGTTTGGATGCTGCCAATTCTCCGAGACTCCGTAAGCAATACGCGCCTGGCACATTTTAGATCAGATATGGTTCCCTTAAGCGAGGCAATTTTTCAGCGAGTTCTCGAGCACGGGGATGCAGAGAAAACTATGGAGATCAAGGTGTTTGAGACCGTTGTACAGCAAGTTTGGTCTATTCTGCCCGGTTACTGTGATTTGCCGCTTGATCTTACTGAAGTAGGTCGAACATTTTTGCGCTTTTGCCGAACTCGCTGACATTGTTCTAGGCTTTCGATCAGAGCTTTGCGGAACTATTATCTAACTTGCTATATGGGCAGGCGGATCTAAGGACAGATCTATGTAGGGCACTGCAAAACCTCGTAGACTCTAACAAAGCCATAATAGAGTTATTTGACGAAGAAGAAAATCTTGTCGCTCAGTCAAAAGTATCCAAAGCTGATGCGAAGAATAATCTTGATCACTTGGCAGGATTCGCTAGCAATCTACTAGCAGTGCTATTCAACGTCTACAGTCAGACTCTACCGCAATACAGAGGGATCATCCTTCGCTGTATAAATGCTTATCTGAGCATCACACCGGAGAAGGTAAGCCAGTAGAATCTCTTATCTATTCCTAGACGGGTAGTAACATCTCTCACAGGAACTCATGGAAACCTTCGTACGAGTTACGACCCACCTCGAGTCCTCCCTTGGTGAGGGTGGTCCCCAAACACAAGCCGATAAGCAAAAGCAAGAGAAAACGAAAGATAAAATGCCACCAATGAGCCACACACTCATGGACCTTGTCATTACAATCTCCATCTACCTCCCTCGCGATAGTTTCCCCACCCTGTTTCAAATGGCTGCTCTCATCGTTAATAAGGACGATGATCCGCAGCTGCAGAAGAAAGCTTACAAGCTCATTCCCCGTCTCGCCGAGTCACCCATCGGCAAAGCTGCGCTGGAAGAACGAAATACTGAGCTACAACAGCTCTTACTACAAAGTTCGGATAAAGCATCGGCACCCTCCCGCCGCGACCGGCTGGCTGCTATCGCTCAGATCGTTGAATTCATCCCCAACAGCGACCTCCACTTCATACCCTCAATCCTCCCAGAAGTTGTCATCTCAGCCAAAGAAGTCAACGAGAAAGCGCGCACAGCTGCCTTCGACCTCCTAGTTTCCATGGGGGAGAAGATGGCGCTCGGTGGCACCGTCGTTAACGCAAAAGTTCCAAATATGTCATCCGACACGCCATCCGTGCCAGCGACGCTAGAAGAGTACTTCACGATGGTCTCGGCAGGTCTGGCAGGAAGCACACCGCACATGATCTCCGCCACGATCACCGCCGTCACGAGAATCCTGTACCATTTCCAATCGCGCATATCGACGGAGACAGTGCAGAACCTGCTCGAGCTCATGGACATATTCATCCAGAACCCGAACCGCGAGATCGTCCGCTCGGTGCTTGGCTTCGTCAAGGTCTCGGTCATCTCGCTGCCGCAGGACCTCATGCTGCCGCGCCTCAAAGCCCTGGTCCCGAACCTGATGGTCTGGAGCCACGAGCACAAGGCCCACTTCAAGGCCAAGGTGAAGCACATCCTCGAGCGCATGATCCGCCGCTTCGGCGTCGACGTCGTCGAGAAGGCGTGTCCGGAGGAAGACCGCAAGCTCATCGCCAACATCCGGAAGACGCGGGAGAGGAAGAAGAGAAAGAAGGAAGGCGGCGAGGAGGATGAGGACGAGGCGGACGCCGCGCCGAAGCACAAGAGCAACTTCGAGTCCGAGTTCGACGAGGCTGTATATGGCAGCAACGACGACGACGACGAGAGCGACGGCAGCGACGTCTCGGACGAGGAGGTCATGGGGCGCAAGAAGGGCGGCAAGGCCGACCGGAAGGAGAGCAAGACGTACATCGTCGAGGACGAGGACGAGCCGCTCGACCTCCTCTCCCGACGCGCGTTGGGCAATATCTCGTCAACGAAACCACTCAAGCAGAAGGCGGTCCCGGCGAAGAAGTCGAAGGCGAAGGTCAACCTCGACGGCAAGCTTATTCTCGGCGGGCCGGAGGACTCCGAGGCCGAGGACGATGGCGATATCTTGATGGGCGATGGCAGCGGGCCCGGCGATGGCACGCTGGAGGGCGGTATTAATGCGTATGTGGATGCGATCAAAGGACGGGATGCGGCGCAGCGCGGGCAGCGGGGGAAGCTGAAATTCAGTAATCGCAGGCGGAAAGATGATGATGAGATGGAGGTGGATGAGGAGGAGGTGGGCGAGAAGATGAAGGCGATGAGGCAGGAGAAAACGGGAGGGCAGAGGGGAAGAGGGGGGTTTAAGGCGCAGAGGAGGGGTCTCGGGGTTCAGAAAACGAGGGGAGGGCGAGTGGATAAGAGTGGGAGGGGCAGAGAAAGGGGTGGGGGATGGATGAAGTCCAAGGCGTAGCCCGAATGGATGATGATTCCGATAGTCGTGATGATGGTATGACAGTGTTAAGGATGGGATACAGGAATTTGGGCGCGAAGAGGCGTTTATGGTCTGTTATGAGTGAAAGAAGTTTGCTTAGGGAGGCCATGAGCCAGGTATGATAGAATGGATCTTAATGAAACCCCTTTTAAGAACATAACTTGCGCATCCATGAACATTTGAAACAAGGCTCGGGTATAAGTACATCATAGCTTTTTCTGTACAGTCAAAACGCCATGCCATCTAAACCAGACCCGATGCACCGCTCACCAATCTCAGAAGCGAGTACACGAAAAGCATGCGCGTTCAAACGCATCCGAAATTCTAAATCCAGAAACGCTAAACTCATGCCGTATCTATGCTACTCACTTGACCTTACTCATAATCGTCTCAGATCCACGCTCAACGTAGACTTCCGCCGCCTTCGCCTTAACCGCATTCAACATGCTTCTCTCAAAATCATCACGAGCCCTCAGCACAGCCTCAATCCATCCAATCTGCACGTCCCAATACTGCCCCTTAACGGACTCGTATATGGCCGGGACAGCGCTCTTGTCCGCTTCGAGGAGTTTGACAAAACCATCGACGGCGCGCCATTTCGTTTTGATTTCCGGGAAAGAAGGGTACAACTCGAAGAAATTGAACGCGGTGAGCACGTCGTCTTTGATTTTCTCGACAAAGGGGTCTGAGCGGCGGAACTTGGCGCCGCGGTTGCGCACGGCGGAGAGGTAGCGCGCGAGGAGCTCGTCGGCAAGCTCTTCGACGAGAATGTCGCGCAGAGATGGATGTAGGACGCGCTCGTAGTCGGCTAGGTAGTCTTGGAATGTCGACACGATTTGGCCGATGCGTTTTTGGGAGTACCAGGCTGGGGTGAAGAACTCGGACATGATGGACCGGAAGTCCACGGTGAAAATTAAGGAGGCGAAGATGTGGATGAAGTGGGTGCTTAAATCGACGTAGCCGGTCAAGAGGGTATCGATTTGAGTCGTTACTGTAGGTACGTAGGCAGGGGATACTAGCGGCGTGATGTCGCGGTTGAAGAGGGTAAGATATGAGGTCAAGCCGTCTGCGTCCTGGTTGGCCTCGTCGATGCAAGCGATTTGGTCGTTAGCAACTGCAACTAGCCAATCCTGAAGCGGCTGCAATCCTTCTTGGTCCGCAGTTGGAGCGGAGTACTTCGCGAGTTCTGCGTCGGCGAGGGATTCCCACATGNGCTGGCGGGAAGAGAGCGCGCGGAACATGGCGTCGACAACGCCCTCTGCCACATCGGTACGGTCGCTGTTGCCGGCAAATATGAGTTGCTCGCGAAGCATACGCCACATGTCACCAAGAGTCTTCGTGCGGAAACAGCCATTTTCATCTGTGTCGAGCGCGGCCTCGCTACGTGCCAGGAAGTTCTGCCTGTCAGTAACAGCCATACGGTCCATCCATTCTTCAACAGCTTTGATGATGAGTTGGCGGTACTCGCGGACCAGCTCTGCAGCGCGATTGTCGATGAGATGGGGGGAAAGATTTTCTTCAGCTAAACCGAGTTTCTGCATTTTGGCGTAGTACTTCTCCTCCCAGTGAATGATGGCCAACATATGCGCGGGTTTGAGCTCTGGGTCGTCGATGCGCTCGATTAACCAATCATGCATGAGCTTATGATAGATATTCACATATGTCTGGAATATCCGCCATTTTTTGGGCATCAAGCCTGTCATGCCTAACTTGACGGTGTTAAGGTCGTTGAAGTACCAACGAACACACTTCTCCAGCTTGTCAGAGTCGTCTAGGAAAGCTTCATTCGACGCGTCGATCTGGATTGTAGTAGCCATTTCGATTGCCTTGAGAAATTTTTCCTTGTAGCCTCGCAATTCCTTAGGCCCCGTCGCAATAGACTTGAAGCGCGATGCTAGCTCTTTGTATTCCCTCTGCGCGTCTTGGAGAGCTTTGGCCTTCTTATCGTTCTTCTCCTCTTCCTCAATAACCAAAGCCAATCTGACCACCATGCCACTGTTTCCAGATTGAACGAGTGGTATCAGATTCATACATGCATTCCCAACATGCTCATCAAACCAGCCAACCACATCCTCCAATCTGTTGAAGGAATCCTGTACTGTAGACCCAGTGTCTAACCTTAAATTCTCAATCAGCTCCGTTGAAGCCTCTTCCGAGCTCTTGATCTGATCCATTGCCGCATCCCTTATATCCCTTAACTGCGTCAGCCCATAATGTATTTCCAACAAATTCGGCTGGTTCCCCGGGTCATTGTCATCTTCCCGCAGCAATGCCTCTAGCCTCGTCAAGTTCTCCTCAAACCCATCAATATCCCTCTTCATCTTCTCCACCTGCTCAAAATTCCTATGTGTCTGCGCAACGAGGTTGATGTGCGGGAAGTCTCGAATCATGTTCTGCGCCTCCGCGCACAGCTTGTCAATCTTCATCATTTCCTCCTTGATCTGGTTGACAGTGCGCTGGCCATCTGTGATGCTATTCATACCTGCCTGTGTCACCTCTAGCTGCTCCTTGAGCCCATGGCGCAGCTGCCCATCTATGGCGGCTTTCTTGCGAGTAAATTCGGCTTTGAGTGCGGGGATCTTGTCGAGGTCCTCGGGGTGCCGGAGAAGCTCGGCGAGCTTGATGGTGACGGCTTCGGCATCGTTCATTGTGGTGTGTTACTCAAGGGCAGAGTGGTATGGCCATGAGGGCTTGTTGGCAGCTTTGGGGGTCTCGAGTACGACTTGGACACGGGGATTGCTCAGGACTAGAGGCCTGCAGGTCCGGCCGGCGAAACTCCGGGTTAGAGTTATGTCATAAATCAGACGCTCCGTAGTGGAATTTTAGCCGAACTTAGATCAGCTCGTGCTTGGTTACGGGGCAGAAAATCGCTAACGTATGTGATGGGGTTTTGACCGACACCCTAGTTTTGACCGATTTGAACACCAAAATGCCACCAAATGTTAATTTGGTGACAAAACACTAGTAAAACCCATTAAAAATCATCGCATTATTTCTAGGGAGCCTTGAAGCCATAAATATATATAATAAAGTCTATATTAAGTCGGCCATTGGTGTTCTAGAGCTCAATTGGCCAGTCGATCGGCCACCGAAGGTCGCCAATTGACTCAACGTCCTCATCTGAGGACTCCTCGTCGCCTAGATTACTTGTATCGTCGTCCTCCAACCTATCCGTCACCTGCCCTTGCTGAGTGTCCTCCAGTAAAGTAGCTCCTCCCGCTCCCTTGGCTGCATCTTGAAGTTGCTTAACGAGAGCCGCAGCGGCGGCGATAGCGGTAATGGAGTCCTTCGCCCGCTTCTGGAGCTCTTCCGCAGTTAACTGTTTTAATAGCGCATAATCAGCTGCTATTTAAGCCGCTAGTTAAGCTTCTTTAGTGTTCTTTTTGTGAGCTATATTGGCGGCGGTAAGGGAGTTCTTTTGCGCCTTACTTGCTACCTTTCCTGTCTCCACTGCCTCTTGCTAGTGTTCCTTAGCCAGCTTTCTTAGATTAGCAGCCTTCTTCCTAGCTGCCTTTCTAGCGTTAATTTGTTTCCTAGCAAGTGCTTCTACTGCCTAACGATCTCTCTTAAGCTATTCCTTAGTAAGCCTAGCTTGCTCTTTGGCCTTGTTGGCGGCGCGCTTAGTAGTGGTAAGCTCTCTTACTGCCTCTAGTGTAAGAACCGACTCGGTAGAAATTATAGTCTATTTTTACTTCTTTTTAGCCTTTCTCTCCTTAGTATGTTGCCAAAGTTTATTATTCTTAGCCTGTATAATCTCTAAGCCGTTCTTTAGGGATTGTAGGTGCTGTATTAGCTTTAAAACCACTACCTCCGTCACCTCTTATGTAGTTTCTAGGTAAAGGATTATACGCGCGTACCGAGCTTAAGCGTATTTGCTATTAGGTGGCGGAGGATATATAGGGGAGGATAGAATCGTTGCATATTTAGAGGAAGGCGGTGGTATAGATAGTTAAGTAGAAGGTTATACGGAGCAGCGATTAAAAGCTTAATTTAGGTTAAAGGGATAGAGGCCTACTGCCTTAAAGGCGCTCCTAATTAACTCTCTAGTATATATTCGCGGCCGAATCTCACCTAGTATTTTTAGAAAGTACTCTCTATTAATACTAGTAATACTATAAGCCGTATATTTATTAACTTTAGATAAATATAGTTGCTTAATAACTAAGAATATAACCAGATCTAATAGCTGTAAAAGGTACGTTAAATACGGCGGTAGATAAATTAGTATAATTTTCTTTAACTAGTAAAGCTTAACAAACTTAATATTAACGTGGCTACTATAGCCGTCTATAACTAAGAGCCAGTAGCTATTATATTTACTATTATTACCGTCCTCTATTAGCCTCTACTATACCTTAGTTTGTTTAGTATATTACTTAAAGTACTCTAGCCATCGTACTCTAAGCTTTTAATTTAACTATCTATTCTTACTTATCGCTAGTATACACTCGCTTATAGCTTCCTCTACCTCTTACTATAGAGATTCTATATATTAGCGTCCTTTAAAAATAATAAATGGTGGAATTGTCTGCCTATACATTCCAATTAAATTAATTTGTAATATCTACTCCCTAAAGCCGTTAATCGTCTTAAAGTTAATAGTATTGCCTCTTAAAACTACTACCTTAGCGGCGTATGCATAGCCTATAGCGTAGCTAGTCTTATCTATATTCTATATATTAGCGTCCTTAATATTATACTAAGTCTTCGTATTAGAGTAGTTGGAAAAGAACCTCTTAATAAGGGCGGGATTATTGCTAGCAATAGCTCGTTCTAAGCTAATTAATTATATATAGTAAGTATAAAGCTCGCCCTAGCGTTTAAGGAAGCTATATATTTAGCGTTTGCCTAGTAGCGCGATATTATAGTAGGGAGGAAAGTAGGAGTTTTCGCGTTGTAAAATAAGGGTAGCAATTGTCTAAATTATATAGTACTAATATAGAAACCTAGCCTTAGTAAGGTAGATATAGTATTAAATAATTACTGCTTTACTAGCAGGAGTAATATAATACTAGTTAGTATAGGCGTTGTAATAAGATTAGTGTTTGCCTTATAGGCGCTTTTAAAAAGTAGTAGGTAAAACTCCATGTACCTTTATATAGGCTTTAGCGCTTTTATATAAGCCGCCAACGCGCTAAGCAGTTAAAGTAGCTTATAGACAATCTTCTGCACCTGGCGCTTAAAGCTAGCGAGGTATAGCTATAGGTTAGTAATATATTTCGTAAAGTTGATATATAAGAAAGTAATAGGTTAAGCTTTAATGCAGCAGTATATTGCTTTAGGTAATGTCGGTATTACCTAGGGGGTACTGCAATTGCAATAAGTAGTTCTGGTTCTTGGTTTATTCGTGTCTATCTCGTCTACCAAAAGAGAAATAAAGGGGTAGTAAAGGTCGGGCTATCTATTAGGCCGTAGGCAGTTAGGTAACCTACGCTATATATACAGCCCCTACCGCATACGCTCTACGCCATTTATCTAGTAATAATATTTATAACCTCTACTTGTATAGACAGGTAATAAGCTAGCTAAAATAGGTGGGTGGTTTGCTAGCGCGGTTAAAACTAGGATATTAGTTAAAAACTCATTATATATGTTATATGCTTATATTTTAAATTCTTTAACGTAGCGTCTAAGAGCTTATGGACGTCGCTTTAGTAGTAACTGTTAGGTAAAACTATAGTAGATAGCTATATACAGGCAAAACTCCTTAGTACGATATGGTTTTTGGTGCCAAATATATCTTAATACTAATGGCTATTGTTATATTAAGTCACGTATAGGGTAAATAAGCAGTAACACTTTAATAATAAGTGTTACTTTAGGGAGCTTAGACGTGATTTATTTTTAAACTAGTATTACGGCACTAGCAAAAAGCGGCAGCTATAGTAGACGTTATAGCAGACACAGGGCTTACGCGACTCTTACGTAACTAGGGATCGTATATAACTCCTTGCGTTGCTACTTTTTCTTTTCTTTCCTTTTCCTTAGCTTTAAATTTTCGTTTATAGATAATCTAATCGTATAGGCTTACGTAACCCTTTTACCGTACTTATATCTTAATTAACTAGGTCGCTAATATTATCTAAAGCTTAAACTACCCTTTCTTTCTAAGAAGGAACTTAAATATATCTATAGGACTATAAATAGGACAAGGATATAGAATAGGACCCTAAGGATATTATTAGGACTATAAGGACAGAACCTAAAGGAAAAGAATAGAACTCTAAGAAAAGGACTTATAAGATATATACAGACCAGAACCTATAAAGAAATTACCTAGAATTACTTAATACCCCTACTACTATGCTATAAAATATAGTAGTAGGCAAAGCCGCTATAGGACCTATAAACACCTTAGACGAAGAAATAATTAATATCTTAACCCCTTAAGCGGAGCTCGCAGCAGCTAATGCCGAAATTAAACTGCTATAAGAACTACTTAAAACTAAAAACACCCCTATATTTAGCGAGGACCTATTAAATAGACTTATTATAGTCCTTAAGGCCCTAGCCTAATATATAGTATTAGGATTATTACGGTCCGCAAAGGTTATAAACCCCCTATTACTTATAGACGGAGCTAACCCTATATTTAATAATTAGAAGCTTTAATTATAGGATAAGCTTAAAGTTAATATAGACTACTTCCCTACTACTTAAGCTAAAATAGCCTATGTTTTCGGCCGTACCGGTGGAGACGTATAGATATATCTATATCCGTAATACGCCTAGGACTTAACAGAACCCTTCCTCTCTAAAGAAAAAATAATTAACTACCTATCTTTTATTTATAAGGACCCTTTTAGGGTATAGAACGCCCACCTTAGCTATAAAGGTCTAAATATAAAAACAATAGAGACATTCTCGGCCTTTTAAACCCGCTTTTTAAACCTAGCTAGGTAAGCCTAGATTCCCCAGAAAAACCTACTTCTAGACCTCTTTAATAAGCTTACCCTAGACTTATAGCGGGCCGTATTACTAGCTTTTACTACTATATAGATGTTAAAAGAACTTATAGACTACTACCTAGCTATTAACTAAGGCCTTTATTAAATTAAGGCATAAGCTAACTAGATAAAGGCTAGGAATTCCTTAAATTAAGCTATAAGTAATATAAAAACAGCTTATAATACCCTAGTATAACCTATAACGCCTATTATACTAGCTACTAACCTAGTAATTAGCTATATAGCTAGCCCTACTATAGGCTAAGCGTTACTTAGCCTACCTATAGTAACCCCTATATATAGGCCCTTAGCAATTAAGGGGCTTACTTTTTATACAGTTAAAAAGGCTACCTTATAAGAAACTATTTAATAAAAGTAAAAGTGGATAAGGTCCTATTAATCTAGGAGGTGTCACGGAACCCCACCGCAGAGGCCTCCATAGGAGAGCCCCGTGCTCTCGCGTACACCTCGCGTACAGCTTATGTCAGCTACGCGTAGGTATATCACCTCCTTACGCCCTCGACCCTTACGATCGATCGCGCAACGTCTTATAGACTCCTCAAATACATACGTCTTGTAGCCACTACCCCGTCCCGTGACATTACGTTGCGCCTTTTTACTACTAACACCCAGCCTATAACCAATTCTACGTCTTTGCAATACTATAAGCGCTGCCAAAAGCAGCGTGCCTATAAGTTACCTTACTTTATACTTTTAAGGAACCCACAATAGTAAGACAATATTCCTTACTAGCCACTATATCAAACCTAAAGAATAATCCAATACCTATACTTAACCTACAACGCCAATTAATCCCAGGAGAATTCGATTTATCAGCCCTAGCCTTAACCCCTAAGGAGATGGACACTAATAATATCTTATCTTTTATTAACTATATAACTACGGACAAGCAAGCAGAAGGGCTACTACCTATTAAAATTAAAATATGAGACGCCGAGACGTTTATAAAAATAGTAGTATAAGAACCCAATAAATACTACCGCCTTCTACAAAACTACCACCTAAAGCTTATATAAGCTGAGATGCATACTGCCTAAGATTACAATATCATCCAAGACCTACAAGCTCGCGAGGCGCTCGCCGACAACACGCGTTAAGAAACTAAAGATAACCTCCGCGTGTCTAAACGCGACATCCAATAGTTAAAGAAGGCTAAGATCGCACTTATTGCTACAGTTACTAAAAAAGAAGGCATAATTAAATATCTACAATCTTAGCTTAACAAGCACATTCGTAATAACGCTAGACACCTCTCTACTACATATAACGCCACTTAAGTCTCTACGCCCCTAGCAACTTTACCTACTTAACGCTCGATAGAGAGTTAGCGCTAAACAGCCTTACCTAATAGGAACCCCTACTAAAGCAACGATAAAAGCTATAACGACTAAACCTAAGCTACTACCGTAGGGTCTAATGCACGTTACCCTAATCCTCTAGTTTTTTAGGGAAACTGCAAAGAATACAGCCACTAGAAGATATAAATCCGCGAGAAACTAACTTAAAGCGCCTGCCTTTTTCCTACGGAAGACACTAAAATTAGCTACATTATTAGGCGAATAAAGGGTATACTATTTAACAGACTCTTCGCCTAATAGGAGACCAATAGCCCCTAGAAGTGGCAATCCCACTAAAAAATCCTTAACGATCTTAACCTAATATACTACGACTATAACCTACTAGCCACTAACTAAGCTAAACTACATGCCCTAAAAATAAGCCCTACTAAATTATTTAATAAGTTCTATATTAAATTCCAGGAATACACCAGAGCCCTCGCCCAAGACAATACTAAAGACTAGGAAGATCTCCTTAAAAAAGTTATTTATTGCCTTAGTCACGTAGCCACCAGCTATAACTACAATAATATTTATAATATGGTAGCAGCCATACGGAAGATTAAACAACAACTAAATTAGATCGCTACTATAAACCCCTACCTAAAGACCTCCCTATAGAAGCCCTCCGGACCTACTAAACCACTAACGCCCACTACCCTAAGTAACACTACTAGTCCTAATATTGACCTTTTTATACCAACCTTTCTGTAGAAGCTACTAAACGGAGAACGCGAGCTACTCTAGAAGCTAAAGCGTTACTATAGATATTGTTAAGAAGGCTATTACAGCTATAGCCCAAACTACCCAATAGCTAGGTTTAGCAGCCGCCGCCTAATACCTAACCTAGTACCTTAAACACCAAATATATTACTATATACTACTACCGTATAAGATAAAGACGTAGTAATAGCGGTAGAGTTAGATACGGAAACGGAAAACGCTAAGTCCTAGCCCTAAGTCATAGGTTAGGACGCCCTAATAATAAAGGGATCTATATATCGGCTTGCTTAATAGATAACTTAGTAAAGATAAATAGACGGAAATAGATAGTTTTACCCGTAATAGGAACTACTGCTAAAAAATAATATAAAAGCCGTTCTATAATTAATTACGGAGCTACTGATAAATTTATAAATACCTAATTTGTACGCACTTATAACCTACCTACCTTACCCCTTACTAAAGCCCGCGCCCTATAACTTGCTAATAATAGTTATACTATATAGAAGATTACCTATATAGCATAACTCCACCTAAACATAAATAGGCACTAGGAAGAACTTTAGGCTTATATTATACTACTTACTAACTACCCTATTATCCTTAAAATAAACTAGCTCAAATAATACAACCCCGCCATTAACTAGAAAAAGAGAAAAGCAACCTTTAACTCTAAATACTGTAAAGAAACCTACCTAGGATATAGCCTAGCCGCCTCTATCTACTCCCCAAGATACCAACCTAAGGAACCCCTTATTACCCTACCTATAACTAACTACTACTATATAAGTGCCGCGGCCTTTTACCACATAGCATATAGGAAAGGCTAGACCGTTACTATAGCCTCCTAATTATAACTATATAAGCTTAATAAAGAACAAAACTACGTCCTCTATAATAATAGGATAGATATAGTTAACCTTTTAGAAAATAATACCCCCATAAAACTCTACGGACTTTTACCTTTAGACTTTAAGAAGTTTATAAAGCTTAAAAAAGGACTTACTAACAAGGAACTCCGTAAGCTCCTCCCTAAGAAATACTATAACTTTATTAACGTATACTTATAAAAAAGCGTAGATATACTCCCCCTATATTAACCTAATAACTATGCTATTAATATTAAATAAAAAAAAACGCTACCCTATAAGAGACCCTACCTAATATTAAAAGACAAACTTCTAGTTGTTAAAAAGTATATCGACGAACACCTTAACAAAGGGTTTATTCGCCCCAGCATATCCCTAGTAGCCGCCCCTATCCTCCTTACTAAGAAGCCAAAAGGAGGTATTTAATTCTATATTAACTATAGAGGACTTAACGCTATCACAATTAAGAACTAATACCCCATACCACTTATATATAAGACTCTTAAGCAGCTTAGCCAAGCCAAAATCTATACCAAGCTTAATATCATCGCCGCCTTTAACTGCCTCCGAATATAAGAAGGTAACAAATAAAAAACCGTATTCGCATTACGCTTTAGCCAATTCAAATATACCATTATGCCCTTTAGCATATATAACAGCCTAGGCAGCTTCTAAAGCTATATTAATAACGCCTTATAAGACTACCTTAACGACTTCTACTCTGCGTACCTAGACGATATACTTATTTATAGCAATAACCCTTCTAAGCATACTAAGCACGTTTAAAAGGTCCTATAGCGCCTTAGGGACGCAGGACTTTATATTAATTTAAAGAAGTACAAATTCTTAGTTATAGAAGTAAAATACCTTAAACTAATCGTCACTACTAAGGGTATCCGTATAGACCCTAAGAAGGTACACACAATTACCAAATAGTAAACCCCTAACTGCATTAAAGACGTATAAGCTTTCCTTAGTTTCGCTAACTTCTATTAAAAATTCATATACAACTTCTCGGGTGTTATAGCACTACTTATAGCAATAATGCGAATAAAGGGCCTTTCTGTAAAAAGAAAAAAAACATATCCACGTTTTATCTAGATGCCTAAATACGAGAAGGCGTTCTAAGACCTTAAAGATGCTTTTACTAAAGCACCTATCCTAGCTCACTTTATACCAGGACAATAACTTTATCTTAAGACTAACTCCTTAGACCACGTTAACGCAGGCGTCCTCTCCTAAATAGGCGATAACGGTCTCCTCCACCTAGTCATATTCTATTTATTTAAGCTTATACTATAAGAATATAACTATAAGATCTATAATAAGGAACTTCTTACGATTATATAAGCGTTTAAGGAATTCTAACTAGAACTCTTCTTAGCAGAACCTAACTAGCCAACTAAAGTCCTTACGGATTATTATAACCTTAAGTACTTTATAACTATAAAATAGCTAAACTAACGCCAAGCACGCTAGAACGAGTTCCTCTTTAGTTTTAACTTTAAAATCGCATATAGGCTAGGAGTATAAGGTACTAAGCCTAATAGCCTAATACGCCGCTTACAAGACCTTCCTTAGTCTAAAGATAACCCCTATAACCAGTTCTAATAACAAACGATCCTAAAAGTATAGAATTTGGCCCTAGGTATACTACCTACAATAGAGCTAACTATACCTTAGCTCCACACTATAGAACTAGAATCACCTCCTAAAATTAATAAGCTTATTACCACAGTATATAATACCTCTGTTAACCTATTACTATATTAACTTATTACCGCAAAGACCGCTAGCGCCTATACGCTACCAACTAAACTCTAAAGCTTAGGCCAGATTAATATAGCAGCCTTAAAAGTAAAAGAGAATAGGCTCTATTATAGAGGCCGTCTATTTATTCCTAACTTAAAAAATCTATAACAGCAACTAATTTAAATGGCCCACAACCTCTAATTAAGCGGCCACCTAGGTAAAGGAGGAACCTATAAGCTTCTTAGCTAATACTACTTTTGGCCTAAAATAATAGACTTAGTTAAACGCTTTATAGGCGCCTGCCACAGTTATAAGCGCGCTAAGGCCTTTAATACAAAGTACCAAGGACTACTGCACCCTCTACCAGTACCCATATAACGATAGGCAGATATTACTATAGATTTCGTTATTAACCTACCACCCTATAAGCGACATAGCCGTACCTATAAAAACATCCTTATAATAATATACCAACTCATAAAAGAGCGCCACTACGTCCTAACCGAAGGCGTAGCCGTCAGCAACGTCACTAACGCCTTCCTTTGCAAAATCTACCGATTACATAGGTTACCTAACTTAATTATATCCGACTAAGGCACACAGTTTGGCTCTAATATATAGAGACGAATCTACCAACGCCTTAGTATCTCCGTTAAGATATCTATATCCTTCTATTACAAAACTGCTAGGCAACCGGAAAACGCTAATGCTAGCATAAAAGTATACCTACAATAGGTAGTCGCCTATAGTCAAGATAACTGGGTAGATCACCTCCTACTAGGTAAATTCGCAGTAAATAACCACATTTTAACTACTATAGGACTTACCCCATTCTTCGCGAATAAGGGATATTACCCCTAATCTAGCATAAAACCACCAGAACCTATTAATAAAAAACTACTATATAGAAAACGCCTTAAGATGCTACTTACCAACCAGCATACAGACCATATAAAAAATCTACTTAACTACTGCAAGGGAGAAATGGCCTAGGCTTAAGTAAAGTAGGCCTACTTCGCCGACTGTTATAGAACGCCACCACCGGAGATGCGTGTTAGCAACTAGGTATAGCTAGATATACGCAATATCTCTATATAGAGGCCTATAAAGTCACTTAATTATAAGAACCTTAGCCCCTACCTAATTAAATAAGTCATTAATAGGGGAGCCGTATACGAGCTAGAGCTCCCGCCTACCCTAGCTACCCGCGGGATATAGCCTATATTTCACCTATAGCTACTATACCTTTACTAGCCTAACCCCTTACCGGGGCAGATATAGCCTAAACCCCCACTAGTACTAATCTAAGACGAGAATAAAGACAAGAACCACGAGGAGTAAACCGTTAAACAAATTATCAACTCTAAATACTTTAGCAAAGGCAGAGGACAACGGCTCTACTATAGAGCTATATATATAGGATTTAACATAAACCAGCCAAAATGGCAACTATAGGAAGACTTTAAAAATGCAAAGGATCTAATTAGCGACTTTTACTACGCGAACCTATAGAAACCGGGCCTAAGCAGAGATTTTATACCTAATCCTCTATAGGAGCCCTTATAAAGTTAAACTATTATATATTACCACGTAGGGGCAAATTACTATTAGATTGCCATCAGATTACGGTAAAGTGCGATCACATAACTAGAATATCGTTAAAATGTTTAGGAACTTCAACCGGCGGTTAAAGTTGTCTAATTAGTCGGATTCTTAGATACCAAGCCTTATCACATAACGTTGTTTTAAGCCTTCAGCAATACCCCCCTTTTCTTCTTTTCTATACCCTAAGTGTCCCTTCTACATATATATAGTAACCACAGCGTCGCCGGAGCTCCGCCTCTATAGGAGGGGGGGTAGTGTCACGGAACCCCACCGCAGGGGCCTCCATAGGAGAGCCCCGTGCTCTTACGTACACCTCGCGTATAGCTTATGTCAGCTACGCGTAGGTATATCACCTCCTTACGCCCTCAACCCTTACGATCGATCGCGTAACGTCTTATAGACTCCTCAAATACATACGTCTTATAGCCACTGCCCCGTCCCATGACAGGAGGATAGTATAAAGTTAGAAAAAGAGGAACCCTAGAGAAAAACTCCTCTTTAGGATTTGTTAGGAATGAGGCAAGCGGTTATTACGTAACGCCGCGGCACTAGCGTGGCGAGGAGTCTTAAGCTCCTCGCCCTTCCTTATTCTAATTAATAGATTAATTAACCAACATCACTATAACTTACTTAAGTAGTTATTATTAGTGAGTTACCCTATATAACTAATACTAATTAGTGGTTAAATATATAGTTAACTATAGAGCAGCTAGGTTTTTAAATAGAAGAAATAGTCTTATATAAGGGTGCTATATACGCTTATATGGAATGGATCTCAGCGATACTATACTATCTTAAACTTGCGGAAAACTAGTAATAGAAGTATTACTAAGTACTAGGAGATACTAAGTTGCGTCTATTATATAGAATAACCGCGTTTATAAAGATTTGGTTAAGTACTTTAGGTTAGAAGTATTACTAAACCTAGGGTCCTAAGTTAACGTTTAAAACGCATTAAACAACCTTTATTTTCTTATTCTCTTTATTAAAAACGCGTTAAATAACTATCTTAATACCCCCGTGTACCTTTATAGACTATAGGATTACAATTACTACCTAATTACACGTTAAATAACCTTTATTCTCCTTAATCTTTTTATTAAAACGCATTAAACAACTACCTTAATACCTAACTACACGTTAAATAATAACCTTAATACCCTCTGTATACCTTTATAGATTCCACTATAGCGTTAACTTACCTAAAGAAGTATAAGAAAGACATTAACCTAGAGATATAGAATACCGACATAACTAACCTTAAAGATATTAATTAGTAAGACTTAAACGGATTCCTATTATACCGTATAGCATACTATAAAGATAGTAAATATAATAATACCATGCTATAGTACTATGTAAGGGAGGACTTTATTAGATGGATAAAGGGAATATAGACTCCTATAAAGAAGGATATTATATAAAACTTCCGTAACTTCTTATAGAAGTATAGAGTATTTATACCTATAGACGGGGGTACTATTAAAGACAACATTTAGGAGCAGGTTATTAATGTAAAAGAAGAGCATAAATAGACTTAATAAGAGGTTAAGCACTAACTACGCACTATAAGGAAGCTTAACTTATAATAGAATCTAAGTAATATACCTCTAGAGATAAATCTACCTCCACCTTTAACCCCTCTGTATTTAATCTAACCCGTAACTTTAACTTTAGATACTATACCCTAATAAGAGCAGGTATAGGATCCTATTACTTCACGATTTAATAACCTTTAGACTCTACTAACTTAACCTAAGTCCCTACTGTAGCCTATAATGTAACTCCTATCTCCTTTATCTTAATCTTAAATTAGAGGTAGTTTAAAATTACTTATAGAGCTTATAAAGCTCTATTTAGATTAGGAAAAGAAGTTTAGTAGGAAATTATATAATGTTCTTAATTCGAAATTGCGTATCTTCTATAACTGTTGCTAGAAGGTAGGAATAGAGTCTAATTAATACTATAACGCCTATTCTGTTATGCTTAAGGGCCGAGCTAGTACCTTCTATTATAATTATTTAGTAGGAAAAGGATATAATTTTGGCCGTATAATATATAAGTTAAGATACTACTTTAAAATAGAAGAGAATAAGTAGTAGTATATATTAGAATAGAAAGAGACTACCTTTTTAAGGATTATTGCTATAAACCCAGGTATCCCTTAGCTTAATTATCTTTAAAAGCTCTTTAATTAACTTTATATAATTTAGCGTGGTTTATTTAAATTATATTAAGAGAATTTCAGCCTATATAATTAAGTTATTAGCGTATATTAAGGCGTTAAAGAATATAACCTTGCTCTTTTTAATCCTGTAAATACTTATAAAGGTATATATACTTAATTAAGATCTTCTATTAGCACCGCTCTACGCTCTTAAGAAGTATAGCAATTTAACGCCTAACTCTAACCTACTTTAATTAACCCGCCTAACTAATATAATTATAACTGGACTAATTAAATATATAGTGGCCGGGGTAGGCAATATAGTAGAGGGTATAATTAACGACTATAAGGTAAAGGTAGAGGTCCTTATGGAGGTTTATTTTAAAATAATCGCTAAAAGAAGTGCTACATTTATAAAAAACCGAATTACTAGTTAACTAGGCATTCTTTTAATAAATAAAAGGAGGTATATAATAAGTTTCGCCATACTAGGAATATCTACAGCTCTTGCTGCACCCGGCCTAAAAAGACTAAAACCAACTAAAAGAACCCTAAAAAACACCTAGAAAATCCCCCTAAGATGCATATATTATAGGGGAGGCACATATTAAACAACGGTGGTTTATACTCGCGCGCGTCCACTAAAACCACGCCCAGCAATAGCCCTCTATAATAAGAATAGGCGAATACCACACTATAAAGCGGAAAGACCTCTATTAAGAAGGCATCTAACAAAATATAAAGCCTATTAGACGCGTCTAGTATCTATAATTACGGGGGAGCAACCGTTAGCTATAATAAACTAATACAGCTAGTAGAATAGCTCCGCTAGTCTAGCGAACCTTAGGCGCCCCTTTAGCAAACCCTTAATTAAATCCTCTAACGGCTAAGTAAAATTAAAAATAAATAAAAACCCTTCTTACCGGCGAACCGCACCTAGGCCGCTATAGCTACGCGTTTATAGCACAGGGAACCTACTCCCCTAAAGACAATATCTAGGTATATAATTATAATATAACTAAGTATAGAAAAAGTAGAGGGGCTTAGGGGATAATTAGAAACAGAAGTCCTTATAAAGATTTATAAAGAGGTTTATAACACTATTATAGTCTAATACCTTAGGAGCGGAGACATTAAAGTTATCTTAAAGGACCGATAGGTAAAGGAATGAGCCGTTAGGGTAGGGGATAGGCTAGGAGAATATATTGGCATAAAAGTGCTCCGCGAAGATTACCTAGTTAAAGTCCTAGCGGTTCCCCTAAGCCTTAGGGTAGAAAAGGGACGCTAGGTGGATAATATAGCAACTATATATAAGATAGTAAAACAAACGGAACGCCTTATACTAGGACTTAAGATTACCTAAATCTAATAGCTTTAATAGGAAAATGTAAACTAAGTATATAATAAGAATAATAAAAGAATATAAGGGTCGCTAGAGACTTACTAGGGAAACGCTAGTTAAATATATAGCTCCCTTATTATTAGCACACATATACTAGGAATGCAAAAACTCCTTATTTAAAAAGGTATTATTATAAATAGCCTTATATATAATATAAGGCTCTATAACTATAGACTCCGCCTAAAATAATACTATTACTATATATAATAGGGGCACACCCAATCTATATGCGCAGTATAGGTATGCTACGGCTACTATGCAGGCCCCTATAATATAAGATACTACTTAAATTAAAACTAAACAAAATACGCAAACTGCTACTAAAGCACATATAAGGCATAGGAGAGAAAAGGCTATATTAAATATAGGAGACGGAAGGTTAGGGCTTAACAGCTATAGGAATAACTATACGCTAGGTTATATAAATAGAAATAATAGGTAATAAGCTAGGGGAGTATAGGTACCTTTCTAGCGTTTCCTACCTTTAATACTAGGGGGATAGGCTAGCTATCCTAAGCCTTAATGGGCCAGAAGTAATACCGCGCGACATTACCAGACCGTATAGGGATATAAGGGTTACGGGAAACATAAGAAAGAGGATGCTCTATAGGAAGACCCTTATAGACAGCTACAGCAAGCTTAAGACCGGGATAATTAAGAATTAGACTTAACGCGGCAAATATAATATTCGTAGCCAACTCTTAAAGGGTATATAGCCAATTAGTAAGAATAGGGGAAGAACTAGAGATAATAACAGATTTAGATATAAAAGCGCTAGTAGGAATACAAGATACGGGAATAGAAAGCTCTATATAAAATAAGTAGTAACTAGGGTGTAGACATAAGAGATAGAAGTTTTAAATATCCTAGAGAAAGTAAAAATAGAAGAAGTAAGGAATAATAAAGAGGCGAAGGACCCTCGCTAGGGGTCCGCTACCTATCCATTATATAGTATAACTATAGTAATACAAACCACCGTCTTATAAGGCCCTTACTAGACAGTCTAGACCTAGAGAAATACTATATCCTTACTATATAAGAGCCGTACTATAATACCTACACACAATCAATATACTGCCCCTAAGGATTTTAGCTCCTATATAAACCAAAAGCAGCTATATACGTATACTTTATAATTAGTAAAACTATTAGCCTATCCTTATAGTTATAGTAGGCAGTTAATCTAGATATTATAGTTATAATAATCCAAACATATAGAGGACTGGTATAAATTATTAATATATATAACCCTAGGGTTAAAGGGGTCCCATAAATAGAGAATATTATATTAGTAATAAGCTTACTTAAAACCAAAGGCATAGAGTCTATCCTACTAGGAGATATAAACCTCTACTACTCGCGGTAGGGGGGTATCTACGTCGCTACTAAATAATAGGTAGAGTGCCTACTAAAAGCTATAGACACCTGGGGCCTTAAGCTAGCCACCCCCCCTAGAGCAATTATATGGTAATAAGGATCCGCTAGAAGTATAATTGACCTTATATTTATAGACAAAGGCCTATACTAGAGACTTAAAAGGTATAACCCCAAAGAAAAATAGGCACTTACCTTAGACTATATCCCTATCCAGATACAGCTAGATTTAGATATTAAGGCGCAATTAAATAGTAAAAGATATATAATAAGGATGCTTAAGGTAGATAGCTTCCTTAATACAATTAAATAACAACTCTAAGACCTAAAAGAAATCTACCTAATACCAAATAAGTAAGGCTTATTAGCCACCCCTAAGGAAATTAACCGAAGACTAGAAAGGATCTAGGCAGCAATTAAAAATAGGCTAGAAAAGTACTGCCCAATCTTAAAACCGGGCCCCTATACGTAATATACTTAGTCTATATAATACGCGGTTCTTATAGCTAGCTAATAACAAGCAAAAAGGAAATACTTAAGTAGCTATAATTCTAAAGATAAGAGACGATATAAAGACATAAGAAACCAGTTAAAGAATACCCTAAAAAAAGAAGTAAGAAATAACTGGAGATAATTTATAAACAAGTATACTTCTAAGCTAAGCCTCCCCTATAATAAGGGCCTATAGGCTATAGCAAAATGGGTAAAGAAAAAGGTAGGGCGACTAGCAGAAGACTTATACCTATTACCCCTATAAAGAGCAGGGGAATTATAGGCCACTAATAATAACAATAAGAAGGCAAAGATCCTTATAGAAAGGTTCTTCCCCTAACCAGCTCTAGCAGACCTTAGTAACATCACGGGTAAAGCACCAGTGACTTACCTACGGGTTAACAGCAACATAATAACAAAGGAAATGGCCAGAACTATTAGCCGCCTTTTAAATAATATAGTACTAAGTCTAGATAGGATTCTAAATAAGGCCTTAAAGACCTATAGACTACTTATAGCACCCTAGCTTGCAGATATAGCTAAAGCATACTTTACTATAGGATATTACCCACAACTTAGAAGATCCATAATAACAGTTATTCTATAAAAAGAAGGTAAAGTAGATTACTTAATCCCAGGAAGCTACCGCCCTATTGCCTTAAAAAACACCCTTAATAAGATCTTAGAAAAGGTAATAGCAGACTATATAGCAGACACGGCTAAGAAATATACCCTACTACTACAGAGCCAAATAGGGGCAAGAAAGAACCGCTTAACACTATTAGTACTTACGCTACTTACTACCACCATTAAATCTATATAGGCGATGTAAAGGGACTTTATAGTATTAATGCTTAGCCTAGATATTAGTAGCGCCTATAATAACATACCCTATAAGCGTCTCCTATATATCCTTAGGGTAAAAGGCTTCCTAAAATAGATTATATAATTTATCTAAGGGTTTATAGGTTAGAAAAAAATATTACTAGTTTTTAGCGGATACCAGAGCCCCCCTATTGCAGTTACAACAGAAATACCACAAAAATTACCCCTCTCGCCTATACTCTTCCTTTTCTTTATAAGCAACCTGCTTAACTCCTTTAAGAAAGGGGCAACCCAGAAAATAGGCTTTATTAATAATATAAACCTAATTAAATACGGGCTATTAGCCGCAGAGAATTACAGAATGCTAGAGAAAGCTTATAACACCTATATAGAATAGGCAAGACGATATAGAGTCTAATTCTNACTAGAGAAATACCAGCTAATCCATTTTATAAGAAAACGCAACCAATCTATAGATCTTTAGTATATAATCCGTATCTAAGGCTTTAGGGGTTAACTAGTTTAGGGCTTAAGGGTATTAGAAGTATAGGTAGACAGCAAGCTCCGGTAGAGCGTATATACGGCATAAGCGGCCCATAAGGGCTAAGTATAGTACATTATATTATCTAGGATCGTCAATTCTATATAGGGCCTATGCTTCTAGAGGTTACGCCTATTATACATAGCAGTTGTCCGGCCAACTATAACGTATAGGTCTAGTATTTGGGCCATTAGAGAATCTAAAAAAGGCCCCCCTAAGTCGCTCCTTAAACTACTCTAAAAGGTCTAAATAGCCTACCTCTAGAGTATAATAGGTGGATATAAGCGAACGGCTACAGCACTGCTTAAGAAGGAAGCTAATATTCCCCCCCTACAACTATATATTAAAGCCGCTGCAATATAAAGGGCCTAAAATAAACGTAACTTTAATATTATAAAGTATATTAAGACACGCCTAAATAAACTATAGAGGGACCCTAGGGCGCCCTATAGGAGAACAAACCAATAACCCTAAAGTAGGGAAGACATAATAGAGAAACAGGTAAAGAAAGCAGAAGAAAAATAGTGCTGCTTTAGGGCCCAGGCCCATATAGAGGAGAAAGGGAGACGCGTAAGAGGCTAGTAAAGATAACAGTAAAAGAGAGAAAGGAGCTAAAGTAGAGTATAAAAGAACGCTAGGAAACTATCTACTATAATATAATACTAGTTAGACCAACGCTAAAAAGGTATATAAAAGTTAAAGGTATAGAGGCTAATTAAGATAAGAGGAACCTAAGCCGTAGTATAATTAACGCTATAGGGGGTAAACACTCTAGGGCTCTGAGAAGGCCTAACAAAGGCAGAAAATATAATGGCGACACTCTTAAGAATAAGAATAATAGGACTAAAAGACTGGCTTTACCGGGTGGGTGTCTTAGTAGGTAGCCTAAGATGTAAATATAGCTAGCTAAAACAGACACTAAAATATATAATACTGTTATGCCCCTTACACACTAACCAAGAAGTAATACTTTTAGTAGCTAGTATAGAGAACTATAATACACTGCTCTTAATATAAAAAGGCCTTAAGGCGGTTACCTAGTAGCTTATTAGCCAAAATATACTAAACCAGTTCTGGGTTATAAGGGAAATAATAATAAAGGGTAGGGGGGCGAGTAACGGGCGCCCCCTAATAACTCTATAGTAGTAGAGTAAAGTTTACGATACTAGCGCGTCCGTAAGCTTGTTACGGCAGTAGTGGTTCCTAAAAAGGTTAAAAAGTAAGGTAGTAAGAGCACTATAGGTAACTTGTAGGCGCCTTGCAGGCGCCTTATAGGCGAGTCTTAAAAGGCGGGGAGATAGATTACGGGGTTTTCTTAAATAGAGTTTTCTCCCTATATGTATATAAGGAGTAGTCCGCATAGGCCCAATAGGGATCTAAATCGGACGTTAAGCAATGAATTATTATTATTATTATTATTATAATAAGTTTCGCTAAAGTATAAGAAATATTAAAAATTATAAGACTATTATATTCTACTTTTAAAGCTTTCTAATTTAATATAAAGGCGTAGAAGATCTTAAGGGTAAGGTTAATAAGGCTAAATAGCTCCTTATAGATATAGAAATTAAGGACTACTTACCTAACTAATACTTTATTAAGTATAGTAAGGTAGATAGCATATAAACTATTGCTGTTCTTAATAACTAATCTACGCTCCATTCTATTATAAAGTTAGATATCTTTAATAAGCTAAAGGAGAGCTCTACGTTCTTCTTTAATAATAGATACTTAGCGAATGTCTTCTATAGTATTATACTAGATACTAGAGCCGTAGGAGTATCTATAGCAGGAGAACCTTAAGTTTGAGCCCTTTAGCAGCTTAATAACTCTATTTAGATTAGCTATTTAACGGCAGGCTAATATATGATGTATTTTAGTAAGGGTACTATAATTTTTTTTGGCATAATTAGGGTCTAAACCCCCTTAGGGTGCATTACTTTCCACGTTATTCCCACAAATACTGTATTTCTATTTTGCATTAAAGATATAAATAAATTAGGCGTTAAGCTTAATAACCTTAAGAATATGCTTATATAGGGAGATAGTTAGGTACCTGTTATACGTAAGTAGGGTTACCCTTAGTTGCTCCTTTATTATCTAAAAAAGAGTATTGCTTAGAGCTACCTAACTAAGTTAGAGTTACGTTAACTATACCGTCGTTTTAACNACCTATCTATTTATTAATTACTTAGGGTTCTTTAGCGAGCAGGTTATAAAGTTAAGGTTAAGGCAATTAAGTATTTTATAAAGTACTACTATTACTACTAAATAAACTAGAAGTCCCCTGGCCGATTTAAGTTCACCTTTAAAGATAACTATAACTTTAACTTCTATATTATTATTAATGTTATATATTTTAGCGGCAAGCTAATACTCTAAGTTATTAACTTTTTAACCTTCTTCTAAGCCGCACGTTTTTTAAAGGATATGTTAGCTAGGAACATATAAGATACCCTATAATTATGCTAGATTAATATCTACTTAGGACCCCCTAATTAAATTGTCTATAATATAGGAAAGAACTTCTTATTTATAGAGTTTTAATAATAGATAAAGGCAATAGTAATTAAGGTTAAGGAACTCCTTATTAAGGTATATAATAGTATTAGAAAAGTAGAGCAATATTATATACTATTACGCCGCGTATATAAAATTATCTCTTTAAAACTAGAGGATACTAGTAAAGAACTTACCTTATAAATAGCTGTTAAAGCCGTTAACGATTCCGCTGGCCTAGATAGACTTATACCTATATTACTAGTCTTTAGCGCCTACTCTTAAATAACTAATAATTCCTTACTATCTCCCTCCATTATATAATAAGCTAAGGCTATTCGTAAGGTAATAAAGGAGGTATAACGTCTTTACGCTATATACTAGGTCAACGACGTACTAGGAATAAGAAATGGCCTAAATACCTTAATTACACTTAATCTGCCTCTCTAGTCTAAAGTATACGTATAGCGTATAAAGGGAGGGTAGTTAGGCCTATATTAACTTATTATAATTAATAGTTAAACTTATACTATTTAAATATCTTACAGACCTACTGTAACGGAATCCCCTGGGAGGTACATATCTAATAAGACGGTAGGAGGTTTTATCTATATCCTATCTATATTCCAGAAGATATAGTTAGATAGGTTAAGGGCAAAAGGTTTTACTAGCGTCTTAGAAGAAATATATAGGAACCTAGTTCCCCTCTAGAAAAGAACTAGCAATTAGTCTCTAAATAGAAGAGGTTAGAAAGCATTATCCTTTATTTATAAAGATTATTCTACCTTAACTTATCTTCTACTTACCGGTAACTCTTATTCTATACTGTTAATTAGATAATTATACGTTCCGGTTAAACTAGCCTCTTATAATTCTAATTGCTCTTAATCCTTTACGGAAGGAACATACGGCTATTAATTAACGATAACGGGCTATACCTCCTTACCCCCTAAAACGACGCCCCTACCGTAAGAGGCTTAAAGAGTCTCCCTAAAGGAGCGCATTCCCTCTTCCTATAAAGAAGCCACGGCTGGTCTATCTAACCTTATAAGACCCTTAAGAATAATTACCGCTAGGGAGTTATCGGAGCGGTTACTATACGAGACCCTATAAAAAACAAAGGAGTTGGAGATACGATTAAGACAAGTATATTAAGACTACTAAGAACAATTATAAGGACAATTAGGGGAAGTATAGACACCCTAGACACAAAGCGGACTCAAAGGGATAACGCTATACTATACTATAATGTTAGAAAACCCTAAATTTCGCACAAAGGAACCTAATAAGTACTATAATAATAGTCTCCAGAACTATAATTGTTTTATCCGTTAATGCGAAACTAAGTTTCGGCTAGATCCGAAACGTTACTCTAATAAGTATAATTAGACACTAATTACTTCTACCTTCTTATATAGCACTGTTAAGAGTTTATAAATATGCTATAAGAAGAAACTTACTATACCCCTTAAATTTAGCGAACTTAAGTCCTAGTTAGTTAATTAGGTCTAAGACCCTACTAATTAAGAGATAGATTATAACTAGTAATACTACAACGCCAAATAGCGAGAAGGCTAGAGTATAGTCTAGTTTATAAACTACTTGGAAGAACTAAAAGATAATATACCCTACTTAGACCTATAGGATAATACTATACAACTTTACTAGCTACTTGCTAAGTTATGACCTAAGATTTAATAGGCTATATAGGAGAAGGGCGAAATTCCTACCTCTTAAGAAAAGCTTATCTCTAAAGCTACTTAAATTAAGAATACTAAAAGAGACTATCTAGGCAAGCGAAAGGAATAAAACACTAATAATAAAGAGTATAGGACTAGACCTAGCTTTAATAATAGGGGTAGATTCCAACCCAACCACTCTACGGAAAAATAACGTAAGTAGGCTTTAAAGCCCTAGAGCAATACTAGTTAGCCCTAGAATAATAATAGGCAAAAACCTAATCTAAATAAGTGGAACTAAGAGTTACGCGTTTATTATAACTGCGGTAAAAAGGGTTATATAAAGCGCTTCTGCTGGCAAAAGAAATAAGAATCAGATTAATTGGGAAAAGAGAGAGCCTAATAGATCTTCACTCCCTTACACTAGGCTAGTAAGAGAAGGAGGGAGTAAGCTGTTGTATAGTTATTCCTGTCTCTATTTAAGTTAATAATAAATAGGCAACGCGAGACTGCCTTATAGATAGCGGCGTAACTATAGGGTTTATTTCTTAATTACTAGTAAAAAAAATTGGATTTAGACCTTAGTGACTCGCAGGTACATACCGTTTAAAGCATTAAAGGTTACTAGATTCCATACTATAGAGAATAGGCTTTTTCTATAGCCAGCTAGGACCGCGATAGTCTATAGGATACGCAGAAAATACGCTTCTATACCGCAGAAATTAAGGGGTATAATCTTGTTTTAGGATACCTATAGCTTCACCAAGTTAATCCGGATATTAATTGGCCTTTAGCCTTATATTAACATCGGAAGTCTTAACCGCGTATTATAGTTAAAGATTAAGAGACTTTCTTAAACTATATATAAGAAGAAGGGTGGGTATATACTATATATACTACTCTTAACACTAAGAACGGGGACACGGGATATTTATTTTCGGATATCTGGCTATACGCAGTTAAGGAACTAGAGATTCTATAGGAATATATAGACTTAGAGGATATTTTTAGTAAAGAGGCTATATAAACCTTACCTAACCCTATATTAGTTAAGTATAAGATAGATATAGGGGATAAATAACCTCCTTTTGGACCACTATATAACCTATTAGAAAATAAACTAGCGGTACTACGTTAATATATAGTGGACAATCTTTAGAGAGGATAGATTTGGCCCTCTATAAGCCTAGTAGGGGTACCGATTATATTTATACCTAAGAAGAACGGGACCCTTTGCCTCTGTATTAACTATTAGGTACTAAATAAGATTACTATAAAGAATTGCTACCTATTACCCTTAATAAGGGAGCTTATTAATAGGCTATTAGGCGTAAAGATATTTATAAAATTGGATCTAAAAGATATATACTATTAAATCTGGATTAAAGCTAGTAATAAGTGGAAAACGGCGTTCTAAACACAGTACGGCCACTTTAAGTACCTAATAATACCATTCGGGCTCACTAACGC
This sequence comes from Cenococcum geophilum 1.58, assembly GCF_001692895.1. Classification (NCBI taxonomy): domain Eukaryota; kingdom Fungi; phylum Ascomycota; class Dothideomycetes; order Gloniales; family Gloniaceae; genus Cenococcum; species Cenococcum geophilum. Next base: position 1,142,176 of record NW_027137596.1, read on the forward strand.
ACTAGTAATATTTTAGGCCTATATTAATAAGGCATTATCGGGCTTATTAGATACGATATATATAGTCTACCTTAATGATATTATAGTCTACTCTAACGACTATAAAGCATATACGCACCACGTATAAATAGTACTAGAAAGACTACGGGAATATAAGCTCTATATAAACCTAAAAAAGTGCACGTTCTATACTACTAGCATTAATTTTTTAGGCTTTATTATTAGCGTCAACGGAGTATTAATAGAGAAAAGTTGGGTAGACGCTATTAGAAAATAGCCCTACCCTATAATATTTAGAGAAGTATAGGTTTTCTTAGGCACGGCGAGCTTCTACTAAACGTTCATTATTTACTACTTATAAATAATAATCTTAATTACTAATCTACTAAAAGGATCTAAGAATAGCAAGAAGTTAGAACCCTTTATATTTAGGGAAGCTACTAAGTAGGCTATAGACCAGTTAAAGGATTTATTTATATTGGCGCCTATCCTAATACACTTCTGCTAGGAGCTACGTATATATCTTAAAACAGATACATCCGGCTTTACCCTAGGGGTAATTATATCTTAATTAAAAGACGGAAAATGGCATCCTATGGCGTTTTAGTTAAGAAAAATAACCCCTATAAAATAGCGTTATATAACGCACGACTAGGAGTTACTCGCGATAGTTACAGTAATAAAGCACTAGCGATATTATTATATAGGAAGCAATTACCCTATTAAAGTCCTTATAGACTATAATAACCTAAAATACTTTATAACTATAAAGGTATTAAGCGGTCGACAAGCTAGGCGGGTAGAGGCACTATTATAGTATAATTTTAAGATTATATACTACCTAGGAAAGACAAATCCTACTAATAGGTTATTAAGACGTCTAGATTACGAAATAGGGAGAATCTAGAACAGCATAGGGGAAATAATCCCTACATTACAAAATTTGCTTAGGAAGAAAGAAGACTCTTTCCCTAAAACTATAGAATTTTATAGTAGGGTAGAGGTCCTAGTAATACAGCTATAAAGCAATATAATTATAGAGCTGTAGGATATAGTTATAAACTAGGTTATAAACTAAGCAGACGTTATAAAGTTAGCGTACCCTAAAATTAGCGAGAATTCTATAGAATGTGCTAGAGGTATTACAGCACCTTTAACTTAACGGCGTATTAGCTGCAAGTTTTCGGATTTAAGGGGGATAGGTAAGATGTCTATCCGTAATATAGCACACTATATAACGGTAAAAGAATCTACTAGCACTAATAGTTTAAAACGTCTCGTACTACGCCTTAAGTTTATAATAGCAGCAAGTAAAATAAAAGTAAGTAATCTACATAAAACCTTTCCGGATTTTCTTCTTTAAGCTTAATAAAGAGACGCCTTCGCCTTTGGGGAGAGGTAGAAAGATATAGTAAAGACTAACTTAGCCGGAGTTACTAAGAAGCTATAGTAGTAAGACTAAAAGGGTCTGTTACGCTTTAAGGGTGCTATATATATCCTAAAGGACTAAGCAATTTAAGACGAAATTCTAAAGGTCTTCTATAATAACCCTTTTAGGGGTTACTACGGTGCTAATAGAACCCTTAAGGCCGTTTAAAGGAAATACTTTTAGGATAAAATGTCTAAAGAGGTTAAGGACTATATATTAAGGTGTAATACGTGCTAAAGGATATAGATATCTAGGTATCGCCTATATGGCGAGTTATTAGTGCTTCTTATTCTATAGGGACCTATATTAGAATTAATAATAGATTTTATTATAGGCTTACCCCCTACTAAGATAAGAACTAGAGAGGTTACTAACGCTATCCTAGTAATTATTAACAGGTATATAAAGTTTTTAGGATACTTTACTATTATAATAACAATTACGGCAATAGAACTAGTAGACCTGTTTTTAAAACGGTGGCTCTTATTTAGCACGCTAAGGGGAATTATATCTAATAGAGGTACCGTATTTAATAGTGCATTTTAGTCTTTATTCTATCTCTTATTAAAAATACGGCAAAGGATAAGTACTGCCTTTTACCCGTAAATAAATAGGCAAACAGAGCGTCTAAATACGTTATTAGAACACTACCTCCGCTACTATATTAATTATTAATAGGATAATTAGACATTATAGTTAGCTCTAGCGTAGTACGTGTATAACATAAGCATCTATAGTAGTATAAAAATGACCCCTTATAAAGCATTGTTTGGGGTAAAAGTAAATACCCCCTAAAATGTTAAGGATATTATTCCTAAAAAAGAGGCACTAGTAGCGTCCAAAAGAACTAAGTAAATAAGAATTCGCAGAGAGGAACTTAAAAAGCACTTACTAGACGCCCGGGCTATATAAAAAAGGTACTATAACAAAAAATATATACCAAAAGAATTTAAGATAGGAGATGAAGTCTTACTATTTATAAAAAATATTTAAATAAAACGCATTAAGAAGAAGCTAGATTACTAATAGCTCGGACCCTTTAAGATAGTTAGGAAAATTAAAGGAAACTAAGCCTATAAATTAGAATTACTAAAATCTTATCTAATATATTTTATATTTTATGTTTCCTTACTAAAGCTATACTAGAGAAGAGATGGTACAGAACCGCCCCCACCTAGCGAAATTAATAGGGAACTAAAATAGAATATAGAAGATATTTTAGACTAAAGATAGCGCCAGAAAAAGCGCGAATTTTTAGTTTATTAGGAAGGATACTTTTAGGCGTATAACAGTTAGGAACCTAAGAAGTACCTTTAGCTAGGATATAATACCGTAATTAAAACCTTCCTAAGAACCAAAGGTAAAGATTTAAAAATAGTTCCGGATATACTATAGGTAAAGTAATAGGGAAGACCCCGTAAATTAAAACTATAGGATTAAGTATAGGTATTAAGAACGGAAACGTATCGCTATTATAACAGGGATCCTAGAATTCTATAAGGGGAAGCCTATAAGGATCTATAGGAGAACTATTAGGGATACTGTTTAAAGAAGACGCTATCTAAAAAGGAGTAGTAGTACTATAAGAAGTGGCCTTAGGGATTTAGAAAGATCCCCTAAGGATAAAAGGAGAGTATTTAGCCTAGCACCGGAGATATATAGTAAGGTTAGTAGTATAAAGAGGAGCAAAAGGACAGCCTATAAAGAATTAGAAATTTTAAGGAATTATAAGGCACCTATAGAAACACTACCTGTTTATCACATATGGGGATTATAGTAGTGCACTATATTTATATAGATTGTCACCAAAGCTTAGAATAAAGGCATCCCCAAAGTATAAAGTTAATTCCTAATAATAGGGCATCCTAGAGGAACCCAAGAAGCACTATATAAAGCTATTCTATAAGAAGAAGAAAAGAGCTAAATAATAACTTAAATACTAACAATAGTAACAGGAGCCTCTTCTTCTATCTTAACGTTATTATTAACAGTATTATCAGCTCCTCTATCCCTAGAATTATTAGTACTTCTACTAATATTCTTCTTAAAATAACGGGTACTAGAAGGACTAGCATAGGTAGGAAACTAGTAAGGAGAACGTTTATCTTAACCTTTATTACTATTTTTAGTATCCCTAGGTTCCAAATTAGCGTCTAAATAGGGATTAGAGAGATATTAGCTAAGGGATTTAGCATAATTCCTAAGTAAGTTACTAGAGAAACTTACCTAGCCAGAGTAGCCCGCGTAAGAGTATAAATATTATTATTAATAAAGATAAGCTATTCGCATATGCGCTCCTAAATACTATATATTTAAAAACGTTACGTCTCTACAGTAGTGGAAACCCTTATTAAATTAAAGAGTTTATAAGCAAGGGAAAACACCTTCTATCCCCGCCTATTATTATTAGGATATTAGTAGAAATCTTAGATAGCGCGTTAGAGCCTATAAGTCTTATATATATAAACAGCGGGGATCTAGTATAATTAGTAAAATCTAAAATAAGACGGAATAGGAAATACTAGGATATAGGTCTTTCTCCTACTGCAATAATAGGAGCACTTAAATTTATTTTTACTAGAGCAAGGCATTTTACAAACGTAGGAAGGATCCTACATAAGAGCATAAACGTAGCAATAATAGCATTTTAGGGAAACTGCTATAGGAGTAACAGATACTATCTAGGGCGTTACTAGGAGAGGAATAATACTACCGCCGGTTTAGGGACGCGTAGAAGGACCACAAGCTATTATAAGAGGATACTTTAAGAAGTTAGTATTGTTATAAGAGATAAGGAGGGAATCCTATTACTTATAGACGCGTTAAGAAAAGATAATAAGGTAGTAATAGAAGTACGGCTAAAGATATAGAAGCTAAAAGGCAAGATATAATAAAAACAGCCTATTTAAGAATAAGACAAATAGTGTTATTAATAAAAGGACGAGTAAAAGGCAACAACTTATAAATAAAAAGAAATTAAAATAAAAGACGTTATTATTAAAGCCTATTTAGGTAAATAGGGATAGTAGTTAGTTAACACGTTACACCAGATAACCTCCAGATCTATTTATAACAAATTCTTAAAATTAGAGAGGTAAATCCCACCAAATTTTTATTACTATTATTAAAATCCTATTATAAAAGCACTATAAGGAGCTAGGGTAGAAAAAGAGCAGAGGAATAAAAGATAAAGTAAAGTTCTGCGCTAGTAAAGAGCTGGCAATAAGTTGCATTATAAAATACCTTTCCACTAAGGGTTTCCCTAGTGGTTTTAGCCGGAACTCTATAAAAGCTTAGTAAAGGCGAAGTCTTAGAGGACTAAGACCCTAAAAGGGGAGGCAATTATAATAGAATCCCCTAGAAGGTACATATCTAATAAGACGGTAGAAGGTTTTATATATATCCTATCTATATTCTAGAAGATACAGTTAGACAGGTTAGGGGCGAAAGGTTTTATTAGCGTCTTAGAAGAAATATATAGGAAGCTAGTTCCCCTCTAGAGAAGAACTAGCAATTAGTCTCTAAATAGAAGAGGTTAGAAAGCATTATCCTTTATTTATAAAGATTGTTCTACCTTAACTTATCTTCTACTTACCAGTAACTCTTATTCTATACTATTAATTAGATAATTATACGTTTCGGTTAGACTGGCCTCTTATACCCACTTAATTCAGTTTAACTATTATTAAGCCTTACTATAAAGATAATAGTTCTAAGCCTTTATAGGATGCCCTAGAAGGGAACTATCATTAATATACTCTAGAAGGCGACTACGATTCTAATATAATTATAGTAGAGGTGCCGCAACTATAACGCGGTAGGGGTTGCCTAAAAGGATTATAAAATTACTAATATCTTATTAATTTTAAAGAGCAATTTATTGCCGCTATTAAGAATAGAGTTAAGTTATTAATGGCCTTTATAACAGCTAAGGAGAAGGCTAACTTTAAGCTTACAAAACAGCTCTAAAAGGAAGGTTGTATTATAACTCCTAAAGCTTCTTTTTAAGCATCTAATAAGCAGGAGATTAATAGTCTTATTATAAGAGGAGTCTTTAAGTTTAAGAAGTATAACCTTACTAAGTTTAATAAAGTTTATATCTTTAAGTTAAGAATAGTTAATAAGATTAAAGGCAAAGCTACTAACGCCCTATTTAAGAAATTAAGGCTTATTATCTAAGGTTATAACGATAATAGTAAGGAGGTAATTCTTATATAATCTCCTATAATTTAACGAGCTAGTTAGCGAGTTATTGTTGCGCTAGCTTCCTCCTTAATAAAAAATAGAATAGCGGTTTATTTATAAGATATTACTTAAGCCTATACCTAATTAGAGACGCACCTTTAGCGCTTAATATTAGTATACCTTTTAGAATAAATTCGCCACCAGTATCCTAAAGATATGATTATAGTTGTGCTTAAGCTATTATATGGAATTATAAAGGCAGGAACTTACTAGTAGGCTACCTATAGTAAGTACTATAAAGAGAAGCTTTTAATAACTACTTCTATATTTAATCCTTGCTTCCTTATTATAACTATAGGAACTTTATTTAAAATTATTAGTATATAAACTAATAATATAATTATCTTGGGAGATAACTAGTTTTTAGCTCTTAGAGAAAATAAGCTAGTAAAGGTAAATCTTATAGTAAAGCTAAAGAAAAAGCTTAATTTAATAACACTATTACTCTTTAATAGATGCATCCTCTCCCTAAATAAGGATTCTATTACTTTGCGCTAAAAGGGTTAAGGTAAAAAGCTTAACGTTATTAATATTAATTCTCTAAAGTAAGAATATATGGAGTAATGCGCTTGCGGAGTTTATATTGCTTCTATTTATTAACCTAAGGCTTTATTTAACCTCTCTATTGCCGCTTAATACTAGGAACTAACTAAGGATAACATTCTTACCCTAAATAAGCGTCTTTTCTAGTAAATAAACTATCTTAATTAGGGACTACTCTATATACCTACTAATCTCCCCACCGCTAAGCTCTTTATATTTATTAATAAATCGTTTATAAATAATAAAGATTTTAGCTCCTAGTTAGGATATAAGATTATTATCGCGAATAAATCTACTAGAGAGAATAACTTTATAATTTACGGCAATCTTATCTATTAGAGCTTAACCAAAAGTAAATATGTTACTTAAAGTGTTCTAGTATTAGAGATATATAGAATGGTTAGCAGAGTTAATATAGTAATTATAATTGGGACTACCCTAAAAATAATTATAGATTAACTTAAACTTCCCGTTATTCCTATAATCGTATATACTAACTTATACTCCCTCTATAAGTATTTAGTTAAGCTTAGTACTATAAAGGAGAAGCGCCTTATAATTGACATTATGGCACTTTATTAATCCTATAAATAGTAAGAACTCTTTAAGATTTAATAAATTAACGGTTAAGATAACCTAGTAAATAGAATAATAAAGGCAAACCTAAATAAGGCTCTAAAGATGTTTATTAATATAAACACTCTACGTATACGGGTTAAAGGTTAGGTTAAAAGGGAGTAGGAGTATAATAATCTGCAGACCCTAATTCTAACCAGCTAATTAGGATTTTTTATCCCCAGGATAGAAAATTGCTATTGGCTTGCTTATAACTAGCGCCTTAGCGGCCCTAATATAATATTTACCCGCAACTTCTAAGTAAGAAAGTACCATGTGCTAAGAGGCAAATTTTAGGATAGCGAGACTTATATTATAATAGCAATAGTAAGTAAGGAGGATTAATATTTGTTACGCTAGTTAAGCAGTATTTATATATAGATAGTAACTATAAAAGAAGAGTTGCTAGTGTCGGGAATAAGGCAAGCGGTTGTTGCGTAACGCCGTAGCACTAGCGTAGTGAGGAGTCTTAAGCTCCTCGCCCTTCCTTATTCCAATCAATAGATTAATTAACCAACATTACTATAACCTACTCGAGTAGTTGTTATTGGTAAGTTACCCTATATAACTAACAGGATTAAAAGGGATTAATATATTATACGTTAATCTAGGACAGCTAATTAGTGGAAAAAGCTGCATTATTCCTTATACTTTATTTCGCAATAGATATTAAGTTTTAACCTCTACCTTAGTTAACTCTAGAGTAAATACCTTTACCCTAATAGACACCTAGTATTCTGTAAAGCTAGCTGACTTTCTTAATGCACTTATAGAAGATCTACCTAAACTAATTCCTATTCGCGGGTATAACGGACGGGTAAGGTAACTTATTATAAGTATTTTACGGATATACCTCCGCGTTAATGGGTGAAGGCAGTATAATATCCCCTTCCTTATTACGGACCTTAGAAGCTATAATATAATCTTAAGGAGGAAATGGCTAGCCTATTTAGGCTTATAGCATAACATATAAAGTAGACGGCTTATCTAGCCTAAAACCCTACCCCTAACCCCTCCTTTTATAAAAGAAATTAGTATTATAATAGAAAACCTTATATAACCCTAGATTAATACTATCTACTAGGCCGATGCCATACGTAAAGACTACGCCTTTAAGAAGGATATATAGCTTAACCCGCGATAGATCTATATACTACACTGCCCCTAGACTTATATTACGCCACCTACATTAAAGACCTAGGAAGTTAGTAGTGACCTACTTAAGTTTCCTATAGAGAACTTAGGCCCTACGCAGCTATAAAGGAAGGCTAGGAATATTAGATAATATACTAAACGGATAAACTAGAAGGATAACTTATGGAAAATAGAATGCGAGCTAAGGAAGATTATAAACCCTATACCGCAAAATACGGCCTAATAAATATCCGTAAAGAAACCTATGGACCTCCCACTAGTTAATATCTGCTATATTAGCGCTGTAGGATTCTACTAAAACTTAGTTTAGCTAGATACTATTACCTTTATAACTAGCTTATATAAAATCAATTAAATAATTAAAGAAAAAGAGACCCTAGCCTAAGAGAAAGATAAGCTTATAGATAAGGAGCTAGTAGAACAGAAACTACCCTATTAGTACTAAGAGTTTAAGGACGTATTCTTTAAGGCAGTATCTAATATACTTCTACCCTACCGACCGTATAACTATAAGATTAAGATTAAACCAGATAAGGAAAATGTCCTTAGCTATACCCCCATTTATAAACAATCTATTGCTAAATTATAGGCTACTAAGTAGTATATTATGGACATCCTAGTAAAGGGGTTTATTAAGCCTAGTTAGGCCCTATTTACCTCCCCTATTCTCTTTATAAAAAAGCTAAATAAAGGACTTTGTTTCTATATTAATTATTATTATAAGCTTAATAATATAACCCGTAAAGACCGTTATCTACTACCCCTACTAGATAAAACGCTAGCCCAAATAAATAGAGCTAAGGTATTTATAAAGCTTAATATTTATTAGGCCTTCTACTAAATTAGGATAAACCCTAGATCTATAAACCTTACTATATTTTAGACTTAATACGGATTATATAAATATAAAGTGCTCCCTTTTAGACTAACTAACGGACCTACTACGTACTAACGATATATAAATAATATACTCTTTAACTACCTTAATAACTTCTATATAGCCTACCTAGATAATATTATAATTTACTTAGAAAACGAGTTAGAATACAAGGAGCACGTCTATAAGGTTCTATAACGGCTTTATAAGGCTAGCCTTTAGGCCGATATTAAGAAGTTAGAGTTTAGTATAAAGCGAATAAAGTACCTAGGGTTTATTATTAGTATAGATAGAATTAAGGCAGACCCGGAAAAGATGGCTAAAATTAATTAGTGGGAACCACTACGGACAGTAAAAGGGATATAGTTATTTTTAGGCTTCTATAACTTCTACCAACGCTTTATTAAGAACTATAGTAGGATTACTTAGCCCCTTAGCCGCCTTACTATAAAGGACCAGCCCTTTTACTTTAATACCGTATATAGGCAGGCTTTTAATAAGCTTAAAAAACGACTAGTCTCCGCTCCCTTACTCGCCCACTTTAACCTAGAACGGCCCTTAATGCTAGAAACCGATGCCTTAGATAGTATTATTACCAGTGTTTATTCCCAGAAGTAGATAGACGGAGAGTAGTACCCTATTACTTACTACTTAAAGACTATAATAGATGCTAAGCTAAACTACCTAATCTATAATAAAGAAATGTTAGCTATTATCTCTAGCTTCTAGCACTGGCAAGTATAATTAGAAGGGACCCCTAAGCCTATCTAAGTAGTTTTAGATTATAAGGCCTTAGAATATTTTATAATAACAAAAGCCCTTATAGCCTGGCAGGCGCGCTAGGCGGATACTCTATCTTAGTTTTACTTCCTAATTATATATAGGCTAGGCGCTACTAACCGTGCGGACGCTCTTATAAGTTATAAACAGGACCTAAATAACTAGATAGCCGCGAAGATCTTATTACGAACCTAGACGCTACTATAACTAAAGCACCTTAACCCTTAGATATAGGAAGAATATAAGCTTTACAGTGCGAAGAATTGAATAAACGACTTAATTATAAATCTATGGAAATCAAGTGGTATATATACATAAGAAAGGTATAGGTAATAGGATAAAAGGGGAGACTAATACGTAGTCGAAATAGGGTAATATAAGGTATAGGAGGTATACGAGGGTAGTGCTAATGCTGCCTTCCAGGCAGCATCCTAGTGTCTTAGCATAGTACTAGTAGTCGGTTACAAAGAACTAAGTACTAAATCTTTAAGTGCCGAGATATATCCTATTAACTCTATGGAATTTAACCTTATTAATAAACTACTATAAGCAAACCGTACGGACCCTTCTCTATAGGAGTACCGCGAAAAGGCAAAGGATATTAACAGCCTATGGTCCCTTAAAACTGGACTGCTTAAGCACTAGGAACGGCTAGTAGTAGTAAAAAAACAGAACTTACGAACCTGGCTTATTACCAAAGTATATACCTAGGTCTCTACGGCCTATTCTAAAAAAATAAAACCTGTAAGATTATTAGTAACTATTACTACTAGTCTAGAATAGTTATAAATATTAACCGTTATGTACGAAACTGCAATAATTGCCGTAGGTCTACGATTCTACGAAATAAGACCCTAAGACTATTAAAGCTACTTCCAATACCAGAGCGCCCCTAGTAGTATATCTCTATAGACTTCTATAAACTACTAGTAGACCGAAACGGGTATAATATAGTTATAATCTTAGTTAACCATTTTAGCAAATACCCTTTCTTAATCCCCTGTTATAAGAATATTAATGCTAAAGAGGCGGCCCAACTATATATTTATTATATCTACCAAATTTACAGATTACTAGATACTATTATATTGGACTAAGGATCACAGTTTATATCGGCTTTCTAGAACGAGTTTACTCGGATCCTAGGAATTAAGCTAAAGCTTTCTACGGCGTGCTATCTTTAGACAGACGGTTAGACAGAGATTATAAATTAATACTTAGACTAAAGACTTCGGCCCTTTATTAACTACTTCTAAGATAACTAGGGCAAACTACTACCTCTAATAAACTACACCTAGGCGACCCTACCTTATAACTTTATAGGATTTGCACCTATCTAACTAGAAATAGGGTATCTACTATAAATAAGCTTTAACTAGGATAGACTAGAAGGACCACGGACTATACGCGAGAAACTATCTTATAAGGAAGCCCAGTAGTACGCTAAGCGCTTAGAGGAAGCCTAGACAGTAGCCCATACAAATCTAGAAAAGGCCTAAAAATTAATAAAATAGCAGGCTAATAAGTATAGGCGCGAGCCTGACTTTACCGTAGGTAATATAGTCTAGGTTATAATAAAGAACTAGAAGACGGAACGGCTTAGTTATAAGCTTAATTATTAGATATTAGGACCGTATAAGGTCCTTAAGAAAATAGGCAACTTATATAAAGTAAAGCTCCCAGATTTAATTAAGGTTTACCCTATTTTCTTACTAGATAAGCTATAGAAGGCTATAAACAACCTATTACCTAGATAAAAGAACAAACCCCCCCTATTAATTTAAGTTAATAGCAATAATAAATAGGAAATTAAGGAGATACTAACCTATAAGCTAGTAAGGAAAACGCCAAAGTACCGCGTTAGTTAGAAAGGCTATAACCTAGATCCTACCTAGTACCCTATATAGAACTTTATCAGCAGTCCCTATAAGCTTGAAAATTCTATAGCCATTACCTTAATAAACTGGGACCGCTAAAGTACCTAAACGAATAGATGAAATGCTAGTATAATAAAGATAATAAGCTACCGGAAGAGCATAAAGATAAGAACGCCCTATAGGTATAATACGGACATATAAAGCCTAAGGGCAGGCTTTTACGGAGGAGGGGGTAATGTTACGGCACTGGCAGAAAGCGGTAGCTATGGTAGACGTTATAGTAGACGCAGGGCTTACGTAGCTCTTACGTGACTAGGGATCGTATATAACTCCTCGCGTTGCTACTTTTCCTTTCCTTTCCTTTTCCTTAGCTTTAGATTCTCGTTTATAGACAATCTAATCGTATAGGCTTGCGCGACCCTTTTGCCGTGCTTATGTCTCGATTGACTAAGTCGCTAATAACTAGTGTCGGAATAACCTACGCTAAAGTAACGACTTTTTGTAATATGGCGACTCCACATACCCTAATCGTGATACTGCTGTTACATTTGCAAATCTTATCTAATTTTATTATTTTAACCTTTATAATCGCAATAAGCTTTTTTTTGGGGGGCGTTTATACTTAGTATACTAATATATAGCGATAAATAAAGCGGATACTGTAATTGCTCTACGGCTATAAGTAATAACTTATAAATCTAACTTATATAAGGCCTAAGGTATTTAGGAAGCTTCTTAATCAGTTATAACTATATAGCGACTTAAAGGATATAAAGCTTTTACTAGCGCCTAAGAAGCTATTAATATTCTTAATAATATTTTCTAGAGTATATAGCTCTTATAGAGAATAAGATATTATATAAAGAAGAGAAAGGAATAACGTGAGAGTCTTATAATTAAATAGTTAAGGGTTTTAGCGGTTAATATATACGTATATATGCACGCAGTCTTTAACGGGCTTTAGTAGAATTTAATTAATCTAGTAGAACTTAGCAGGAGTTAATAATAAAGCTAGTAGAATTTAGCAGAATTTAGTTAAAGCGTTAGAATTTATCCGTTAAGTATTTTATTAAGACGTTCCTACTATAACTGGGCTAGTCCCGTTATAATCCCCCCCTTTAGCTAAAGGTTTAAAATAATTTAATTTTAGTTAAAACTTATAACTTATCATGTTTTATATATTTACGTTAGGTAGCGGTATAGTATTTTACCAGTTTTACTTATTAAATAAACCAATTAGGATTTTCTATACCAGGTATAGAAAATTATTATTAGCTTAGTTAAGGCGGTAAGCGGAACTAATATCTTTATAGCGGGTCTTAACAAGGCAAATCTAACTAATTAGATAACTTTAACCAGCGGTTAAAGTTCCTTAATATCTATATATTATATAACTATATTATAACTATCATAATATATTTTAAGTTCTTTTTTAATTTTAAGCTTTCTACTATCGTGTTTCGTATAATTATATTAGGTAGCAATTATTTACCTTTATATCGCGTCTATTTAGCCAAAGTAGGCCATAAAGGATAGTCCTTATCAGTGTGTCTAACAGTTAGCTTAGCTGCGAGCTCGAGAAAAATAGCTAACTAACTGCACTAATTGGATCGCTCGCTGTCCGCTACTCACTAGTCCGCCAATCTTCGAAAGCGTCAACTTTCGCGCGAGCACGACACCACAATCATTATAAGCTGCCTTGCACATACTTACCGTAAAGGCGGGGGAGTCATCTGCACCCGTGCAGGAATGCAGTCTTTCTTGGGCGGTGACGCGCTCGCAGATGGCGTGTCCACGCTGCTAAAAACGGCGGACACAGCACGAAATTACTATCTACGTATGGATTCTGCGAGGACTGCTGAGGGACCTGGAATCTTGGTCTGCGGTTGGTCAGATAATCAGAATGATCGTGATACAGCATGTCTCAGCCTTGTCTATAGCGAGGCTATGATAACGCTCTATTGGCGAGGTTCCGTATCTCTCAAAGTTGAATGCCTCAGCCTTGTTAGCAAGACCTTTTATGCTCAGCGATTGGTGACCGTCTTTATGGTTGGGCGGTTGGTGTAGCGCCTGCATTGCTATGCGAGTATATAAGTGTCATTAAATGAACCATGAAGAGACCGACCCACCTTTATTTTCATCTTCCATACACCGCTTGGAGCCGAAATTAAGCCTCGCAGAATCTCTTTAGGAACTTGACTTCTTCCGTTTCATGTCCACATACCAAAATCGTTAACACAACACTACTTTGAGATAACTGAGTGTTGCATCGCCGGTGTCTTTGGACGAAGTTTCTCCATCGATCTATGCAATGGATTCTGGACCACATCAGCCACAAACCTTCTATGATCCAGTTAGTGGCATGTATTGGACTAACGAGTTTGAGGGGGGAAATGGCACCGACGATCAGAGTGACAGCTCCGGCCAGATGAGCGACGAGTCTCATGATGAAGACGAAGCTCATGATGAGGGCAAAACGACTGTGCATGGGATGGTCTTCGACGCAATTATGGATTGGGGCGACGACAAGTCCAACAGACAGAAGATTGGTGAGATGTGGCAGAGAAAGGGTGGTTGGGAAGGCTGGGCGCAGGTTGAGTTGGCCGCACTGTTCAATGCTGATCGAGAAGAGCACGTATATGCCGACCCCCAAGGAGCCAGCCCACGTGCGGCCGATTTCATCATCAACCCCGAGAACGACAACATGGACTACGCCAATCTTTTGGACCGGGAGAATGTGGTGATAGAGCTCAAATGTGAGAGTGAGCGCAATAAGAAGCGGTTTCAAAAGGCGGTTGCGGAAGACATTACGAAAATCAATGACGTAATAAAGAGAGAATACACGAAATATGGATGCTACCTATACGCAATTGCGCTTTCAATGTCAAAAGAGGGTGATAAAGCAATGGAAGAAATGGGGATGAATGAACACCTGTATGGACAGCCAGACGGGAATGAAGACATGCCGTTCCGACTCTGGTGGACGAGGAGATATATTCCTGGCTGATTCAACATACCAATCTAACTCATTTCGCAACCAGTAGAAACACTTATGTCTTTATCTTAGATTTCGAGCTTATGTAGTCCAATTTGATGACAAGTCTCCCACCAACACAACTCTAGGACCTCTTCAAGGCGTCTTTCTATGAGTTCTTCTACAAGTTAGACCGGTGTTATAGAAATAACCAAATGTCCTCTCAAAAACTTTGTTGTTTGGTCTAGCTAATTCTCGTCCACTCGGCACTTACCACCTTGGCAAGTCGCAGCTAAAAAAAAACCGCTCACCCACCCGATCCGCCCTGTGACTCAAGTCCCCGCGTGGCAATCATCAAAATTTCCAACCCACTGAGGCTACAGTTCTTTTTACGAACCGCCAACTAACACCCCTATAAAACTAAAGACAGTGTACGACTAAACTTACGCAGTCGCCCAGTATGTCTTTCTACGACGAAATCGAAATCGAAGACATGACCTTCGATCCCAAGCTACAAATCTACCACTACCCGTGCCCGTGCGGCGACCGCTTCGAGATCGCGGTCTCGGATCTGCGAGACGGAGAGGAGGTTGCTGTCTGCCCAAGCTGCAGTTTGATGATTAAAGTTATTTTTGAGGTGGTGAGTTGCCTTTTGTGGTGTTGTGATTGGATTTGGGGATCTCAAGGAAAGGCTAACTGTTGTGACACATTTAGGACGGTTTACCAAAAGAAGAGGCTCAGGGTGAACCACAGAAGGTGGTAGTTGCAGTTTGATGGCAGAGAGACAGACGATCAGTATCAAGGGGTTGGTTCAGGAGAAGGCACTTCGAGTCATCAGAACTCTTCGTTTGCCGGCTCCCTCGTACTTTGTCGATCGCGAGTGCCACCTTGCAGCCGAATGCCATGCATGTCTCACACATCATTGCATGTCACACTCATGCTGCCATACCTGTTGGCTTAAGCACTAGACTGGCCGCAGAGAGAGGCACCGGGGGTGTTGTGGCGTAAGGGGCATAGGAAGTCGAAGGGTTACACGTGGGATAGCAAGCGAAGGTTGATGAAAGGAGGTGTACAAATAGTGTTCATAGACTCATGAGAATTCTGCCAGTAAGGCGTCATGGCAGCAAGGAACTATTGTCCCTATCGAAATGGTGATGAATTTTTGATCAGCGTGAGACTTACACGTTAAGCAACGTCCACAGAATGAAACGACAGCTCCAAACTCAGCAACCAATATTCCGCCCCAAAAGTTGATTGTAACATTCGTTTAGTCACATGGTTCCGACTACGCAACATCGGTATCAGTACCCAGCTCAATACCCAACTCCTTTCTGATTAAATCTGTTAAAGAAGTTCCATCTCTTAAGTAGATCCAATCACCGACGCCGCCGCCTTCCTTCTGGTTCATCGACTCCCCAGTAACGACCCAGTCGAATCGCTTAGGGCCAGACTGTGGAGAGCTGAGCCAGATCTGCTTGTTGGGAGGTTGCTTGTTGAGAACATAGGTTCCTTTTGATGCGATGTTGACTTCAAGAACACCGGCCTTTATCAAGATCGACCAATCAGCGCAAGATGCGTTTAAGATCGAAACAGGACGAATCAACTTACAGCATAGTCAGCCTCTAAATCCTGTCGGCTTTCTTGCTGTTGCTCAAGCCTGTTCATTAGCAAGCCTAGGTACTCATCTGCGCGTTGGTTGTATTCCTCGTAGGAGAGGTTCGTCGGAGATGTGACGTGCTCGTTCGCTTCGCTCTCTTTCGGTGCTGGATCCGCTGAGTCTGGCATGATGCCATTGCGGAGAGGCGAGGTATGGAAGCTTCGGACTGCATATGTATTCGATTTATTTAGAGATGCAGCAATTCCCTGGCGTTCGAGAGATGTGCTGATAGGGTTTCGGACCGTAAAGAAGGATAATACAGGGCTTCGTGGATGGGCATTGGCGCGGACGGTGCTGCGAAGGGCAGCACTGTTAAGGCGGGACATTGAATTTGAGAGCATTTTGATGGTATAGGAGGAAACTTAAACGAAGAGAACTCGATATAGCAATTGGAAGCGTTAGATAGAGTAAAGGTGACGATAGAATGTATCCAAAGAGATGCGGGCAAGCTTTCAAGGAGCTTGGGCCCTGCAACTTCCCGCCGAAGCCCCACATTGGAGATCTCAACGCTGCAGGACCATCTCCGATTTGCTTTTGTTCAACACTCTTTTTCAAGACCGTATATCTGCATGCGCTAAGCTGGAGTCACTATGATAAACGCTGTGCTTGTTTTCAATAACTCCGGCCAGCCGCGCCTCACTAAATTCTACACCCAGCTGGTATGGCTCTTCAGAGGAGTGGCTTACTGGCGTTCTAACGATTGTATTACAGGAGACAAGCGTACAGCAACGTCTAATATCCGAAATCTTCACCCTCGTATCCAACCGCCCCAACTCATCCTGCAACTTCCTCCCGTAAGTGCATGTGGTCTTCATCGCGCGACTCGCCTCTAACAAAGTTCTCTAGGCTTCCGCCCCTCCTTGCTAGCAGCAGCAAGTCCTCCACTCCCACTACACCCCACAATGATACTCCCTCCCTCGTGACCTATCGGCACTATGCGACTCTCTACTTCATTATTATATCTACCTCGACCGAATCTCCGCTTGCGCTGCT
Source organism: Cenococcum geophilum 1.58 (assembly GCF_001692895.1). Taxonomy (NCBI): domain Eukaryota; kingdom Fungi; phylum Ascomycota; class Dothideomycetes; order Gloniales; family Gloniaceae; genus Cenococcum; species Cenococcum geophilum. The sequence goes on from NW_027137596.1 coordinate 1,159,321, forward strand.
CGACCTAATCCAAGTATTCGTCGAGGCGCTTGACCGTCTCTTCGAGAACGTATGCGAATTGGACCTGATTTTCAACTTTGAGACACTTCATGCAGCACTCAGCGAGTTGATTGTTGGAGGTGTCGTTGTTGAAACGCAGTTGGATAAAGTTGTTGACGGAGTCAAGGCGCAGGGGAGGGTCGCGAAGAGACCTGTTAATGAAGGGAAGGGAGGATTAGGGCTTGCAGGATTTGGAAGGGGCGAGGGCGTTTGGGCAGGCCGATGAGAGAATGGGATATAAGGGTGCTAGGAAGATAACGTGTGGGCGACAGACGCCTGATAACACATCATACCGCGGCGTATCAAGCTTGCAGGCCAGGTTTTTCTTGAGCGCCCCGAAGTACACACCTATGCGATGGAATCAAGAGCAGGTGTATTGTGGAGCAGGGCCTAGGAGGTCAGGACGAGCAGAAACAGCCAGACGAGCCATAAGCAGAACTGTTATGTGAGCACGCACGCGTATCGGGTTTGTTTGATACAGGCAGTCCATGGCGAGCATTTTGTATTAGCTGTCGGACACTTCAGTTCTTGATATCTCATGCTCAATTCGGAAGTGAAGCATCAAATTAGAGCAGAGGAAACTTTCGATGCCCGCAGGTTCAATCCGTATGGCTTTGTCCCTCCTAACCCATTGATCTCTCGATGGGAGCAAGAAGACGAATTTTACACGTCGAGATCGGCGCTTGGCCCTCCACAGATATTTTGCCTACAAATGAATGCCACAGAAGCCCTTGCGTGAAGTCGTTAGAGTGCGAGGCTGATGAGTTCTGCGACTGGAGGTTGTGTAAGCCTTGTACGTCTGGGTGCTTTGGGGATGGCATGCAAATCGTCACGGCTGCAACACGACCCGTTTGACAAGTGCGATTATCCCAGCACGGTTGGCAAAGGTGCGATGCGTGCTGAGGATTTCGTTGGACGGAGGGGCCCGGGTTCTTTGGCCCACGCTATCAGCACCAGGGTCCTTCAAAACCGCGGGACAACGTCGCTCGTGTGGTCGTTTCAGTGGATGATTGAGCAGACGATCTGTAGGTACCCTGAGTATGCAGCAATCTTTTTTAGCTCTGAAAAGAAATTCTATACAATCAAGCCCTAGGGTATTCCCATACACGGAACTGCTCTCTCTTCGTTTCTTCGTCCCGTCTAGACGAGGAATTATTATGATACATGGCATACGTGCTTCCATCATCCACTGCAAACTTTAAAACGCTGATTGCGCAGGGAAATATATTCCGTAACCTCTGCAGCCCTACTCGCCACTTAAGCTAAATGTAGCAGGTCAAGTTGCCGATGGCATACTATATTTTAGGCTTATCCTGACGTTGGCCAAAAGACCAAATTGTGGACCGTGCACAGCCTCTCCACCTCGCTTCCCCATGCTCCCCCTCTCACGAGCCACAGTGCATTGCAGACTAAACCAGTCCAAGCAGTGCCGAAGTCAGGGTCGGGACCTGTTTGCATGGAAACGTCAACCATAGATGTTGATCAAGCCACGGCGTGGCGTCGATCAGCGAGTCTGGGGCAACCTTCGAGAAGGGAGGAGTGGCGGGTTAAAAAGGATGGACGGGCCACCAGGCACTGAACTGATCTGCCCCGCGGCGTGATTGTACCTGCGTTATTCTCCTATGCCAAAATGCACTCCTCCATCTTCCGCTTCATGGCAATTACCGAGTCGAGGGGCTTCTATTGAGATCATGGTCTTGCAACACCAAAACCAACCATTACACCTGCTCCTAGACCAGCAAGGGTGGATTTGAGGAAGAAGCAAAGTGCCATTGATCCGTATGTACCTTTGGTTTGGTCGTCTTCTTCATTGAATATCTATATTTTGTCTTCTATAGTAATTTCCCATTTGAATAATTATACTAATTCTCTCTCAGAGTCTCTGGCAGATGTGCTCCTCACAGCATCCCGAGTCTCTCCGCGAGGTGGCCGCAACCAAGATTCCCGCCGTCTCCCAAATCCTCATGTTAGAATTCCTAGGCGGGTCGAAGCTGGCCTGGTTTACCGCCTTGCCCACCGATATCCAGAGTTACCTGGTCCAGCAATACGGCCCGTCAACCGCCTCTGCTTCGGTATGTCCGCTCTCCCCATTCATATCTCGTACAATTGAAAGACCGACACTAAAAAACTCCGCGACACAGCCCACGACAACCCAGGCTTCTTCCCCTTCCTCATCCGGATCCTCATCCGCCTCCTCATCCCCATCTCCCGCCGCCCCAACAACAACAAAATACATCACAACCCTCGTAACCGTCTCAGCCGGCTCCATCGCCATCCCCATCGCGGCCCCAACCTCCACTAACACACCCTCCAATCCCCCCTCCCCAGCCTCTCCGTCAGCACCAAAATCGGCCTAGGCGTCGGCATCCTCCTCGCCGTCTCGCCCTCGCCGCCACCCTCCTCGCATGCTGTCTCCTCCTCCGCCGCCGCCACCATCGCCACAACTACCAAGACCCCCGCGCAAGCCGCCCTCCCACCCCGGAATTCCTGCCCACGACACCCCGGCACGGGCACTCTACCTCCCACGACCGCGACCACAATCTAGGGATGGCGATGGCGATGGCGATGGCGATGGGCACGTCCCCACACCACCCGCTGCGTGGCGGCGCCGGCGAACCGCTCTCGCACCGCGCGTACGACGACTCCGGATTGCATGGTAGTGGGATTGGCGGGCCGAGTTACGAGCATAACCCCCCGCCGCCACCGCCGCCCGTAGTGCCGTACCATCCTAGCGGTTCGAGGTCGCGGGGCAGTTTTGGGAGTTTGGGGTCGGTGCCTGAGGGTCCGGGGAAGGGAAATGGGATGAGGGAGGGGGGTGCGCTGCCGGTTGTGCCGGCGAGGAGTCCGCGGAGGCTGTCACTTGGGGACGGGGGTGTGGACGGTTGCCGTGGCGGGGCTAGGGGCGGGAGGGGAAGGGCGGAGGCGGGGGTCTGGTGGTGGTGTTGCTGGCGGGACTGCCGCCTTGCCGCTCTCCCCGCTCAGCCCAGCGTTTGGGCTATCGCGGTTCGGGAATGCGCATGCGGGGTACACGGCGGCGAATGAATGGGTGGGACAGGGGGGTATGCTGGGCTGCGGGATCCGTTTTCGAACGAGCATGCGTAGTCGAGGACTACGACCCTTCGTACGGCAGTGCGGGGGGTTACGATGGCGGGGTGCATGATGGGGGAGGGGCGTGGTATGCGCATCAGGCGCCGGCGAGTGAGTGGCCGTTGAGGAATGAGGTTGGGGGGCAGCTGGGGAGGAAGGGGCGGCCGTTGTGGGATCTGGTTTATGATGGGACGTATATGTGAGGGGATTTGGTTGACCGGTTTCTTTTGTCTAGGAATTCATAACGTTAAGAAATGAGATCGGGCTTTTATTAGCATTCAGCATCAGTATAACGCCGTATTGATATTTATTGACAAAATATTGAATATTAAACAATTTGCCATGGCTGTATATAAATTTGAGGTACGAACCGTGCTCCTGGTGATGTTAAAAACTGCTTGAGGGGCGGCAAATGTGTTATGGGGTAGTGGGTGAAGAATTACGGACTACAGTCCGAGCTGACCACTGACAGTTGCACTTCTCTCCAGCAAATCCTATTATCAGCTATTGTTGACCGGAAATACCAGGTCAGGAACTCGTGTGTCGATTGATCTGTGGAGAAACAGAGACTATATATACATGAGGAAGGTTGTAGCAACAGGGTGGTAAGACAAGCCGATTTTAGTCGACACTACGGCCCTCTCTGTCGAAATACTAAAAGTTGAAAGTTCTACTAGAATAGACAGCCTGCTTAAGTCTTAGCCCCTAGTAAAAGGCAACTCAAAACTGCTAATAAAACCACCAAAAGTGGACAGCAGTGTCCCTAGACATAGAATTACTATAGCTATAGAGAAGAAATAAGGCAACCTATCGTATTCGAAGTAATCAAAGCCAACACAACCACATCATTATCGTCAGTACCCTTTGGGGCAGTAAACCCCGAGTTTATCAAATGAGTATAGTCATAAAACTAGCAAAATCTTATTACAACGAAAGACATTATCCAAAGCGAGCTAAATTTTGGCACGACCATCGACGACCTTGCTTAGAGGCACTTTTTGTGAAAAAGGTACCAGTCATAATCGAGGAAACTTGGCCGCCAGATGCAGCTAAAGGTGGTTCCAGGGCCCTGGCTCCCGGTTGTGGAAGTTACCTGTGTTTGAAAATTCTCAATATGGATTCTCATTCACGAGCTCTCGATGCTGATCGTAGGATAGATCGGGGAGTCGCAGATGTGTTGGTCTTACTGATGGTGCATATAAGCGAATTAGTCATTGCACTATTTATAACGATGAAGAAGTCTTTACAGGGGCAGAAAAGCGAACGATTACGATCATCTAAAGGTTGAGATTCTTCATATCTGCTAGGGGGAAGGACCAGCCAGATATGTAAGCTCTGCAGTGTGGGAGAATTGAACGAGCAACTTGATTGTAAATGTAGCTCTAAAGCGTCTATATATACACGAAGAAGGTACAAGTAATAAATCAAAAGGGGAGACTAAAATGTAGCTGAAACAGGCGAGACGCAGGCGAGACGCAGGCGAGACGCAGGTGTTACGCAGGTAATACAGAGCGATATGTAGGGTGCGGTAGTCGGTTACAAGATAGCTATGTGTATAGCTTCTTCGTCTGCAGAAGTAGGCAAACCAGCATATCGTACAGTTACCCTGACCCTTACTCATCATTCGTTACACCATCGCTACAAGCAGGTGTACTCTGACAGTAGTTCCTTTTACTTGCAGAGCCTACTCTTCCAACACCACACCCAACTCTGTAAGACGCCGAACTTCTTCTTCATCTACGGATCCTGACTTGTCTAAAACTTCCTCCATTCGGTCTTCCCAGTATCCTTCAAAAAATTCCAGTAGCGGTACTCCAAGCTCTGTGTACTTTGCTACAAATTCCGCAACTAGGTCATCCAATTGTGCAATCATTAAACGCTCCTCTTCTCGAATTTCTTTGATTTCCTCATGAGCTAAGCACTCGTAGTATGGCCTCTCATCCAAGTAGAGCAATGACATATTCCGGCATGTATGCGTGAGGCAAAGCTTAGAGAATGTTTCGAACCGAATTATCTCGGCCAAAAGCCAATCCGGAGCACCATTACAATCTCCAACCTTTTCAATATACCCAAGGATCCAGTCTATAAACCAAAGGCGCACCTGCTGCTTGTTGCATTTGCTGCCACGAGTCCATATACTGGAAGCCAGGAGAAATTTGGTGGCGGGGCAGCAGCCATTGTTTGAACAAGAACATACGCATTCATCGAATACAGGTTTACCAAAAAATTTTGCTATTACGTTGCGAAGCTGTTCGGGATACAACCAGAATTTGGAAAGGGCCCCATCCTGATTAAGGGTTTGTTCGTTTCGTTGTTGGAAATGCACATGAAAGAAAGATGTGCCCAGCATCCAAGCGAGTTGGTGTACTATCATGCACTTTGAATCTCCTGCTTTGAGACTTGGCAATATACAATCTATGTGTGCCCCTTTGCCCAGCAGCCAAGGCAAGTAAAGAATGTATTCCCCCCCCGCCCAGGCATTGAAATACATCAAAGGTGTAGCGCGTTGGAAATCGAGTTCATCGATGTCAAGGAATCCAGCTTCAAAGAGCATTTCAGCACTTCTCGGCGTGAGAAAGTTGTGATATACTGTTTGAATTCTGTTCGAGTAAGTAAGTGAGGCCGGCACTAGTACGCCGTTGTCGGCCAACGCAATATAAGTCTGGTAAGCTTGCTTGTCTAGAATCCGGTCAGGACAAATGCCGAGGGAGTTATACAAATGTTCAGGTAGATGCTCAAAAGCTAGCTGTTGGAGCCGGTTTCGTCTGTTAACCAAAGCAGGAATAAGAAGGGGTAATAGTGTGTCCGCATGACAATCTACAGCTCTTTGGAGTACATCTCCATCACCGTGGCAAACAAATGCCCTCTTAGAGAAGAAAGCACTGTCGGCTTCTAAGAGGAGCCGCACGGTTTCTACGCATCCGACTGTGCAAGCATAATAAAGTGGGAGAAGGTTGATGTTATCAGGGCGATTGATAATTTTGGTGCCACCGAACTGGAGAAGAAGAGACATTCCATGAGGCCAATTGCACGATAGATGGAGTGGACTTTGCCCTCGGTCATTCTCTTCTGAGATTGCATCAGGATTGCTGGTTAAAATCCTGAGGACTTCAGTTTCTGATTTACGAACAACCGCTACGCAAAGCGGCCCCCACTGCAAAGCTACTCATTGTTAGAAATTAACCTTCGCTGTCCACAAGAAGTACGTTACTTTCAAAGAGTTCTTCAAATACCCTAACACATTCCACGAATTCTGGTCGACTGTCGCCCGGTGGATGGTAAGTTATGGGCGCGTCTGTTCCAGTAAGCTCTACATCGGTGTTCTCTAACATATCAGATATTATACGGCCAAGGCCAGTACGGCGGTCGGGCTTGAGGCCGTAATCATTGATATGATCTAATAAGCGGTCTGTTGCCGTTCTAAATAGTCAGTGGTCCAGAAAGTCAACCTAACCCGGCGGCTCTTACCTCCCATAAAAATCGAACTCTTTCGTAGGAACACCCAAGCTAATTAGCCCAAAAATCCATCTATGATAATTTTCAATCAACCCATTTTGACATTTAGAAGTAAGCGAATCCCCTGCAGGAATAGCAGCCTGGAAATTTGTCAATTCTTGTTTCATATTCGATATATGTGAATTTTCTGCTCACATGAAGCAGACTACCTTCGTTTTGGCATATATCCGTTGGCGACGCCTTTCCGTCCCTGAAAAGCTTCTTTAACTGTTGCAATAGATTTTCTATGTGATGCTGCAAGCTTTGAACGTCAATGCCTGGGGTGAATTCCAATTCGGCGGAATACACAATCTTAAATGCAGGAGAGTTGTCAGGAACAATCGCTCGGTACTTCAAGGCTGAGCTTATAGAACAACCCCCAGCACCCTGAGTTACGGTTAAAGTTGCCTGGATTGCTCTTGAAAGGATGAAACAGCAGACCCTAAGCCCTAGCCCAAAGGTTCTATCACGGTAGCGAAAATGACATGTTTCGCTATGTGAAGAAGTCCCGCGCCAGAATGAAAATTTACTCCGGGTGATAGGGAAACTTTTTGCTCCTTTGGGATGTGTAGTGCAAGTGCATCGATTTCGCGGCACAAGACTCCTAATTGGGGTGTGTGTAAAGTCTGATGATGCTAAAGATGTTATATCGGGTTGCTCGCTGAATACTCCTAATCTCTGAGCATCATTACATGCTGTCTCAAGTAGCCTAGGGCTTTGACATAACTTCAGCTGGAAATTCTGCAACTCAGATTTCTTGAGTTCATTAGTAATGATATGATATCAAGGGTGTTAGTTCATACCAAAGCTTCAATAATCCGCTCTTCGGAAGACTTCTGTGACAAGAGTGCCTCCATTATTCTGGCTTGGTCGACGAGCACGCTCTTTTCAAATCGTTCTGATCTGTCTGAAATTTGCGCCAAATTTGCTTGTATTGCTGACCCTTGGCCAGCTACGGTATTGTCTAACTTACTGAAGTGCTCGTTTATCATCGAAATTTGTTCGACCTGAATGTCTCTATGATTTTGTGGTTAGTCGGGTTTTCAGCCTCCAGTAGTCTCTGTACCTGGTCAAGAAACCGAAATGAAAAAAAGGCACATATAGAGTAGAGAATGCTGGAAAAAGTCCAACATACACTTGTAGGGTTTGTAGTGCAATGTTAAGGACACCAATAACATCACGTGATGTAGCCTTGATGCTTTCCAGAGTATCCTTTTTGAACGGAAATAATGCCTTTCGCCTCTGGGCCTGGAATTTCTCTTTGAGGGTGGATGGGTTCCCAGCCTTACAGCATTCTTCAAATATGTCCTCTAGCTTTTTCATGCTAGCCTTACAAGACACGGTCAACGTTTGGACCTGAGAACTAACTTCGTGATCTGAAGGTAGACGAGCAAGCCGCCCACTGAGGACATCTAGGACATTTTCGAGCTCTTCAATTCTCGTTACCGCCTCCTTGACCTGTTCATCATGAGACTTCCACGAGTCGTAGTATGATACCAGGCTCTGGCAAACGGTTAACCCAAGAGAAACAATTCCGACAGCAGTTCCGGTGAGCGATATGGGATCTGTCATGATGGTTCTTGAAATAGAACAAATGTAAAGAAGATGTCTTAGCTGAGCCAGATGCAAGTAGGAAGAAGGAAAGCAAAGTGAAATGAGAAGGAATTGCGGACAGGTCTGCCTGCAAGGCTAGGTCTCAACCTGACAGTGCACACGTGACATCTAAGTACAATGCCGATAACATACTCGAAAAATACGGTAAATTGTTTGCGGCAGATAATACCGAAGGGAGCAGAAATGAAAGGGATTACCTTTAAACTGTCATTGTGGTTTCTCCTTATGTTATGACTTATGGAACAAGACCTCCAAGGTTTAAGCTTACTGTAGCTGTTAACCTAGTTTTAGATACCTCGAAGCTCCCACAACTTTATTTCAACCACTTCAATCCAGGAAAGATGAACCCCTACCGGGATTTACAGGTAAAAATTAAATGGAGAACTAGAGGGAGTCAATGACTTAAAACGAATTGTGAACCATGGAGACAAGAGTCGACTCTATACAACGGCATTAAGCACCGAATATGCTCACTAAAGTGCGGCACTCGAGGGAAATAGTCTCAGAATCTGCAGGCAAACGTCATAACTGCCAAACCGGCAGTAAAATTTGATAACTTTCGAGAGTATACAGTGCCCGCTTCAGATCTTTTGCCAAGTGAAGACATGAATGAAGTCGCGGAATTGCAGAACTGTATAATAGTATGCAGAAAACTGTTTGAAGCAGCGGTTACCGCTTCCAACACCCGCGGATTAGATGAGAGACAAATCAAGGCACTCGCGAAGGTAATACTCATTGATACTTCCCGTACCCTGATTGAAAAAGGTCTGGCTTGGGGGAGAAGGGAAAAGATTAGTTAATACAGAAACACACCAGTCGACGTACAAAGTAACAAACTTCGAATCTTTCCGTACCCGGGTAGATGCCGGCGGTAATGGGTCGGTTTATTGAATGGAGAGATGAGCTCCACGGGTCGAAGAAACCGCATCCTTTGCTTTCTCCCGTACATGTTATAGCATACTTCTGCCACATCCATACTCTCAGAGATGGAAATGAGAGATGTCAGAACTCGTGTGAGGATCAAATTGAAGAGAACCTAGGCTATTATGTAGGGGGGCCCCACTGTAGAACCCCTGAACTAGGCCCCATTTGGCTTTCGACAGGAGAAGAGGTCGGTGCAGATCACATGACCAGCAACCATCTTCTGTTTCGTAGTGTAGAAAGACGTGAATACCTTCGAATGGTCTCGGGAGCGCAGGACTACGAGCTGGCAGTTGGTGTTGACAAAGCTTGGAATGCTACAGTCGCATCTCGGTCATATGTCAAATTACTCTAGGAGAGGATATCGTGAGTGATTCGTCGAGCCATTGCTGTGCAAGAAGTACTTCGAACAAGCCTCCAAGGACCTGCAAAAGGCCCGATGCACCCGACTCATGTCCCTAAACTGATTATAAGGATTATAATCTTCTGGGCCTATGGTCATACCTAAATATTTGATCAACCAAGCTTTCACGCCTTGAACTCTTAGCTAAATACAGAGCTTAATACATGCAGCGAAGGCTAAGGTTACCAAATTACAACATTCCAACAGCCGGCCAGTATACAGGGCCCAAAAGCGTCTTAGAAGACAATGCCAACAAGTCCTGGCTCTACCAAAATCACGAGCAGACGAAATATGCGACACATTCTGCACCGCAAATCAAACACCTCAAGCTGAGCAGACGTCGTCATCACTCACCCCGCACCAAAAAAGCCCTTCCACCAACACAGTCAGAGGGCTCAAGGCACCTCTGTTTCAAAAGCTTCCGCCGCCACCCGAAAATTCCCCGCATCAACCGCCAACCAGGTACCCGGCGGGCCTTGTGGCTAAAGCCCTCACCCTAGCCCTAGCCCTTAGCCCTGACTCAGCACTCCATGCAAAACACTCCCCAGCATGCCCCTCACGCGCTCCGGCCGCTCCTGCGCGACCGTGAACACGACGGCCGTGCTGAGCGCAAACGCGACGTGCTCCCTCCACCTGTGCTCTTTCAAGTAGCGCCGCGGGAACCACACCGCGGCGGCGCGCGGCAGCACGAAGAAGAGGATTTCCAGCCGCTTGCGCTCCCGTTCGAACAGGATGGAGGAGCCGCATAGCGCGCACCCAGCCAGCACGCACAGCCCGCTGTCCCACATCTGGGGGCTGATGGTGGTGGGCGAGAAGAGCTTAGGCCCGAGACGCGTGCGCGCGAGACACACGCCGTAGTAGAAGAGGGCGATGAAAGCGCCCAGGAAGGCAGAGCTGCGCGTCATGTCGATCGTGGCTTTCGTCAGCGCGTCGGAGGTGATGGCTAGCTTCGAGGGACTGCTGCGGCCTCGTGCTTTGGTTCGGGCGCCGCGGAGCAGCATGAGCAGCTGCAGTGGTGCGTACATTCGTGCTGCGAAGGCCCACCCGCGCCAGAAGCGTATTAGGGCGTGTTTCTCGCAGTTCTTCCCGCAGCCCATGTGCACGAGTTCGCAAGGGACCGGGATTGTTTTGGCAGGATCACCCCACTGCTCTGGAAGCCCGTAGTCTTTGCACATGGAGGCAAGTAGTGGGGCCATACCGGTGTCCTTACCGTAAGTGAAAGTGCCGTAACGAGCATGTCGCAATACAAGTAAAAGCCGGTTGTCTAGTTCTGCAGCAGTCGATATCCAGCGATTGTAGGTCGATGGTAATCTTGAAGGGGTGTAGAACCAGGCATGCATGATTGTCGCGGCGGAGAGACAGAATAGAATTGGTGGAGTGCTTCGAGAGATTGTCGCAGTAGAGCGAGTTTTACGGGACGTGGTGCGTGCCCACATACCGCTGATAAGTACGTCCAGCGCACGAATTACGGCGAAGAGAGTAAGATCCATGGTTCTGCCGGCCAAGGCAGAGGCCGGTAGCATAGCCGGTCTGGGAGCGTCAGAGCGTGCAGTGGTTTCAGGTGGTTCTTTAAATGAACATGGGTCATTGTTTGGACCTGAAATTGGTATTCCCTGGGTTGAAGTTGTGCCTTGTAATTCAATGCGACTGACTGGCCTACTGTTCAATAGAGTAAAGCTGATGGAAGCTGAGATGAGAGCAGCGAGAACTTTCGCTAGTCTTTCAATTGAAGTCCCATCGATAGACCACTTCTTTCGTCCAAGGAATTGGTTGAGTGCGATAAATATATGTTTAAGGGGCAATTGGAGTAAGGTAGAACCTCCGATTAAGATGCCGCAAAATGCGGGAAAGCGATTGAGGGCAGCGGCCTGACGAAGAACCTGGAATAGCTTGATTGCGCATACCGGTCAGTCTCCAAGATGGATCCGGGGATGTAAAGGGGCTATCAGAAGATATGAAGAAAGATACAAGTTCTCTGAAATGGGATGCGAGGAGTGTAACAGAAAGGAGGAAATTAGGGATTTTCATCTCTACCAGGTGCCACACAACATACCCGATGCAACGCCACTGCCGGGCTTATTTTTTGCCTCGCCAATGCAGCAAGCACACTGACGATCCTTGGACTCGTGCTCGAGAGATACCCGAGGAGATACGCCCTAGCAAGCCTGGGAAGATGTTAGAATTAGTGCCAACACCCCCCACATTCGGCATCTGATTGCAATCGGTCATCCAGGTAAATCCGATGTACCTGATCTAAAGTACCTACTCGAGAAAGGGGTAGGGTGAACTTACGGCTTGACGAGTTGGATATGTCGACCACCATTCTGAGTCCTGGCCATGTCATGGAAGAAGAAGCCAAGGAAGATGAGCAACAGGGAAGCCTAACGACCTCATGCAGCGTGACTAAATTCTTCTCGTTGGTGGCAGGATTGGGCAATTGCAGCAAAAGGGGATAGACTTGTTTGAGCTTCAACACGACCTCTTGACCTCTTCCAGTCAAGACAGATATCATATGAGAAAGCCACGGTTGAAGCAGTGGAAGTGCTCACCGCCAATGTGTGCGGCAGGGAGTTGAAATGGATGCCCTGGCGCTTCACTCTGACAAACGTCAGCGACAGAAGTCATAGAGGGGCCAGAACTAAAGCCGAAGTAGGCCTGGAGCATTGACAAGTTTGCGAGAGAGTGTTCGGAGGGGAAGTCACTCCGCACTTGGTACGAATTGGAGGGCTGAGGCTGGAATCAACATTGCTCAAAACACCATCCTAACGCCCCGTGGGGAAGGAGTTGATGAAATAGACAAGGAGAAATAACCGAAATTGGGCAAGCGAGCTGCACGGGAAAGATGCCATATTATTGTCAAAAGCTAGCTGGAGGGCTGAAACGTGTTTTCTGCACATCTAAGGGAATGGCAGTTGGGAGGGGAGCTTATGGGCAGCGTGAAGGAGGGGTGGAGTTGGAAACATCCGGATACGTACCGTTCGTAGCTCCGGACGCCGAGCGTATTGGCGATCCGTGGCGACAGGAGAGCGTGAAGCCGAGCAGCGTGTTCGGCGAGATGGACAAGAAAGTAGAGCAGCGTAACGTGACGGATAAATCGAATCGCACGTCCAGCAACTTGTAGAGAGAATTTGCGGGGTGTTGTGGGCTATAGAAATGGGTAGGGCATCGAGGGCATTTGCATGGTCACTAATAAAGCACGCGGTCGCCGTGGGTGGGCGGCAGCTGCAGCCTCCAGGTCGAGATGCGGAGGCGACCGTTGCACAACCGATCACTTTTCGTTCGCATGTGATAGCCCAACCCACTAGGTCACTCGACACAACACCTTAAAGAAGACGTCTGTTGGGGCCTCCGCAGTAATGTCAGCGCTGCTACTCTCTGCTCCTTGATGCTCTATAACACCTACGACGCCTGCGACTGGCACTCATACTTTACGTCTCTCTTCTCTCGACCTACTCCCACTTCGGTTGTCGACTGGTCACTCAGGCTCGACTGCAAGCAACCCAACGGAACCCTCTCTCAACAAAGTCAATACCTAAATACCTAAATACCTAAACCTTAACGCCAAGTTTGAACACCAAATATCACTCAACAGCCCCTATATTTACTACTCCTTTTCGACGCTCCTGTAAGCTTTGTCGCGTAGGCGATTACCTCTGGCTTCCCGTTTGTCGCCAGAGCCCTCAGCCCACCAGTCCGATCAGACCATGGTGCTTCTGGCCCCGCCAGTTGCAACCTTCAGGTCAAACTTGAAAGAAAAGACAAGCTGGATACCCTTGCCGTCTCTTCGTTTCCGGGGTTGGCGGGAGGTACCAGGCGCCCATTGCTGAAGAGCCATTTCGGTATGGACTCTTCACATCTGGCTGCGAAAGATACATCACCCTTTGGTTGTAAGTATGCGCCTCGCTGAGGTTGATAGGTGTCATGTAACTTGACTGAGGATAACTCATTTATGCTTCGTAGACACTTTCAGCGCGAGCGATTTCGCCGCGTCTTCCGAAGCCTTCTTCACTGGCGCCCCTCCTCTCCTGAGTGAAACCGAGAATCAGTCACTCGCAGACTTTTTCAACAACACAAATCCTTTCCACACTGAAGATTATAATTTAGATGCAGGCTTCCACCCGAAAGATGGTCTCTCGGATTTTAACTGGCCATTCGATCCGCCTCCAACAATACACGGCGTGTCTACCACAGTACCAGATCCATCGCATTCACTGCATGGCTTCCATGATGATCATGGCTTTACCGGCAATTCTAATCGAAGGAGGTCAAATATAACGTCTGATGATGATTTACGCGCTGCTTCTACATTGTTCAATAACGCTCAGTCAAGCCAAACGGCCAACCTTTCGCCTGAGGCGACATATACCAACCAAAACATCATGTACGACCTCAACCCTCTGCCTGATTCTACTGTCTCATCTCCTCGTCCTCACTCTTCAAATTTCTTTCAATCTCCAACGGTTCCCACTTCACATACTCCCTTACCAGAACAGCTGGCGGCATTACTGCCTAATCACGCAGAAAACGGCTCCATCGACGCGTCTATTGCTGCTCAGTTTGTGCAGATGGCGCAACATCATCCACAAATGCAGCAAGATGAAAGTCATAGGCAGCGGCTGAAGAGACCATACGCCTTCGGTTCCGATAACGCATTCAACCCGACAGGATACATTGTCTCATCGCCGCAAGATACTGAGGATGCAGTCACACGACGACTGATGCACGACCTACACATTCTACAACCCTCGACTAAAGATGTCGCTCCAAGTGTTGAAAGCACCCAGCCATCGAGCCCGGTAGCGCCCCGCAGACTCCGCAGATTCCCTATTGAGCTAATGCCTCTGGCCGGTGATGAGGCTGACCAATCCGAGGACGGGACCACTGATGACGAGGATGAAGAGAACGGTGCCCAGCCCGCAAAGAAGCGGCGGAAAAGCAAGCACGCTCATCAATCAAGGCCGCGAGATGGGTCGGTCGACGACAAGACATCGACTGTGCAACGTAAGAGCCAATCTCTATCACGAGGTATCAAGGCTCGCAAAGCATCCCAAGATGACAATTCTGGAAAGAAGAGGAAATCCTCGTCGGCGAGCCAGAAAGCGCAGCGAGAGAACCTAACGGAAGAGCAAAAGCGTAGCAATCACATCCTTTCGGAGCAGAAAAGACGAAATCTTATCAAGCATGGCTTCGAAGAGCTTCACGATCTAGTGCCCGAACTGCGAAACGGCGGTTTGAGCAAGAGTAATGTTTTGATGGAAGCGGCCAGTTTTCTAGAGGAGTTAATAAAAGGGAATCGCGAAGTGAGCCTGACTCTCCAGAATGCAGTCGCCGGCTAAATAATGCACCGTCGCAGGCATTTGCTTCAATTCCTGAAGTAATCATCCGTTGACATTAATACCCACGCAGCGATTTGTAGAATGGGACCTAGTGACCGGCGTTACGGGCCCAGGAGTTGCCGTGCCGAGCCTAGAGGGTGGGCTTGGATGGAGGCGTTCACGGCGATTCTGCGACGCGAAGCACGCGTGTTCCAAGGATGGCGCAATATGGGAACAAGTAATACAAGGATGGACATTCGATGATCTAAGCGTATCAGGCGTGATGACAGATCAGGTCTAGTGCCGGTGTTACTTTGATATTCTCAAAAGCGTGTAGTGTGTTGATGACTACAGCACCTCCAGACTTATGCCTTGGAACCTATATTTCGATGGAATTAATGTCGAACGCGTAGTTTTGAAGATGCACTTGCTTATAGTTACAGACTGTATCTAATATATCATCAGCTGTTCACTGCTGCTGGCTATCTCTTGCGGAGAAGCTGCGACTTGTGGGGTCAAGCAAACGATTAATTGTCAAACCCGGGGTGACCTGGGATGACTCATGCAAGCCGAAGCCTTTAAAAGCACACTATCGGAAGCTTCCGACTGCTGGAACTGCACCGAGCAACAACCGGACCACTTTGTTTTGTGGATTTGAAAGTACAGCATGTAGGCACGTCCGGTGGTTAGTGTTTTTAGATCAAGCCACCGCTAACCTCAAATATATATACTCCGTCTTGGCTGCAAACATCAAATGGAGCTTGCCGAATTACCTCATCCTCGCTGCTGCTGGCGGAGATACGAGGTTTTAAAGCCGTACATGAATCGATCTCATGGTAAAGCTCTAGTTAGAACTACTAAACAATACGTCCTCCAATCTTCTTTAGATCCTCTAAGCCTCTAACGCATTAATCGAAGCCCCCAGCACCAGCGACAGCTCGCTATCGTGAAATACTACCTCAGGTGTCGCAAAGCGTCGCCTACGCCCAATAACTAGGGAGGCAACAGTTAAAGCAATTCGCAAAGAATAGGACTGTATTATACCTAAGGATCTAGATCTTTTAATTTCGTCTATGCCTGAACAAATTCAGGCAGTAATTGGCGCCCACTAAGTGGTAGGAACGATCGGAGCAAGGAACAACACCACAAGCTTTTTGTATACAGGCGAATCATCATACAATTCAAAGCTTCATTTGATTTTGATGTTGAGGTCTTCAGAAGCTTACTGCCAAGACGGGGAAGCAGGCCAGGTGGGGTTTTCCGAGCAAGTAGCTACGCGAGGAAGACGCTAACTACCGGACATGCTGTAGTATTCGGTTTGAGCCCGCTTCGGTTAATCTGGAATTTTCCGTCCCATCGTAATTTTATGAGGACGGCGTCTTGCTGTCGACTTTGTAATCCTCGGGGCTTTTAATATAGCCAAAATTTGATTATATTAACTTTTTGAGGTGTCTTAGAAAAATACGCTACGAATAAAGGTTGCGGACTTGACGAAGATTCCTTTGGACCCTGGGGGCTGAGCCGACTTGGCCACAGTGAGGAAGCTTAGTTCGATGCGGAAATCAAGTATCTCATCGCCTCGAGACGACTTCTTAATGGACTGCAAGGCCAGAGTTTTTCTGCAGCACCAGACCACCGCCTGTTCCTTGGACAAGCGATGGACTTAAAAAACACGAGATGCACTCCACGCTGCTCGCGTATCCAACGTCTTGGCAAGAAAACGTAGGAGATTTTACTGGCCTGGTACGGACACGCACCAGGGCACGATTTTCCGGTTTCCGAGTCATATATCGTGGAATCTCCGCGCTACTCGACGTCAGGCTTCCTCCAAGGTCGCCAGACCAAAACAGCCAAATCTCGTGGCTCAGTCGCCTCTGCCCAACCACGTGGCAGCAGCAGGTGCCAAGCCAGACCATACCCTGCGCTGAAGGATTACGGCTTTGTGGAAGAGCATTCCAAATAGACCCACCAGCTTTTCAGGTTTAGATCAGAGAAATCCCCCCTTCATCTAGGAAATTAGCAACTGTGGGGTCGAGTCAGGCACTTCTCTTCCCGCATTTTATCCCTGCAATGATGGGGTAGTATATTTTGTGGTTCGTGCGCGACATCAACACTATCGCATAGAAATGAGAATAGATAACTTCATGAATTAAATCAACCACTAGTACAGTGCGTAACTGCTTATCCAACAATATAGATCTTGTACAGCCTACCAAATACCCTACTTCCAAGTCTCAGATTGCAAAAAAGCCTCCTCCTAAGCCCGAACCACTACCTCCTTTTCAGCCTCTCCCGATCTATGTGATCTGGTAGAACAACTTACCGTCCGTGCATGCAGCTCATTGATTGGTGCACACCGGGCACATTTTTTTAGCTTTCCTAGGACCACACTATATGCAGCTATTGTCTGGAGCAGGTCGGTTTGGCAGCCATCCCTCTCCTCGAGAACGAGTTGCTGTCGTGTCTCTAACATAAAAATTCAAATCCTTCTCCATTTATATGGGTCGCCCATCCTCCCTGCCCCTTTCGTCTCTGCTCAGGCACACACCCTCGTTCGTCTTTGTCACACCTTGATGTGTACACAGGGGCATTGCTTACATTCCATTCAACTGAAAATGGTTACGGCTACACCTGAAGAGATGGCCAACTGGCCAACTCCGAATTACGTGAACCCCGAGACTCGTGTGAATCTCGCCCTGGGATGGATCCTCTCCACCACGACTTTAATGCTCATCTTTCTTGCTGCACGTTTGTACTCTAGGGCGACATTGAAGGCCGCTCTAGGTGCAGACGATTGGGTCATCGCTGCTGCTGCGGTACGTTGCTCGGGTTAGCCCCTCTTGACTATTAGCTCTCTTGTTTCGAGGTTCAAATCCTAGATTGCTTGAATCCTCACCATAACCTATGTGACAAAATATTTACTATTCAATGCATCTAGGTTTTCGCGGTTCCCATCTCGATAATTGGATGTGCTACGACCGCTTTTGGACTCGGTTATCATATTTGGTTCGTATTGATGAGATAATTCTTGTTTTATGAAGTCATCCTGACCCTTTATAGGGACATAAAACCTGGTTGGGCTGAGACTTATGCGAAAGTAAGCTTAAAACTACCTCTAATAATCCTTCGTGGGATCACAGAAACCCCTATTAATATAGAGTAGAAGTGTTGAGAGCGACAAAAAAACTTAGCTAATTTATCTCAGATGGCCATCGCCGCTAACGCACTCATCCCAATATCCTTGAGTCTCACCAAGATCTCCCTTTGCCTTAGCTACCTACGGTTATTCCCATCGAGATCAAATAAGATTTTTTGCTGGATTGCTATCATATACCTCAGTTGTTGGACTATTGGGGTCGTATTCTCGATGGTCTTTTCGTGCTTGTAGGTGTAACATCTTTAACTCAACCACCAGCATGATTCCCTAAAATCCTTGTATTTGCTGCATCTTACCCTGCCCACAATTCTTGAAATTCGGGCTAACTATTGGATCTCAACAGACCTGTTGTGACACAATGGGACGCTACGATCACACAAAAAACATGCATCGACTTTCGCGCCGCTTTTCTTGCAGCCGCGGCGCTGAATAGCTTCAGCGACTTCCTCGTCTTCCTTTGGCCCGCCCGAGCTCTCTGGAATATTCAATTGCCGGTCAAACAACGCGTTGGCCTTATTTTAGTATTTGCCGTCGGTTGCATGTGCGTATTCCTCCCCACTCCCTTAGTTATGTTTATAGCCCGGATCTGCTGTACCCCACAAAAGATTCAAGTACCGACGGCAATCGGTACTTGCTACGTGCAAGCAGATAATCAGAAGAACTCCTCCTTGGGTGCCAAGGCTAACGGCTCGTGTGCAGTGTATGTGTGGCAGGCATCTGTCGTATGTGGTACTTCGAGGCCTACCTTAATTCTCACGACCCTTACTGTTAGTCTCCTTACCCATACCACTATTCCCCCTACCCGTACCACGCATCCATCACCTATGCCGAACCCGCCCTTACCCCTTACTAACGCCTCTTCCACAGGGGAAGCAGCGATCCTGTGGCCCGTCACCTCGACCGAAATCAACATCGGCATCGTATGCGGCTGCCTCCCCGGCACCAAGCCCCTCCTTTCGCGCCTCTTCCCGCCCCTCTTCAGCACGTCCTAGCACTCCAGCTCGGCCCGCACCCCGCGCCACCCGCACAACCAGTCGTTCCCGTTCCGGTCACTCTCGAGCCACGACATCAAGGCGTCGCGCACGCTGGCCAGCCGCGTCGATAACAGCGGCGGCGGTGGCGGCGGCCAGTGATCTTTTTGGACTGGAGTGGAGTGGATTTGAGCTCAAATCCACTCCAGTCCAAATTACTTGTAGTTTAGCTCGTTCCTAGACAGGGCTAGCGCTTGCCTATCAAGGCTAGCAGTCCACTCCACTCCACTCCAACTTTAACCCAGTCCGAAAAGATCACTGGCGGCGGCGGCGGCGGCGGCAAGAGCGCCGTGACCAGCGCAACCACTTCGTATGGGTGAGGGGGCCGGCGTTCGAGGCCGATGAGGATGAGGGCGGGTTCGTGGAAGAACGGGATTCAGGTCAGCGAGGAGGTGCATGCGGGTTCGTGGAAGAACGGGATTCAGGTCAGCGAGGAGGTGCATGCGGGTTCGTGGAAGAACGGGATTCAGGTCAGCGAGGAGGTGCATGTGGAGGAGGGCCCGCGGACGCCGACGGCGCGGAGTAAAGGCAGGGATGGTGCGGAGAGCGAGGTGTGGATTATTCATCCCGAATCAAAGATGTCGTTGGCTTGAGGTTTGGAGTTTGCCACCCCCGTCTCTAGAAGTTAGGAGCGATGATGATGCGCGAGGTGGGGTTTTTGTGGGATGGTGCTTGGGGACCGGAGCGTACTTGTCAGTGTGGGTGTCTTGGGATTCGTCTGAACGGTAAAGGTGACTTGGATTCTTTCCTTTGAGCCATGGGAACTCATGTTTGGCTACGATACTACTATATAAAAACTGGAGCATTGGGCTTATAATAGGATTCAGCACGTTTTTCAGCAAGGGTTTACCAATGCTCAACTGAGAGTTGATTTACCGGAACTGAGGGAAGGTGGATGCAGAGGGGTACTCTGTAGTTCGCGACGTAATGTCTAATCTCCAGGTTATAAGACAGCTGTATAAGTGGGGTGAGATGTGGTTATTTGTCCTTGGAGAGTTACTAAGCCCAGGTCGAAACTGAGCGCCCCTAAAAATGGTTGTGATGAATTGACAAGACCGGCGGAGCAGGATATTACGTCGCTACGAAAATAACTAGCTAAAGAGAAAGAAGAGCGAGAGCATAACTGAGAGTTTTCCAAATATTTTGGGAGGCCAAATGGTCGACATTCTGCGGATGCGCAACAAATGCGGGAGTAACTCGAGGAAGCGGAGAAGTTAAACCGGTGATCTATTACTATTAGCGTCTACAGTTAAACCCTCGAGCATCCCTCTAGGTTCCACCACATTCGTATCGTCGATAAAAATGCCGACATGGAATCAAATGTGTTCAAAGAAGCTTAGATGGTGTGTGAGATCATCCTCGCCAAAATTTTCCAATCGCAGGGTTCGGGTACAGTACGTCCTCACACCCAGCATTTCAAATTGCCATCCGTCATGCATCGAAGAACACCATGCAGTGAAACAGTCCCCAAGGTCAGCCAGGATGTCTGTGGAGCCTCAAATCGACCTGAATGATTTGTTTCGCGCTTCGAATAAACCACAACGCCTTTTGTGGACTCGGCTGTTTGCAGCATAACATCACACACGGAAAACAATAGGTTCCCCGGATGTAATGAGGTATTATTCCAAGGTCACGGGAGCTACCTGCTATAGATGCCTGCCGTTTGGGATACCCGTAGAAGGGTTAAATTAGCAGAGTCCACTACATGTATAATTAATAGACCTATTCCAAAGTTTTTTCCGACTTGCTTCAGCGCGTTGGTAATTTGCCTTCATTCGGGGCTACAGAAACTTCCCGCATACTCTGTCAACTGTTCCCCGCCTAGCATCAATCAGAATCATGCTGTCCATCAATTTCCTCCAAAGCATCTTCGCGCTCCTGCTCGCACTAACATCCGCGTTCCCAACCTCCAGATTCAACAAACGCGACGACGCCGGTGTATGTCTTTTTTAATCCCCAAGTGCCCATCTTAATTACTGATATATTCATCCAAGATCTACGTCTGCTCGGATGTTAACTGGGGTGGAAACTGCGTCCACTATGTTCAACCGGTAGGTGGCGGCAATTGCGTTACGCTGGATGGCACTGCGTCCTCGATCGGACCCGACCCAGGATTCTCATGCACATTTTTCAAGTAAGGTTGCGTACCTCTTCCTAAATTACAGATATATGAGCCCTTCTGCTTTGACTTCCTAGAATTTTTCTTACCCACGTCTGTGCCGCATCACGAGGCTGATGTAACCTTTGGACCTAGAAACGGGCTCTGCGATGATTTAGGAGATGGAACGTTGCACTTGGAGTATCCGGGAGTCTCGAGCATGCCGGATAGGTGGAATGATGCAGTGAGGAGTTTTGTTTGTGTTGATAGTGCACAGGAATGAGCTGTGGCGGTTTAAGGGTGAAAAATGACAGACAGTTATGGAAATTAGCAACGGGACATTTTTTTTAAGGCATTCTGGGAATTATGTGAGTGATAGGAACATAATAGGTAATCGCCGTCAAAATTGACCTGCAGAGAGATTAATACTAAAAAATGGGTTGGTGGAAAATGAGGATTGCATTTGCATTCGAATAGATATAAATTGGCAGCAGTTTAGTAATTCGGTAAAAATAAATAGCCATATACAACAGCAAAATTCTATGCCTCTACTTCGCTGATGGCTGCCTGTGAATATTCCATAAGATGTTGTCGCAAACCTTGTACATGCAGATGCGGCCATCCCTTCCGAGTAGTGGTTAAGGAAGTTGATTAAATTTAGTCACGCCGTTAGCAAATCTAATAGAGAACTGTTTTGATTAGCTGGGGCTGCACCTAATTAGGATAGATCGCTTCGTCTATCTCCAAAGCGCCACTATGTTGAGTATATTTCTTATTTCGCTCTTTCAATATCAGAATGGGCCTCAGAAGAGGCCATGATGTTGGATGATTCAGAGTTTCCCTCTTTTTTATCTAGATTCAGAATATAATTTTAGTACTGGAGGTACTGTACGTGTTTTGAGAAGGTCATTCATAAAATTCCAATTATTGTCTATAGACTAGTATCTCGAAAAAGCGGGATTACGGACCGAAGGGTATGAGCGAAGAGCATAAACACCAGCTGATGTCTCAGACGATGTCTCACCTGCTTTTTCATGTTGACCGAACAGTTCAGAATGAGAACTCTGTCCATTCAAGCTGGCTCTTGAGCCTCTACGCCGTCTCAACGTATCCGGTTGAAAGCGCATATCGATCTTGGTGATTAAACAACAGAATTTATACCATTTGAAGTAATAAGCACGGCCATTTTAACGTATTTTTACCTACTTTTGGGCACAAATGTACGCATTTTGGTTATATATACAGTCAATATCAGCTGTCAGGACTCCTGATCTATCTTTGATGTGGTGATCGACGCCATGCCGACAGTAGCCGAAAGTAACCGTCACTCGGTCGACACTTCACTTTAGAGAATTCGCCAAAACATGATATTTGTTGAGATAGAATCTGTTCAGCCCATAGCATGGAGCTGCAGAAGGTATAGAAATAAGAAGCCTAAAAATAGAGTGGGTGGGGCTACTCTACAGAGATGAAACGTCTATGTGCTGGGGCCCCAAATCCCAGAAATGGAAAACAAGAGGCAACATGCTAAGTGTTGGAATAACTGACTCCCGTACCCAACGCCATCCCAATGCTAGAGCCTGCCGATCATGCTATGGAGAGAGAAAAAAAGGAGAAAGGTATGTAGGGTATAAGGGTAGTGAAATGGGCAATGCTACCGCAAGTGGGAGTGTTAGGTTGTACGTTGAGAGGAAGGAAGAGGTGTATGTGAAATTGAAAAAGAAAATAGAAACCAAAAATCGAATCAAATACCAAAGCCGATACTACAAGGTATCCTTTGGAGATCACGCAATAACAAAACACTCCGCCTTCTTATCTTCGCACCGCTGCCAAATCCATAAAAACCCTCATGTTGCCTTCTATGATTGCTCAATCGTTCAATCGTTAACTCCCAAGATTAGTCGTTGCTGGTGATGCCCACCCAACTCCATGCCTTATCCCATCTCCCCACCACATCTGTTGATTCACTGCCACAATGAAGATGTATCCGGCCTGGGTACTGTCAGAAAATGTCGTAGGAGTCGATAGCGTCCAGAATTTCGGCGTTAAGTAGTTGCGGCACTTTGTCTTCATCAATCTCGTCCACGGGGAGAAGGATGTCTTCTAAGGTGGGGATTTTCCGCACCTCGTCGAACTCGAAGGCTGGTAACGTGCGGAGATGGTGCCATGCCACAGTCGCATTGCCTGGTTCGCGCGGAAGCGGTAAAAAACGTCCTACGCTAGTCTTTGCTCGATCATCGCCTTCCCACTTCAATTCGGTTAAGGTGGGCCATGGTGCTTTATCTATCTTTAAATCCCACTTTGGGCACCAGATAGTCCTTTGGCATAACACTGTGCTGCGGTTGTCCATGAGAGATTTTCCTTTTAGGGGGGTGGCAATTGGCGGTAGGCCTCGCTTTCGCTGCTCCTCTTTGATTGCAACTGTTCTTCCGAGCTGTCGCCCTCGAGCTTGAATAATTACTTGCCGATGCTCTAACCAAGCCGGCATATCCATCTGAGCAACTTCTGACCTCGGAAACGTACGACGCATTGCGTTTATGCAGACTTGAAACTTCTCTGATTCTTTGGTCTCTGGTGACGCCCACGACAGCGAGTAACTGTAGGACATTGGAGGATGAAGGGTTTTAAGAATGGCTTAATGCTATGGAAAGATCCAAAGGCAATGAGGGATTTGGCAGAATCCAGGAAGGATGGAAAAAATCTGCTTTGAATCCGTTCGTGAAGCAATGGACTGATCTTCCGTCAAAAACACCTAAGTCTAAATTTTATTAGCGGACATTCACATATGAATTTCTCAATCCACTCTTTGGACCACCCGATTTAAGCGATTTCTCATAATGTCAACAGCGCTTGTGGAATAGCGATGTATGGTCTGTGCAATATTCGATGTATGGTCTGTCCACATTTGAAGTCGCACTGAAGAAGGCTCCTGAACTCATGAAGAGCTTCCAATAGACCGAACGAGCCTACCTCAACTCCCTCGAAGCTTCCATACGCCCCTCCATCTCATTTGTGCATCATTCACAGCAGCGCGCATCCTGCTCTGGTTTTTTACCTACGTACTTGAAGTCCTTTGTCGCGCACTTCCTAAAGGGTTGAGTATCAGCCCTACACGAATATGTTCCTGAAATCGGCCATCGGAGAAGTTAGTGGGGACTCATAAACTCAAGGAAGAGATGACCAACAGTTCCCGGATTTGTTTGGTTGAGTGATAGCTTAGGCAGACAGGGGGTTGGTCATGCAATATGCTACAGGAGGGCTGATTGTTAAGATCCGTGGAGTATGATAAAGATTTTGAGATAAATGGAAGGAAACTCGGAAAGATGCTTGGGGTTTGCAGAGATGAGTCTCCAAAACTAAATGGAGGTGGAGCCTAGATTGGAGTTGAAACGTATGGTAGATTGCTGTTATTGTCGCGTAGATGAATAAGAATGTGGATAAATAAGAATACTGAGGCCTGCTCCTTGCTATTGTTCCTAGTTTGTCAATAGAGTGAGTCACGAGCCAATTTCACCTGACAATACTTTAGATACAAATGCCGCCGACCTCCCGAAGCAGGCGGTGTGAGGAATTTTGCAATGTGTGAGGGCGCTACATAAGAGGTGGGCGATCAGTGATAAAGTTGCCGCGCTTTCAGGTTGCGGCGATTGCTTCCAGTTGTAGACTGGCCTGGAGGTTGCGGCAACGGATGCTATTAAGAAGCCTTCACGCCATTCGAAGACCTGGGTTGTTGCAAGAAATGGCTAGTAGGAATTGAAGGTTAGCGTAGGAAAAAGGTGAATGAGTTAGGTAAATGAGTGATGTAGACATGTGATCAGCAAACCTCGCAAGATCTAGTGGCTGTCTGGTCGGCAATGGCGGGTCTCTGGCTAAGGGAGATAATCGGCATATCAATAACGAGGGATGCGGCCGGAGCTGATAAGGCTTCTAACTGATAGGGGCAGAAGAACTCTCACATCATTACCGGCACAAGATGGTCGGAAGCAATCTATATTTACACCGCCTTATGGTATGAGGCGACTGACGCGGACGACTGAACTCGGAGATGTGCAGATGGAGGTATTTCAGTGCCGAATAGCTACATGGTTGATAATGGTATAACTCACAGCAGTGGAGAGCAGGACCGGCTATTAAGAGCAATGGTCAGGATTACAACTAGACAGCAGCACTGATTTAATTCCCTTCAACGCATCAAAGAGTCAAACTCACCATCTGAGACTTTCGGACTCAACATACAATACGCTACTAGCCTGGAAACAATTGACTCAAAACGCGTTCTCGCGACCTCACCTCTTCCTCAAGCGCCCGCCAATGGCTCAATACATCATTGATAGTTACCAGTCCGCCCATAAAGATTTTCCTGGCCTGAAAGAGAGCTTGAACGACATTCAAATAATATTGGTGACTGGCAGTAAATAGTTAAGGATGCGGCAAGAATAAATTGGATTGAAAGAGAAGAAATATGAGGATGCATGATGAGCATGATTCGGAAAGTGTGTGAGGACAGTCGCATTCCCTCCATGAAGGCTAGACATGAAAAATCATATGGAATGCTGTCTTCAACTCTAATCTCTTCTTGCTATGCACTTTATTGAAACGAGCCGCATGTTCCAGATTGGATACAAGTGTCTTTCCACCGCTGTTCGGATCTTGCGCACATTGTCGCATCAACCATTGTGCTGGTAGGATAGAGGATTGATCGGTCATAACCCATGACTATGGACAGGGCGGTCAGGTCAGACTTTAAGAAACTTACCTCGTGTGAGGGGTTGTTGGCAGTATGAGAGTTGATGTCTACAAAGGCGAGAGGGGTCATTGAGGAAAGCGGAGGCATGAACAACTGCTCAAACTTCCTGGTACGACGCGTGACCGCTCGCCGGGACTGGGAATATCCATTCAGCTGCATGGGCGATGAAACCAGAAATAGCGCTGCGTTTCCATGCGAGCGCAACGAAAGGTGTTTAAGGACTGTGGTGCGACGAGCGATGAAGTTGACAAACAAATTTGTTTCTCGTTTCAAGGGCGCTGATGCAGGCGTTGTTGATTGGCGGAAGGAGTGCTGCAGACCCTGGGAAAGACTTTGGTACATCTGCAGCAAGCGCTACGCCGCAGCCACTCATTTAAGCTTGGCAGCTCGTCGGTGGCGGCGACAACCCAGTTGCCTAAATCGTGCTCCCGGGCGCATCGCGCGCATTGAGAAGGGTGGAGAAGGGCAGAGAAGGGAGGACTTTCATGTAGGGTAATTTCTGAACAGCTTCGTGGCTTGTAGACACGCAAAAATGATTGCAACAATAGAGATATTATAACTTCGCCATCACTGATGAGATGACGTCTGCATTGAGCCTGGCAAAACAGGGAATAGCCCATTTCAACGCCACCGGCCTCCCCACGAAACCCTACATAACGGTCGGTTGCGACGAACTTTCGAAAGATGGACACCTCCTCTGTGACTTTCCCCCCACCTAGGTGTTGTCCCCTTGCGACCGACAATCCGTCAGCGATACCTGAGAGCACGCACGACCGTAACGTTGACCGGCTCTGAGAGCTCGAGCAGCGTCGCGCTGTCGTTGCGTCTTCAGCCGCTGCTATCCAATGGTCGCAAGTCTGGGAACGTAGGGCAAACGCTCAAAACAAACCGTCAGACCAGTGACCGACGTCCAGGTTGAATATAGCAATCGCAAGGCCAAAGGGTCTTTGCGCATTGCTCGGACCTTCCCGCAGGCTGGCAGCTGGGAAACCAAATGACTGGCCACTAAGAGTTCTTCTGACCTCCAGGGGCGGCTATTTGGGCCGCGCGATCGAAGAAACCGCTCGTTCCAGAATAGAGCCACGATTAACTGAGTGGCTGCTGAAACGCCTCAGTCGGGCGGCCTCTTGTTCTAGAAAATAGACAGAGGTCGCCAATTCGGTCCTGTTAGTTCTCGCGGTACGTGCAGCTGCTCTGTTTCATGTCGATTCGTTTCCTTTGTCG
The DNA here is from genome assembly GCF_001692895.1 of Cenococcum geophilum 1.58. NCBI lineage: Eukaryota > Fungi > Ascomycota > Dothideomycetes > Gloniales > Gloniaceae > Cenococcum > Cenococcum geophilum. The sequence goes on from NW_027137596.1 coordinate 1,186,452, forward strand.
TTATAAGAAAACTCACAAAATCCCTTGTCTCCCCCGGCATTGCTTTTCACTGACTCACTTCTCTTTGTTGTGGCTATTGTGGATGAATACTATTGTCTCTTTCCTTTATTCCATTCACTAATTCCATAATTATCTTCACTGCAACCACATACTCTCTGGCAGTTTTTTCTTTTGCATCATCAACCGCACTCCCCTGCCTTCCTCTACCCACGAAGCAAAAAGCATTTTCACACATCTCTATATCTTCCTGATCCTCTGCTGTTATTGCATCCGCATCATTTGCCGCTGGCTGGCTTTTTCCTAATATTCATCCTCACAGACCGAGGCCTTTTGCACCACCCGCCGCCATCATGGCTTCCTCAGAGAACCAACAGCAAACCTTCCCGGCTGTGCCTCCATCTCTCTCCGCTGGCGATCATGAGATGCGAGACTACTACGCCCCACAAAATGTACCACGGCCTTCAATACACCAAGCACCATACCTCACACCATACCTCGGCCTTCGAGCTAGACTCTCACAAGTATGGCTTAATCGCTGGACTGTCCTCCTCCTCCTTGTTCTTGTTAGAACCCTTATCGCCATTGCTGGCATCAACGATAATCTCTCCTCGGCTAGACAACAAGCCCTCCGTGCCTGTATAGAAGTAGAAAATATTGGCAGCATTATGGCATCTATGCCTCATTACATGGCACAGGGTGTTAATGAGCTAACCGCTGGTGGTGTTGAAAGGGGAGCGAATGGGCTCCTATCAATGATAAACCTCAGTGTCACCGCCGTTGAGAACATTGTTCTATTTGTTATTAACATGATGACTCAGACCTACGTGTGTCTAATCACTCTTGCTGTCAGTGGAAGTCTCCATGCCGCAGTCCAACTCGGGGATGAAGTAGTCAAAATTCTAAATAGCACTATTCCCGCGATTGGAGACGATATCGCTAGCGTCACAAGCACCTTCGAAACGGATTTCAACAGCTTCATGAACAGTTTAAAGAGCATTCCTTTCGCGAATATTAACCCACCAACGCTGAACCTTGATACGGATATCGAGAAGCTGAAGAATTTGGAAATGCCTACCGACATCTCCACAGGCCTGCAGGATCTCAATAATTCCATACCCACCTTTGCCGACGTCCAAAACTTCACCGAAACAGTCATCAAATTTCCGTTCGAAGAAGTGAAGAAGCTCATTAGCGAAACCTTGGGCAATTATACATTCAACCGTTCCTCGCTACCCGTCCCCCAAAAGGAACAACTTAGCTTCTGCTCTGAAAACAACGGAATTAACGACTTCTTCGACGGTTTAGTAAAGTTGGAGATGATGGCCCGAAAGATCTTCATTGGCGTCGTTGTGGTTCTGGCCATCCTCGCATGCATTCCTATGGCCTATAGAGAGATCCGACGATGGCAAAAGATGCAACAACGAGCCCAGCTTGTCGGTCAAAGTGGGTACGACTCAATGGACGTTATCTACATAGCTTCTCGACCGTATACAGCGACATTCGGTATCAAGGTTGCAAACCGCTTTGGATCCACACGTCGGCAGACTCTTATTAGATGGGCAGTGGCCTACGCGACGTCGACCCCGGCACTTTTTGTGCTCTCCCTGGGACTTGCTGGACTTTTCGCCTGCTTATGCCAATACATCCTCCTTAAGGCAATTGAAAAGGAGATTCCAGCACTTACAAGCCAGGTCGCAGGCTTTGCGGATAAGGTTGTCAGCTCCCTCAACAACGCTTCCGAGACCTGGGCCAATGGGGTAAACGATGCTATTAACACAACAAACGCCGACATCAATGAGAATATTTTCGGATGGGTTAACATTACCACTACAGCCGTAAATTCAACTTTAAACGAGTTTGTGGACCAGATGACGAGTGCACTCAATACTACCTTTGGAGGGACTATTCTGTATGACCCTATTATGGGTGTTCTAAACTGCCTTGTTCTGCTCAAGCTTCAAGGCTTTCAGAAAGCCTTAACATGGGTCTCAGATAACGCACACGTTAACTTCCCTATGCTTGCAAACGACACTTTCTCACTTGGTGCCATAGCCAAAATCAGCGGTGATTCTTCTTCGGCGAATCTCCTTGCCGACCCAGGTAGCAGCACCGCGGACGAAATTTCTGCCTCAGTTCTCGAACTTACGAATAAACTTCAGAATGGCATTCGCACAGAAGCAATCATTGCAAGCTGCCTCGTTCTAATTTGGGTCTTCGTTGCGCTCATTGGCGTAGTCCGTGTTTGTATGCTCCTTTTCTGGCGCCAAAAAACCCGTGCAGAAGGTGGCCAAGCATATATCGTTGATCCTGTCACTGAAAACTTTCGAGGCCACGACTTCCAGCCTGATACTGCAGCACCGCCGTATGAGTATCCTGTCAACAAAGCCGCACCGTACACAATTCAACCCCGACCTTTCCCAACCTTTGAGCCAACTTCTAACGCCTATAGCTCGGAAGCTGAGAAGGTTGGCCAAGTCGGTGCGCACAACGTCGGCGATTCGGTAGCTCGCCCCGGCCATCTACGAGCGAGCAGCCACGGAGATCTTGGAGGAAACTCCCCTTTTAACGAAAAATCCGCGAACAATCCATTTTCTGACTAATTCGCTGGCATTCAATTGCCAATCCTCCCTGACCTTTTCTCTTTTGAGTCCTGAGTCTACGAGGATGCGAATTGTCGGATTGTGACGAGACGTAATTGCTCAGGTTACGTACCTTGGTCCCTGAGGTCTTTCCAAATCGATGCTTTGCTCTTTGGAAAACTGCTAGATGATGAACTTCGGTTCTCTCTGGTGGAAACTGGTGTACTCTATTCTTGGTTTATTGTTTGTGTTTTGCTCTGCATTTTGCGCGCGGCGTTGGATGATATCCCCTCGAACATTTGAAGTTTTTCAAAGCATTCTTTTGCTAGATATTTTGACGATCTTTTATGTCACGAGCGCGAGATGTCTCCTTGGGTATGTCTGTTCCTTTAGCCCTTTAAATCCCGTTCCTCTCCAGCGCTCTCCATTATCCATCATTTCCCTTCTCCATCTGAGTTCCTCCCCGCCTTCCCGTTGGCTTGCCCGGTTGGCCGCGAGGTCCGTTAGATTGGATTTAGGACGCGATGTTGTTGATTTTGGTGAGGCGCTGTGCACGAGCCGGACAGATTGGGTATGATCGCTCATTCGCCTTTCATTTGCTCCCTTCTACACTTGCCCTTCCGGTTGTATCTTCGGACCCGACTGTGGTGAGAAGGAGGAGGAGCTGTTGGCCTGACCCGTTCTGTGTTGTCTTGTCCAACGGAGCAGTGTAAGTGCAGATCGATAACAAGCGTCTAATCCTTCCTCCCCGTTATCTCTTTCTCTTTTCATTTCAGGACCAAGATCGAGACGGAATGCGGGTGGAGCTGGAGGAGAGTGAGGTGTCGTTGTTTGTACGGCTGGCTGAAGTATCCTCGTCCTTTGGATGTAGGGTTGGGTATTGCGCTTTGCGACCTGTTGGATCCCGTTGCTTCGGCCGGGGCTTTCTGGACGTGCTTGTGTCACTTCGGTTCCCATCGAACCTCTGTTTCGAGAGAGGGGAGGTGACTTGAAAAGATGTTTGAACCGGGTGGGATTAGTTTTTGCCTAGGTTGTTATGCTGCTAGCTTCTTATCAGTCACTCATTTGTAAATAATATCGGCGGAGAGTTACGAGCTCCCTACAGAGCCAAGCCAAAAAAATCTCTCCCGGACAACTATATGGAACTTCCTAGTGATATGTGTACTGCATTTAAGAGAATCCGTAAGCCAAACAATTTTCGTGAATCATGAATGCTCCGAATACGCAGCATTTCTTTGATACGGAGCACTGACCTCAATCGTCATCGGAAGCTCAAGCCACATGATGCTCATGCTTAAGCTCTCTCGCAGCTGCAACCCGAACAACATGGCGCTTGCAGCACAAAACGACCGCGCTGGAGTGGTCGCATAACCTGAAGTATCACTATTTAGCAGACATTGTTCTACTGTGCCACCATGTTGTCCGCGTTTACAGCTCGACCTATTATCGAGCTTAGACAACGGGACAAATCCAGGATCGAATCTATCTTAGCTTATGGTAAGTCGCCATCCGGGACTGCGGATTTACCCTCTGATGGATATTATAGGCGATAGAGTACTTGTCGGCCTGCACACTGGCAGCCTGCGTATCTACAGAGTGAACGAACTCAACGACGAAACCGAGACGACAGAGCAGAATGGCGATCGGCAACCCGAACAACCTAAAACCCGACCTGCGGACCTCCTCCGCGAAGAGGAAAAGTTCTCTCGCAGACCGATCCTGCAGCTTGCTATCATCAAAGAGGCGAATATCCTCGTCTCCCTCTCCGACAGCTATGTGTCCATCCACGACCTCCAGAGCTATGCGCTGCAGGAAAGGCTAGAGAAGACCAAAGGCGCTACTTCGTTCGCGGTCACATCTGATATTGTGAAGGATGCAAACACGGGTATACCTTCTATCGTGTCGCGGCTTGCGGTCGCGGTCAAGCGGAAGATAATATTATGGTTATGGCAGGACATGGAACTCTCTGAGGAGGCAACAGAAGTCATACTTGTAGCGGCTGTCAAATCACTGACATGGGCGACTGGGACAAAGCTTGTGGCTGGGATGGATCCGGGGTTTGTCATGGTGGATGTTGATAGCCAGGAAATATCGGACATCAACAAGCCGGGTGGTTTGGGAGACGCTGGCGGTCAATCTGGCTCTCGATTCGGCGCCATCACTTCTTCTGGTATGGGATACATGGGTATGGGAAGCTGGGTGCCAAAGCCAATGGCAACGAGGTTGGGGGAAGGACAGATGCTGTTGGCCAAGGATGTGAATACGCTCTTCATCGACACAGACGGAAATGCTATAGAAAAAAGACAAATTCCCTGGCCTTCAGCCCCAGAGGCAATCGGATACTCCTATCCATATATGCTAGCGCTTCAGCCTCCTTCTAAAGGAGGGCTAGAAGTCCGGAACCCCGATACTTTGTCGCTGCTACAGACGATAGCTCTACCGAATGCCAATTTCCTCCACGTCCCTCAGCCCAACATCAGCCTAGCTCACGCAGGGAAGGGCTTTCTGGTGGCTAGTGATCGGTGTATATGGAGAATGGACGCTTTGGACTACGACTCCCAAATCGATGAGTTGGTCGCGAGCGGTCGATATGACGAGGCCATAAGCTTACTCGGGATGCTTGAGGATACGCTACTGAAAGACAAACGAGGCCAGGTCCGAGAGATTAAAATGCTCAAAGCACAAGGCTTGTTTGATTTGCGAAAGTATCGGGAGGCCCTAGAGCTATTCTCGGATGCCAAAGCACCTCCAGAGCGGGTCGTTGCCCTCTACCCCAAGTCTATCGCTGGAGATCTCTCTTCTGTCGAGAGTAATAAGGACGCCGAGAGTGAAGCTGACCACGAGGAAGCCAACGGCGGCACAAGTACGACTAACAGTAAAGCTACCATAGCTACACCGGTATCCTCACTGGGTCGATCGATGGTCGGCAAGTTCAAGACAGAACATAAAAAAGCAGATTCGGATACATCGTCGGTGAGGTCGTTGAAGTTAACCGACTCCAGTGATACTGCAAGCATCAGAGGAAAGATCTCGGAAACATTAGCAACAGACAAGCCCCTAGGTAAGCATATACGAATTCAGTACTATAGACATGTATGGTCGCTAATGATACTGCAGAGGGGAGAGATTTAACCATTGCAGTCAATGAACTTCGTGCATTCCTCGCACAAACCCGAGTACAATTAAAACGATACATCAATACCAACGGAACCCTCAAAGAGCCACTTCAGCCTCCAAGCGAAAGCGAGTCCGAGAGCTTCAAGCCTCCGTTCCACCATTTTATCTTAGAGCCATCACCACCAGAACCTATCGACTGGGAGATCAAACTCCGCGAAGTCGCAGAATTAGTTGACACTACTCTGTTCCGAGCGTATATGCTTGTGAGTCCTAGTCTAGCAGGGCCGCTTTTCCGCCTAGATAATTTCTGCGACCCGGATGTCGTCAAGGAGAAATTGTACGAGAGCGGAAGATACAGTGATCTTATCGACTTCTTGCATGGCAAAAAGTTACATCGGGAAGCGTTAGAGTTACTCGAGAAGTTTGGCAAGAGCGAGGCGGATGACGAGGTCACACCTGCTTTGAAGGGTTCACAGAGGACTATAGGGTATCTGCAACAGCTCCCTCCCGAGATGATCGATTTGATTCTCGAATTTGCAGAATGGCCGCTAAAGACAGACCCCGAGCTGGGAATGGAGATATTCTTAGCGGATACAGAAAATGCGGAAACCTTGCCGAGAAACAAAGTTCTCGATTTTCTGCAGCGAATTGACTTGAAGTTGGCAGTGAGGTATCTGGAGCATATAATTGAAGAGTTGAATGATCTCACACCAGATTTCCACCAGCGTCTGATCGATCTATATTTAGAACGACTGAAAGTGGGACAGGACGAGTTTGAGAGCGGTGATGAGCGGAAGCAGTGGTTGGGGAGATTAGAGGCATTTTTGAAGAGCAGCACGCAATACAACAAAATTCGAGCTCGCAGCCAACTGCCGACAGAGGGTAAGCACTTATTCGTAGTACATGTAACGCTATATGGCTAACACTCTTCCTAAAAAGATCCGGACTTCTTCGAGTGTCGCGCTATCGTGCTAAGCAAGATGGGTCAGCACAGGCAAGCCCTCCAAATTTATGTCTTCCAACTTAAAGACTACCAAAAGGCGGAAGAGTAAGACACGCTCCCTCTATTCTTCCCCACCTCCCTACTCACTTCATTGCCTCTAGATACTGCAACCAAACTTACCTTTCCGCGGTCCCTTCTTCCACGAACGCGCAACATTCACCCATCCGCCCTACAGCCACTGATCCCGAAGATGCCGAACCTTCAATATACCACACGCTCCTGGGTCTTTATCTCACGCCACCGCCTCCTCATGCTCCCAACTGGCCCCCAGCTCTCGACTTACTATCCAAACATGGTGCTCGTCTCCCTGCTTCCACCACACTCGGCCTGGTTCCTGAGTCCTTGCCTGTGAAGGAGTTGGAGAGCTACTTCCGCGGCCGAATACGGAACGCAAACAGCGTTATGAACGAGGAGAGGATCGTGGCGCGGTTAAGGGACGTCGAGAAAGTGGGAGTAGAGGCAGCATTACTATTAGGTGCGAATGCGGGACCGGGAGGGAAAGCACACCCTGGAGGGAGGAATAGGAGGGTGGTTATCGACGAAGATAGGCACTGTGCTGTTTGCCATAAGAGGTTTGGTGGGTCGGCGATCAGAGTGTATGCGGATAACACTGTAGTGCATTCGGGTTGTATGAAGGGGAGCGCAGGCAGGAGAGGCACGGGCACGTTTACGGAAGGGAGGAGAGCAGGCTGGACGTAAGAAGAGTTGAGTAGGGAGGTTTGTAATTGAGCAAAGAGGTGGGTAGCGCAAGGGTGACACATGTGAATATGGAATCAATGTTATCCTAAGAGATTGGATAAGAGGCATTGCAATTGGAACACTGGAGATGGCTTCTTGGTTGTTCATATCCCCATCAGATACATTTTCAGGTCCACTTTGACATCTACTCCTTACTCTGCTATATAATATCTAACAGCAACCGAACGCTGTATGCCCCCCTTAACGAGTTGCTAGATCCGTAATACGTTCTCTATTAGCAGTATGTATGCATCCTCAGCCGATGTGGTGTTCCGTGTATTTTTCTACACTACGACAACGATAGTCCCATCCTTGTCTACTTATAGGAATCCGTCTGAACAGAGCAGCTCTGATCATGGCCCTTCTTGTTTGCTCCCCTAACTCCAGATGTTTGGAAAGGGCGAATTATTGTTTGTACGAGTGTTCAGTCTCTCATCCATCCTCTTCGACAACTTCCTCGCCATAATTATCCTCCTCTTTCGCATCATCAACGGCAGGCTTGCCACTCGCTGCATTATCCTCCTCCATTCTTTGTGTTAGAAAGGCGTTGATACTACTCTGGAGTTCAACAGCTTCGGCACGAAGTTTCGAGAGGTAAGCCGTGCGATCGGTGGTGGAGGGGTTAGACGACAGCTCCGGTAGGGAGTGGATGAAGTGTTTAGCGCTGCAACCCGGGGAAGTGTAGTGCGCAGTGAGCTGAGCAGGTGCAGACATAGTTGATGGAGGAATAGGAGCGCGTTCTTCAGCTTGGTAAATTTCTGCTAGTGGAGCGAGGTCGGAGATGAGGCAGGACTGCATGATCCTCACTCGATGGAGAACCTTGTCGAAACCTCAGCCCTGCACTTCGTATTATTCCCAAGTACAAACGCCATCACTGCCGTCACCGCCACGACCATCCATTATGGATCTCCGATGAAGACATCTATATCTCTCTTATATCTGCCTCCTGTTGTGCCGGCTATGACCTGAATCAGGCTATATTAACACCTGGATCGCAATATCAAGCCTCGTATAGCTCATCTATACGTTGTACAACCTTGCGCAATGACATCCTCACCTCCCCCCGTAACACCCACCTACCGCCAGAGCAGAGACAGCGACGACTCTGACTCTGACTCCTCGCAAATCACCACCCTCTCTGTGCAGCGACGATCGCCTTTGCTGCCACGAAAAGGCAAGCCGCCTGTGCTCGCACTTGTTGATACCGCTGCTGGACAGAACTTCTCTCGACCCACCGCAGCTCCCCGCGGGGTCGCCCACGACCTGCCCCTGCGAAACCACTCTCCCACCGTCGAGCACGCCACCCCTACCTCGCACTTCGGCCACCGACCGCGCCAGCGATCACAAGGCTATTTTGAGCCTACCCTGCCCTCCAATGCGCCCGCAATGTCGAACCACCTTACAGCGTCGCAGATTGCCGCTCAAGCAGCAATGCATGTCCAGAATCCGCACCACATGCGGAAGCGCTCAACCACAATACCAGAGCCAGGGAGTAATAATGGAACCCCGCCTGGACGACGACCGCCTGGATCGTCACCGCCTGCAGTGCCCACCACAGTAACTTTCGCAACGAACGGTATGACATACCAAAACGGGATTTTAGGAGGACACAAGATGGCGGCGACGACAGCAGCAAATGTGGCATTTCCCAGGAGTCCAAAGCATTCACCAGGTCTGCCGCTCGATCACGGTTCACCAGCGCCGCCAGAGCTACAGCAGAAACCGGTCAAGGAGAAGTCGAAGATGAAACTATTTTCGAAACCGAAGAGCATCGGCATCTCCAAGGATAGAGATTTTGACAAGAAGCACCCAGCGCTGCCATCGCCAAATAAGATAAGCATGCATAGCACGGGCGCTCTGAATAGGTTGATGAACCAGTCGACCACAAGTCTGGTTGATCCAAGCATGTCGAGTGCTTCGTCTCTTTACTCTTCGGCGAACGCATCAACATCAACGCTGGTGCCTTCCGAGAGGGCGACAATGTTTCAGCCGGAGAAGGAGAAGGAGAAGCATAAACACCATTTTCTATCGAGACAGAAGAACAGGCTGAAGGATAAGGATGACCATCATTTACCGTTGTCTTCAGCGATGAGTAACTCGAGACCAACGGATCCGAATGCTCCGCAGCCGCTGTACTCGTTTGCGGCGCCGTCATCACCTGGCCATTCAAGCACATTCGCGGCATCAATGAGTGGGCTGGATTTGAGGCATGGAGGTCGCGCATTGAGACAGAAGAAGAAAGAGGAGAAAGCAGCTTCGTTTACACCGTATCTTGTTGACTCTCTAGAGCCCCCTTTTAGGGAACGAAACCAGTCTTTCAGCCAGGAGCGCTCCGAGTGGCCAGGGGTGGGCAGTCTTGGAGCTTCTCCTGGTGTAACGTTAGGTCCATCTCCAGGCGCACCACTATCATATCCAAATGACCTATCTGGACTAGGAGCCTCCTTTGGAATTCCAGGACTTACGCCTGACGATGCCTGGCCGCTCTTGAAGGCACGATTATTACACATCTTTGAAGGAGAAGACCCTCGCCCGCCCATCGAAGACTTCAATGCGCTCGTCTCCGTACACATTAGAATATGCATTCAGAAGCGCGCGCCAACAATTCTAATAGAAGATCTTAGTGAACTCCTTGAAACCGGCTTCTCCTCGCTGGATCAAACACTACGCCATGTCCCGGATGACCGTCTCATCCCCCATCTGGTCGAAATGTGGCTTGTGGTCTTTACCACCATTCTCCCGTTCCTTCAAGCAGTGTTTTTGCCACTAGACCTTGAATTCAAAGGCCGTGGTTCTCTCATGACAGCGCCCACAGCTGCTGAATTCTGGGGCGCCGCACTCCCCGACAGCGACATGTCAGCTTCAAACAAAAACATCCCGACACTCGGTGAGGACCTCGACGTTCGCCGCATCACTCTCCTCACATTCCGCGACATAGCTATCCTCCCCCGCAACGACACGCTCATGGCCATCTTCTCGCGCCTCTCGCTAGAAAACCTCAACGCGGGCGTGGACAGCCCGAATCCGATCCCTGACTCTTCCTCAGTGCGCCCCAGTACTGCTACATCCATATCAGACGGCACCGGCGCGGGCCCGATGAGCAGCTACAACTCCCAAAGCTCTACCCTGCTTGACTCCACCCCCTCCTCTACTTCTTTCGGAACGTCCTCGCGCTCCCGCGCTACTTCGAATACGTCCGCAGGCTCCTTTTCCGCGCACTCTCTGCAATCCCCCGCGCCGCCTCCCCCGCCTCAGCCTATGGACTCGGCGAAGGTCACGGAGACCGTCGGACGCATGCTTCAGTGCGTCAGCGTACTGGCGAGCGTGCAGAGTGGAGATGAGGCGCAAGCGAAGATGGAGAGGCTGACGAAAGAGCTGAAGTACAATTGGCTAGGTAGAGGCAGGACGGGCAGGCAGAGGAGAGGATTTGTAGGACCGAGAGTGCCTAGAGGTGGGGTTTTGGCTATTGGGGGAGTGGCGTAGAGTGAGACTCGGTATGATTCTGTCTTTCTTGGAGAGGAATGGGTTTGAATGCGCGTATTGGGTCGGAAATCAGTGTGGATGCTTCTGTAGTTTTTGGATCGTGTGGGTGCATTGTAGAGGCGTTTTAACAGGTAAGTGTGGGTCTGGATGATGTTACGAGGCGTGCGAGGCTTTATGAGAGGAGAGTTACTCGTCCAGTTTTACAGAGGACTTCCAGATGAGTTCGCATTTGCACATACAAAAATGGATGAGAAGCGGTAACCTTATGGGTCATATCATCATGTACTTGTCATCAAGAAGCTAGGTGTCTCGTGTCCTTCTAGCATGCATTTTCCATTATACAAGTCATAGTTTGAACGCGGATACTTTCCTACCTGTCTATCCGCGAGCGCTCTTATCTACCAAGGTCCGAATTATCTCTCAAAAGCCAAATAAGCGGGTTTAAGCTGTTCAACGACAGACACTCCCACCACTCTCAAATTTCGTCTGAAAGTGTCAGAGTGTACTTAAAGTTATGTCGTTTCTCCGAATCTCCGCACATTATATATCCTTTAGACTAAAATCTTAGCGTATTACCATATCACTAAATCTGCATGCAAATAGCTATGTTTGTCACTATAAATCTCAAATCCCATTTGAACTCGCCGTCTTCCCATTCTTAGGAAAACATTACCCTACTATTTCCCTAACGTAGCTTATGGGCTCTTTACGGTTTTGAACATCAAAACCAATGCCTCAAATGCTCAAATGCAGGCATTTTCTTAATAAAAGGCATCACGCAGCATTATCTACGATATTAATAAATAGTTTTATATAATCAAGGCTCTATCGCGATATTTTATAGTGTTCGTATTGGAAGCGCTACTCGATTGACTGTATATATAATCTAATATAAGGATAATAGAAATATTAGAAACGCGAATTTAGGCGTATAGAAAAGGTCTTCTCTTTAGCTTACTGTATAATTACTATAACTTTAGCTGTTAATTTAAAAGTGGGATTTCTTAAGCGGAATATAAGCACTAAATATACCCTTATTTAAGATGCCTTAGGTAGGCGATTCTATATCTATACCGGTAACGTATTCCACCACCGAGCCGGCAGAACCACCGAGCCGGCAGATCCATTTCCCCACCAAAAATCGTAAAAATCACAATATAATATCTTAACAACCACTTAATAATAAATTCTAATAATTTAGATTTAGACTTTTATATACACTCTGCAGCTTCTATTAAAGTTGCATAGTATATAGGTTAGTAGTTTTTAAGATATTAAAATTTGGGGGCCAAAATATGGCCAAATTACTATATCTTAAAAACTACTAACCTATATACTATGCAACTTTAATAGAAGCTGCAGAGTGTATATAAAAGTCTAAATCTAAATTATTAGAATTTATTATTAAGTGGTTGTTAAGATATTATATTGTGATTTTTACGATTTTTAGTGGGGAAATGGATCTGCCGGCTCGGTGGTTCTGCCGGCTCGGTGGTGGAATACGTTATAGATAATTTTAATAACAATATAGAGAAGGCTCGGCTTAACATATAAGCATAGGTAATATAAGAAAAGGTTTTACTACGACAAACTATCTATTTTAGTAATAATTAGATGTACTAAGAATGTGGTAAAGGGGTTTGCTATAAAAACTGTTACGGCTCGTACAAATGCCTCTGAACCGAAGCTTGTAGAATGCTATATTACGAAGATACTAAGCTAAGGAGCAGAAGGAGGTCGAGGAAAGGACAGGTCTATATACACGAGCCAAGTCTCTAAGCGAGCCCCTGACTAGGCTGCATGTAGACGTTGCAGGGGCGGTGCCCCAGCGCCGTCACAAAAACCGTACTTGTTACGGCACTGGCAGAACTTGGCAGAACTACGCACCGGCAAGTTGCCACAGATTGCCGCATATTGCGGTCACGTGACGCGAAGATCGTATATAGCTTCGAGCGGCGCTCCCCTTCTTCTCCTTTCCTTTCTTTAGCTTTAGATTCTCGTTTATAGATAATCCAATCGTACAGGCTTGCGCGACCCTTTTGCTGTACTTATGTCTTAATTAACTAAGTCGCTAACATTATCTAAAGCTTACTCTACTCTTTCTTCCTAAGAAGGAACTTAAATATATCTATAAGAATATAGAATAGGACCCTAAGGATATTACTAGGACTATAAGGACAGGACCTAAAAGAAAAGAATAGAATCCTAAGGAAAGGACCCATAAGATACGCATAGACTAGAACCCCTAAAGAAATTACCTAGAATTACCTAATACCCCTACTACCATACCACAAACTACAGCAGTAGGTAAAGCAGCTGTAGGACCCTTAAATACTTTAGACGAAGAAATAATTAACGTTTTAACCCCCTAGGCGGAGCTTGCGGCTGCTAATACCAAAATTAAATAATTACGAGAGCTACTTAAAGCTAGAGATACCCCTATATCTAATAATAAGTTATTATTAGATAACTAAAGACTTACTATAGTCCTTTAGGCCCTATCCTAGCGCCTTAGTGGATCTACTAAGGCCTATATAGCACTAAAGCGGTTAATAAAGGTTGTGGACCCCCTACTACTTACAGATGGAACCGACCCTATATTTAATAATTAGAAGCTTTAATTATAGGATAAGCTTAAAGTTAATATAGACTACTTCCCTAATGCCTAAGCTAAAATGGCCTATGTCTTTAGCTGTACTAGCGAAGACACCTAGACGCATTTACGCCCGCGATATACTAAAGACTTAATAGACCCCTTTATCTTTAAAGAAGAAATAATTAAATACTTATCTTTTATTTATAAAGACCCTTTTAAAGTATAAAACGCTTGCCTTAGCTATAAAAGCCTAAACATAAAAATAACGGAGACCTTTTTAGCCTTCTAAACCCGCTTTTTATACCTAGCTAGATAGGCCTAGATCTCCTAGGAAGACCTACTACTAGACCTCTTTAATAAGCTTACCCTAGACCTATAGTAGGCTATATTACTAGCTTATACTATAGTATAGACGTTAAAGAAACTTATAGACTATTGCCTAGCTATTAACTAAGGCCTCCGTTAAATTAAGGTATATGTTAACCGGCTAAAAACTAAAAACCTTATAAACTAGGCTATAAGAACTGCGAGTACGGCCTATAGTGCCCTAGTATAATCGGCAACTCCTATAGCTAACCCGGCAGCTAGCTATATAGCTACCCCTACTATAGGCCTAGTGTACACTCGGCCTATATATAGTGACCCTAATATATAGGCCCTTAGCGATTAAGGAGCTTACTTCTTATATAGTTAAATAGGCTATCCTATAAGGAACTACCTAATAAAGGTAAAAATAAACAAGGTTTTATTAATTTAGGAGGATAATATAGAGCCAGAAAAAGAGGAACCCTAGAGGAAGACTCCTCTCTAGGGTTAAAAGGGATCGATATATTATATATTAATCTAGGTTAGCTAGTTAGTAAAAGAAGCTACATTATCCCTTATACTTTATTTTATAATAGATATTAAGTTTTAACCTCTACTTTAGCTAACTTAGAAGTAAATATCTTTACTTTAATTAACACAAAGTGCGCTATAAAACTGGCTAACTTTTTAAATATACCCCTTAAAGAACTGCCTAAACTAATCCCTATTCGCGGTTATAACGGACAGATAGGGCTACCTATTATAATTATCTTGCGGATCCACCTCCGCGTTAATAGACGAAGGTAGTATAATATCCCCTTTCTTATTATAGACTTAGGAAGCTATAATATAATCTTAAAAAGAAAATGGCTAGCCTATTTAGGCTTATAGCTTAAAGTATAGAGCAGACGGCTTATCTAGCCCAAAACTCTACCCCTAACCCCTTCCTTTATAAAAGAAATTAGTATTATAATAGAAAACCTTATACAGCCTTAGATTAATACCATTTACTAGGCCGATGCTATACGTAAAGACTAGGCCTTTAAGAAGGACGTATAGCTTAACCCGTAACGGATCTATATACTACACTACCCCTAGACTACTTATATTACGCTACCCGTACTAAAGACCTAGGAAGTTAGTAGTAACCTAGCTAAGTTCCCTATAAAGAACCCTATAAAGCTATAAAGGAAAGCTAGGGATATTAGACACTATACTAAACTAATAAATAGGAAGGATAATTTACGGAAAATGGAATATAAGCTAAGGAAGACTATAAACCCTATACCGTAAACCACGGCTTAATAGACGCTAAAGAAACCTACGGACCTCCCACTAGTTAATGTCTACTATATTAGCGCTATAGGATTCTACTAGAACCTAGTTTAGCCTAATACCGTTACCTTTATAACTAGCCTATACAAAATTAACTAAATAATTAAAGAAAAGGAAAGTAAGCTTAGTAGATAAGAAAGCGGGCTTATAGATAAAGAACTAATAGAGTAAAAACTGCCTAATTAACACCGGAAATTTAAGGATATATTCTCTAAGGCAGTGTCTAATATGCTTTTACCTTATTAACTATATAACTATAAGATTGAGATTAAGCAAGATAAGGGAAGCACCCTTAGCTTTAGCCCTCTCTACCTATAGTCTATTGCCGAATTATAGGCTATAAAGTAGTACCTTATTAATAACCTAAATAAGGGCTTTATTAAGCCTAGCTAAGCCCCTTTTAACTTACCTATTCTCTTTATTAAAAAGCTAAATAGAGGACTGCGCTTCTGTATTAACTACTATAAGCTAAATAATATAACCCGCAAGGACCGCTACCTACTGCCCTTACTTAATAAGACTCTTACCTAAATAAGTAGAGCTAAGGTTTTTATAAAGCTTAATATCCGCTAGGCCTTTTACTAAATTAGAATAAACCCTAAGTTTAAGAATTTTATTATATTCCGGACCCGTTATAGGACGTATAAATATAAGGTACTTCCTTTTAGACTAACTAACGGACTAGCTATGTACCAGCGGTATATAAACGATATACTCTTTAACTACCTTAACAACTTCTATACGGCCTATCTAGATAATATTATAATCTATTTAAAGAACAAACTGGAATATAAGGAGCATGTCTATAAAGTCTTATAACGGCTCCGCGAAGCTAGCCTTTAGGCTAATATTAAGAAGTTAGAATTTAGTGTTAAGCGTATAAAGTACCTAGGTTTTATTATTAGCATAAATGGAATTAAGGCCGACCTAGAGAAAACGACCGTAATTAACTAGTGGACGCCCCTATAGACCGTAAAGGGGGTATAATCGTTTTTAGGTTTCTATAACTTCTACTAACGCTTTATTAAGAACTATAGCAGGATTACCCGGCCTCTTAACCACCTTACTAGAAAAGACTAGCCCTTTTACTTTAACGCTATATATATACAGGCCTTTAATAAGCTTAAAAAATGGCTAGTATCGGCCCCCCTACTTACCTACTTTAACCTAAAACGGCCCTTAATGCTAGAAACTAATGCCTTAAACGGCGTAATAGCCGGTATTTTTTCCTAAAAGCAACCGGATGGAGAATGGCACCCTATTATATACTATTTAAAGACTATAATAGATACTAAACTAAACTACCACATCTATAATAAAGAAATACTAGCTATTATCTTTAGCTTTTAGCACTTGCGTATACAGCTAGAGGGGACCCCTAAACCTATTAAAGTAGTATTAGATTATAAGGCCCTAGAATACTTTATAATAACTAAGGCCCTTACAGCCTAGTAGGTACGCTAGGCGGATATTCTATCTTAGTTTAACTTCTTAATTATATATAGACCAGGCGCTATAAACCGTGTAGATACTTTTACTAGGCGCGAATAAGACCTAGGTAACTATACGGCTACGAAGATCTTATTATAGACCTAGACGCTACTACGACTAGAGTACCTTAACCCTTAAATATAGGCAGAACTAAGTATAGACCCCTTAGGCGCTAAGATATATCCTATTAACCCTTTAGGACTTAACTTAATTAACAAATTGCTGTAGATAAACTGTATGGCCCCTTCTCTATAGAAGTACCGTAAAAAGGTAAAGAACGTTACCAGCCTATAGTCCCTTAAAAATGGATTACTTAAGTATTAGGAACGGCTAGTAGTAGTAAAAAAATAGAACTTACGGACTCGGCTTATTACTAAAGCATATACCTAGGTTTTTATGGCCTACTCTAGAAAGAATAAGACCTATAGGATTATTGGCGACCGCTATTACTGGCCCGAAATAGTTATAGATATCGACCGCTATATACAGAACTGCAACGACTGCTATAGGTCTATAATCCCATAAGATAAGACCCTAGGATTATTAAAACCCCTCCTAATACCTAACTACCTTTAGTAATATGTCTCTATAGACTTTTATAAGCTACCTCTAAACCATAACGGATATAATATAGTTATAATCCTAGTTAACTACTTTAGTAAGCGCCCGTTCTTAATTCCCTATTATAAGAATATTAATGCTAAAGAGGCAGCCTAACTGTATATTTACTACGTCTACTAAATTTATAGACTACTAAATACTATTATATCTAACTATAGGCCGTAGTTTATATTAGCCTTTTGAAATAAGTTTACCTAAATTCTAGGTATTAAGCTAAAGCTTTTTACGGTATATTACCCCTAGATAGACAGTTAAACGGAGATTATAAATTAATACTTAGACTAGAGACTCCGGCCTTTTATTAACTACTTCTAAAATAACTAGGCTAAACTATTGCCTTTAATAGACTACGCCTAAGCGACCCTACCCTATAACTCTACCAGATTTGCCCCTATTTAACTAGAAATGGGTTACTTACCCTATATAAGCTTTAACTAGAAAAGACTAGAAGGGCCCTAGACTATACGCGAAAAACTATCTTATAAGGAAGCCTAGTAGTACGCTAAGCGCTTAGAAGAAGTTTAGAAAGTAGCCTATACGAACCTAAAAAAGGCCCAGAAATTAATAGAACAGTAGGTAAATGTAAGGGGATCTTGTAGACAGGGGGCTATAAG
This sequence comes from Cenococcum geophilum 1.58, assembly GCF_001692895.1. Lineage (NCBI taxonomy): Eukaryota > Fungi > Ascomycota > Dothideomycetes > Gloniales > Gloniaceae > Cenococcum > Cenococcum geophilum. The sequence continues at coordinate 1,204,332 of NW_027137596.1, forward strand.
GACACGATTGGAATAGGATAGATTGGTAAGAGAGACGAATCCTTGAGGAGGTAAGGCCTTTGGGATTATGGAGATTATATACTACGGGTACGTGCCTTTGGCATGTGACCGGCGACCATCTAAGGGGCGTCTGGGGGTTGTCCTGAGGGCAACCTAAGGTGTCCGCAATAATATCCCTTATATTGCCCCCCCCCTTCTTACGGTCGGCCCCCAATCGCTATTACCTTGCGGTAGGGAGATTATAAGGGCTCGTCCCAGAAGAGGTTCGGAGAGATATTAAAGAGGTATTAGCATGCCGCTGTATATTATCTATCTATCTAACCCCTGCTTTAAACTCCTAAAAAACCTTAATAAGGGAAAAACGTGACTGGAGAAAAGACGCGAGGATTGCTAGAAAACCTATCAGAAGTCTACCGGAAGTATACCGGTGACTACCTAGGCTAATATAGGGATTTTTATGCAACTCTACTTCTAAGCCTTTATGCTAGTCTATAATTAATCATAAGTATTATAGGCAATTTAATATTCCAATATAGTTTTATAGAACCTTTTGGTATGGGATTTAACATATAGAGCCTTAGCTTACCATTGTCTTTAACTGCTAAGATATAATCTATAATTCTTTCTTATAATCCTTTTCTTATAATCCTCTACGTCACTAACGTATTATTCCCACATTTACCCTTAGGCTATTAAATACGGTTAAGGTATTAATTAGTTAGTTAAAGAGACTTATCTCTTAAGATTTGGTGTATATAGTTTTAAATCTGGTAGTCCTATGCCGTATATTTAGCGTAGCTCTACTACCTAGCAAATAGGGACATTTTATAATAGTAATTATAGCTATTATACGATTATCAAGAACGTCTATAACGTTATTCTTTAATACTATAGTATCGTTTTAGGTCTAATTTAACCCATATATGTCTTTAATTTAACGTCTTAATTGCCTTCCCCTAGCTACGTAGTTAGTTTTTATAAGGAAGTAATAGTTAAATAACTTATACGCGTGTTTCCTTCCTTTTAAATAGCGCTATTATAACGGAGTTATATTAGTAAGGTTGCGGCTATTTACTAGAAGGGTATTAGACGGTAAAGTATAAGGACACCTTTACTTATTAAGCAGCTCCTTTTCCTTAACACCTTACTTTCCCATTATTAACCTTTATCCAATTTTGGACGTATCTTCAATATATTATTAAGATTTTCTTTTTTTCCATTAATAATTTAATATACCTCTTCGTTCTCCTACTAACTGCTCTTCTAAGTAGATTTTATAGCGTATCCTAGCCCTACCTTTATATATAGAACCCTAACCTCCGCTAACTTATAACTAGTGCTAGTCTTACCTAAATAATTTTACCTATACGTCTTTAAAAGACTAGAAATCTAATAATAGGATTCTGGAGGCTTATAATAAGACGTACTACATTAAATCCAATACCTTTAGTCTTTATAATTAATGCATATATACCAAGAGCAGCAGTTATATTAAGGTGAGCTTTTCTATTCTTAATAGATTTCTATTACTAACTTTAAGCTTTAATAGCCTAGGCCTAAGTAGTGATGTTCCTTTAATATCCTTAACTACTATATCGCCTAGGCTCTCTCTTATTTTAGCGTAAATGCTAAACAACTTAGCCGAATTCAAAACTATACTACGGCTATCTACACTACCTATAATTCCTAGCAAGCTAGCTAGTAACGCCTAATGCAAGAGCAAGGTTAGTATACTAAGGATAGGGTAAAGGATAGGAGTAATAAGAAGAAGGTTGCTGTTTACTATAGGAAGGAGTTCGCATATACGCGTTAAGTTTCAAAAGAGCATAATATAATACGTTATTAGGTAGGTTACCCTTCGGATACCTACCGGATAGGTAACTAACAGTTACCGTAGTAAGGTCTTGGTGGTTCTAGACTATACCAGCCAGCTAACGTCTCTATTCATTCTAGGCTTAAGCGTATCTTTATTAACTATAAGCTTACGCCGCAAGAGCTTCATTAGTATTAGTTTGGACCTAATATTAGTATTAAGCGTTTAAGAGTCTCTGCTCTAGCTACACCTCATCATCCTGCCCCTATTTTTATACCTACTTGTACGCCTACTAAGGCATCTAAATCCCATTCTCGTTAGCCATCACTTAGTGGCCCAATGGATACTAATCCTACTCCTAATAATAAGGCGTAGTAGCTTTTTAAATTAGGCATTTGTGGTTTAGACTTTTAGGATTCGTTCTTATATATAGTAGCAATTAAGGACCTTAATTAGGTACTTAGGAAGGCCTTATAAGGCTTTCAGAAAGGGCTTAGAAGCCCTAGGAATAATGTTTTTAGTATAGATTAATAAATAGGAATACAATTCTAGCAAAATGCCCTATTAACTCTATACTATATACGTAAAAAGGCTAAAAACCCGTCCTGCCTTAGGCTGTAGCCTTATCCTTATAGTTTCCGGAGCCTATTTATTCCATATCCGATTTGACCTATTTACTCTTTTTACGAGCTTTTTTTATAGGTCGCGATAACACTATAGTATTAGAGCGCTTTCTGCGACTTATAGATTATAGACCTTAGTCCCAATATTTTTTTAGAATATCTTCGCAATAATTAAGGTAATCCTCTGGTTCCTATATAGAGTTCTTAGCGGGCCAGCCTAGCCATTTAACTTCAAATTAAAGCTTATTCTTAACAGACTTATAGTATAGTATAGCTTTAACCTTATACCGCTCGCCCACCACTTTAGGGTGTTTAATTGGACCTAGACAGAAGTTCTTTTCCGGCGGTGGTCTATGCCATAGCTCTAGTAGGTTTACATAAAACACTAAATATATATAGGCTATAGATAGGGGTAGCTAGAGACAATAGGCTAGCTTACCAATTCATTCCTTAACTTAAAAGGGACCTAGGTATCTTACATTAAGCTTCTTTAATAGTTAACGGGTCTTAATATTTGTTAAACGTAATAGAACCTTATTACCTACTCCAAAATGCTTGTCCTAGTACTTATAGTTATACTAAAGTCTCTACTACTTTTAGGCATCTTATAGGCTCTGCTTCGCATACTTCTATTACTCCTCCTATTTTTAAAGGTATCCTTATACTCTTTAATAGATGTCCTTAAACTTCCTAGTAGGATCCTATAACTAATTATACGGCCTTAGCTAGTAATTATTGGGTATACTATTAAACCTAAATAGTCAAACGCTATAGGTAATCTAGATTAGTGCATACTTATACAATATATATTGCTTTAAATTATAAGCGTACTCCGCGTACGGAAGTAGCTCGCACTAGTTATCTTACTAGTAATTTAAATATATCCGTAAGTAAGACTCTAGTTTCTAGTTCTAGCGTTCCATTTACCCATCTATTTATAGGTAGAAAGCCGTACTATACTAGTAGTCTATCTTTAAATAGAAGTATAGATCCGACCAGTACTAACTTATAAAGACGCTACCCCTATTAGTAATAATAGAGTGCGGCTAATCTACTTTAAGAAAGCATTTCTCCTTAATTAGGTTAGCGAGCTCTTATACATTAATTATCTTATTAATAGGAAGGTATTAAACGTACTTTAAAAACCTATTAATAAGTACAAGGACCGAATTATATATTTATCCTTAGCTATCTTTAAATAGCGGGAGATCCGTAATAAAGTCTATAGCGTAATATTGCTATAGCTCACTAGCGGGGGGAACTAATTTAAGTAGACCCTATGGCTTATGCCTATGGATCTTATATACTTAACACTTCTCGCAATAGCTAATATACTCCTTTACTTCCTAATTAAGCCTTAGCTAATAGTATTTGCGCTAAAGTAATTCCACTATTTTTGCTTAACTATAGTAGCCGCCTAAAGGATTATTGTAATTCTTCATAAGAATCTTCTATCGTAGATTTGCTTCTTATAGTACCTAAACCTTACCACCTTTACGCAGTAGGCCTATTAGGTCTAGTTCCCAATAGTAGCGCCTAGTAGCTTCCTTTCCATCACGTTTCCAATCTGCTTCCGTATTAAGAATGGCATAGGAAGCGTCCCTCCGTTATACCTTACGGATGAGATCCATTAACCCTTTAAATGGTTTTTAGGTAAAAGCTGTTTTATCCCATACTACTCTAAGTATAAGACTAAATAGTACTATAAATCTTATAACTCTTCAATACGCGTACGTTAGGAAGGCCGCTACAAGGTTAAAGTCCTTTAGTTATTACAGGGCTCCAAGTTCCAATTACTCTATAGCTTCACTATTTATTTAAGGGGATAGCTTAGTAATTAGAGATAGTGTATTACTAGGTTCTAAGAATGTATTAGGGACGTCCTATCTAGGTATATTTGGACCCTTATTAGTAACGGACCGGGTACTAGCCAGAACATCAGTAGAAACCAATGGGGCTTATACCGCCTAAGACTCGGTATATAGAGCTATGGGTACTTAAGCATCCTATACCCAGAGCTTATTCTACAATATAGGGAGTAAGATATCTATTATCTATTTTCCTTCTCCCGTTTTAAAGCCTTTAGTATAGTCTAGCCGTCATAACGGTTTATTAGCAGGGTTATTTTCTCCTGGCTTATATTCAATCTTAAAATTAAATCACGTAAGCTCCTCTGCCTATCTAGCTTATTAAGGTATAAGCTCCTTTATAGTTATAAAGTAGCGTAGATTATAGTAATCTAAGAGTATATAAGTGGTATAGCTCGCGTACTTAAGGTAGTATCGCCACTGTTTAAAGCAGTTGACTATAGCTAGTAGTTCCTTATTATGGGTATAATACCTAACTTTAGGTCCCTAGAATTTTCTACTATAAAATGCTACTGGTCTCTAATAGAGCTAGGTAGCGTCCGGATGCCTATTAAGTTACAGTAGAATACTAGCGAGGGCAAAATTCGATACATTAGTTATCATTATTAATAGCTAATCTAGGTTAAAATACCGCAGCAATAGAGCTTTTATAAACTTTACGCAAAGTTCCTAAAAACCCTCCTAAACCTTTCTAGGCTATAACTATAGCTTATACTATTTAGTTAGTCCCTTTTTAGTTTTCTTCCTTACCGCCTTTAAGCTTTTTACTTCTTAGGTCAGGTCTTAGGAAGCTTCTATAATATAGTTAGATAGGTATTAGGTAACGTTTAAGTAGTTATAGATAAAGCGCCTATAGAAATTGGCAAAGCCTAAAAATACTTAAATATCCTAGTAGCTCTCTAGCTCCGGCCACTCCTAGATCGTCTACACCCGTACTAGGTCTATAACTACATCTATAGGTATTACAATGTAACCTAGGAACTCGACCTGCTTAATATTAAAGATATACTTTAACACTTTAGCGTAGAGGCCCTAATTATCTAAACGTTCTAGTACTTCGCGGACGTATTACTTGTATTAATTCTCGTCTTTTAAGTAGATTAAAATGTTATCTAAATAGATAACGTATATGCGGTCAACTAGTCCCCCTAAGGCTTTGTAAATATACGATTGGAATATTGCAGGTATATTAGCTAGCCTAAAAGGCATCACTAGATACTTAAAGTGGCCGTATTAGGTCTTAAAAGCGGTCTTCTACTTATCCCCTTCTTTAATACGGAGCCTATAATAGGCGTCTTATAAATCTAACTTTATAAAGATCTTCGCCCTAAATAGTTAATTTAGCATTTTACTAACCAGTAGTAGTAGGTAACAGTTTTTAATTATAATCTTATTAAGACCGCGATAGTCTATATATAGCCTTATAGTTCTATCTNGTTTTAGGANNAAGANNATCGGCGCGCCTAACGGNGACTTANTANGCCGNATCNATCCCTTTTCTAGTAAGCTATTAAGGTACTCCTATAGGATCTCAAGCTCTTTACGTAAGAGGTTATAAATAGGAAGGTTCGGCGGTTATTTACCTTCTTTTAGATTAATTGCATAATCATACTTTAAGTTCTACGGTAGGACTTTAGCTCTCCTACCCAAAAATACCCTTAATAAATCCCTTAGGCCTACTAGAATATTTAACAAATTAGGGTCGCGTTTATCCTTCGCGTTATTATTAAGTAGGTCCCGGAGCTCCCTTAGGATACTTACAGGCAGCATTATGCGCTATAATAGTTACTTATATATAGTTACCACTATATATCGAACCGTTTTATACGGTAGCCAATAGAGGGTAGGGAACTCCTTAACGCAGCGTTTAAGGTGCTATAGTATACTTTCCGTATATTACTTAAGCCAGAGTAACCCATAGCGGTTAAAGTATCTTATAAAATCCTTAAGATCGCCGCCTCCTTATAATATCTCCGCGACCTATTTAGTAGTTCCCTATAGGGTCTCCATTATAGAGGGGTTATCATCTATACTAAGCTCTATACCCATCTTACTATTAAATAGGGGTTAAATCCGATACTCCTTTAGGTATAGAGCGTATACTATTTTACCTAGGGCTATATTCTCTAGGATGTCCTTTAAGCTTATTAGTAATATACGCCCTTTTAAATCTTTATTATTCTACTATTTAAAGGCTCCTATCTTAAAGCGTATCTTAAGATTTACTTCCACAAGCTAAGGGTATTTAAGGATAAAGTTATAACCTATAAAGTTAGCCGCCTAAAAGGGTTACGGGCCGACCGCCTTAGTACGGTTATATATATCAGCCACTAATACTATAAGCTTATAGGCACTATATAGCTTAATCCAATACTTATTTAGGAAGCCTGTAATAGGTTTCCGCCACCTTTACAATAGGATAAGTTTATGCTCTTTTACTAAATCATATTATATAAGATTAATTTCGGCGCCACTATCGTATAGTGCTTAAAACTATTATACCTCATCTATAGGGAGTATTATTTCTAGCTTAATAGCAATACAGAGAGTCTCTCCTTCCGTATCTTGCCCTAGTTATAGCTAGGAAAGGTCCGCAACTAGGGCTTTTTTTTTTTTAAATTATTAGTACGGTTATCACCCTACTTATTTTTCTAATAAGATCTACCTCTAGAGTTTTCTCTTAACTTCTTAGAGTGTTTTTATAAAGGTGCCGGACGGGTATCAGGTTAGCCCTAGGAGTCTTTCCTATTATTTAAGGTTTCTGACTTTAACCCTTCCAAAGTTCTCTTTAAGAACGGCTTTTTTAAAGGTTAGGTCTACCCTATATTACTACTAAAGTGCCCGCGCTTTTGGTAACCCCTTAGCTTCCTACTAAAAGAGGTCTAGTTCCTTACCGCGTCTTCAGCATTTAGAACTACTCGTTTAAAATCCGCATATATAGTAATCCGTAATAGGGCTCCTACGCGCTTTATTTCATCATAAATTACTAGCTTAATTTTAGCCTAGATAAACCCGATCTTCTCCTTTTTATAAATGCTACCGTCCTTGTTTTTAAAGGGCTCTAAATCTATCTATTAAGCACGAGTTTCTATAAAGTTTATAAACTGGCAGAAGTCGTGGCGGTCTAGCTATATCCTATTCTAGAATAGCTCTGCATTATTATATTATACAATATACAGATCTTAAGTCCATTTCTTTAAAAAGGTTTGCAGCTGTGGCCATATAAGCTAATTAAGTGCAATCTAGTTTAGTAATTAGTCTTTAATCTTACTAATAATCCAGCGTATACGCTCTTTAGTATTATCTCGTATTATTAGCATCTTAAAGAAGTTGTCTACCTTACAAACCCAATCGTCCAACTATTGGGCGTTGGGTCTATGGCGGAGTTTTAAACTACCGGAGGCCTTAGCCAGTTAGTCTATATCCTTTTTCCGTTTATAGCGTAGATAACTCTCTAAGTCTTTTATACCTCTTTAGGTAGGTACTAGATAGCTCCTAGGAAGCCCTTAGCCTTAACTAGGTTATAAAAGAATTTATCTAGCTTAAATTAGACCCTATTAGATCTAAATTTGCCCTTAAAGGGTTCTAATATATTTATTAGTAGCTTCCTCCCGTATAGCTTCTAAGAGCCTTATAATAGCTTCCCGATATCCGTCTTAAAGGAGATTGGTATAGGGCTCTTAACCTTCCAAACTTAGGCCTGGGGAGGCTCTTATTATAGAGGTAGTATTAGTACTAGTAGCTAGTATAGGCTTCCCAATAAGGCTCGGGTCCTAAGTTAGTAATTAGCTTAGATTACCTAAAGGGGTAGGCCCGCTTGGCTTATAAGCAGTCTATATACCACTACTATGCCAATTATAGGCCGGTGGTCTTCCAGGAGGGTTCCGGTTGGTTCCCTAGTTAAACGCGTTAGTATATTCCTCTAGTATTTTTAGCTTAGGGGAAGATCTTAGAGTTACCTCTAGCGCTTAATCTTCTAATTGGCCTAGGTGGGGCTAGAGGGGTTTTAGTTACTTTCTAGCAGCGTTGCGACCGTTATAGAGGGTATCTACATTTTCCTCAGCGGTAACCGTAGGTGTATAAGAGTCTTTAAGCTCCTAGAGTATTTAGGTATTAGGGCTCATTCAACCATCTTACCTAAAGGGTTATATTATCGCAATCTTTTGCTATTAGAGGGACCTTCCTGCCTTTACGCGACAGCTTTCTATAAGGTATCCATAGAGTTTCTGTTTAGGTCGTCGCGAGATTTTAAGGGAGGATAGTAGTTGTAAATAAATGATATAAACAAATAATCTGGTCCTTAAAGCCGACTACCCTTCTAAAAAAGAATAGGAAGGATTTAAATATAAGGGGATCTTGTAGATAGGGGGCTATAAGGACATAATTAGAACAGGATAGATTAGTAAGAGAGACGAATCCTTAAGGAGGTAAGGCCTTTGGGATCATGGAGACTATATATTACGGGTACGTGCCTCTGGTATGTGACCGGCGACCATCCGAGGGGCGTCCGGGGGTTATCCTAAGGGCAACTTAAGGTGTCCGCAATAATATCCCTTACAGTAAATAAGTATAGGCGCGAGCTTAATTTTACTATAGATAATATAGTTTAGGTTATAATAAAGAACTAGAAGATAAAACGGCCTAGCCATAAGCTAGATTATAAGATAGTAGGACTATATAAGATTTTTAATAAAGTAGGCAACTTATATAAGGTTAAGCTCCTAAACTTAATTAAAGTCTACCCTATCTTTTTACCGGATAAGCTATAGAAAGCTATAAATAACCTATTACCCGGATAAAAGAATAAACCTTCCCTACTAATTTAAGTTAACAACGATAATAAATAGGAAATTAAAGAAATACTAGCCTATAAACTTATAAAGGGAACGTTAAAGTATTATATTAGTTGGAAAGGATATAACCTAGACCCTACTTAGTACCCTATATAGAACTTTATAGGTAGCCCCTATAAGCTTTAGGAGTTTTATAGCCGTTACCCTAATAAACCCAGACTGCTAAAGTACCTAGATAAGTGAATAGAATGCTAGTATAATAAAGATAATAAGCTACCAGAAGAACATAAAGATAAAAACGCCCTAGAAATTTCTTAGTTATATAAGGTGTTAAAATATCTAGGAACTTTAACCGGCGGTTAAAGTTATCTAATTGGTTAGATTCTCTTACTAAGACTTTTAGCGGCAAAGCCTAAGGGTAGGCTTTTTTAGAGGGGGGGGGTAATGTTACGGCACTGGTAGAACTTAGCAGAACTACGCACCGGCAAGTTGCCATAGATTGCCGCATATTGCGGTCACGTGACGCGAAGATCGTATATAGCTTCGAGCGGCGCTCCCCTTCTTCTCCTTTCCTTTCTTTAGCTTTAGATTCTCGTTTATAGACAATCCAATCATACAGGCTTGCGCGACCCTTTTGCCGTACTTATATCTCGATTGACTGAGTCGCTAACAGTACTAAACTAAAAAGGGAAAAGCTTAAGCAATATTTAATAGACCAATATCTTCCTAACTTAGATATTTTGCTCTATAGCTTATTTTAAAGGAAGTTCTTTATACTTAATCTAAACTTCTTAAACCGGTTCCTTAAGTTAGGCTACTAGCATACTATAGAATTTATTTAGTTTTATTAAGGACTACTTAAAGCGTAATCTTACAGAGAAGACTAATAGAGTTAGTGCAATATCTAAGTTAGAGGCCCGTATTGTACGCGCTTTAAAATGCTAAAGTAAATATAGTATCTTTAAGCAGTACTTTTACAGAAATCTCTTATAGTAGAAGTCTAATAATAAGATAGAGCGGATTAAGTACCCTACCTAAAATATATTATTATAGTTATAGATAGCATATAATAGAGGCATTTAGTTTATAGACATCTCTTTTAGTATAGTTAATTGGATTAATAACCTCTAGTTTAATAAGGGGCGTAAACTTATACTAATTACTAACGTAGGGGAGTTTTAGGATTGTATAATGGAATTAGATAGGAAATATTATATTATCTTAGATTTTAGTAAAACGAAAAGAGGATGGATATAGTATAATATTAAGGAGGACGAGGATCTTTTTAAGGAACGATATATTATCGCTAGGAAGAAGTCTAGCAAAGATAAGGATAAGATAGAGGATAGAGATAGATTGGGTGTTAAGGAGTACTATATATTAGTTATTAGGCCGGCCGGTGTAGATAGCGAGCACTTTCTCAGTCTGTCATTATCACGAGGGTATAGTAGCGGCTCATAAAGTATGGCCAGTGCGCGTCGACCGTCCCTCCTGCTAGCTCCCGTAAGCCGTACTGTATATAACAACGAATATAAACAAGAATATGCGGAAACGCTTACAGCAAGTTGCAGAATAGCTACACAGTCGTCACCCTTGACCGCCGGCTGCACGTGAACATGACGCCAAGATTTTCGCATCCTAAATCTTTCCCACCTAATAAACCCCGCGAATCGACAATCTGTCCCGCACACTCTCAACATCCTCGCTTGAACATTCACTCAATAAAGGGACAACTTAAGACCCCCGTATCAACAATACATGAATAAGTATCACAATACCTCTAGCTCCGTCTTTTAAAGATATACCTCAACGGAAGCCGTCCGCAGAGGCTCCTAAGTAAGTTACTTTAAGTTATATATAAAACACCTGCACTAATCCGAGAACAAGGCTTGGGGTTAATATAATAACACTTTCTGTCGGAGCAGAGAATCCTGCGAATTTTTGCATCCATCAAGACGTTCTCTGCGCATCCGCACAATTCTTTGCGAATGCCACTAAGCGAGAATGGAAAGAAGCTCAGGACCGCGTTATTCCATTACCAGAAGACGATCCGCACGTTGTCTTAACGTATATTCATTGGCTGTATACTGGAGTGTTCTTTACAGAAGAGGACGTTGAGATGGAGGTTGAGTGGGAGCGTCTCACATCTGCGTACATATTTGGGGATAAAATTCAGGACGGCGACTACAAAGACGCTGCGATCGACGCGCTAATACAAAAGGTACTCAATGAGAAATCCTATCCTATCCACAAGACTCGCAAAATTTACGAGAACACTGTTGGTGGCGACTCAGCAAGGCGTCTATGGGTAGACTGGTTTGTTTATGTCAACGATGCAGAATGGATGGATGAGGCCAAAAGGAACTACTACACCGAAGATTTCCTCTTTGATCTCTCCCAGGCACTTATGAAGTCCATTCGTGTTAAGGTAGCTCCCTATAAAGATAACACATGTGTTTACCACATTCATGGACAAAAACCCTGTTACAAGAACCGGAGGTTCCCTTGAAGGGATCAGCTCATGCTATGTTTCCTGAGTCTACGTGTGTAAGGTTTGTTACATGTGAGGGGATTGTGGTTTGAAGGCGGACACTGCGCTTGCGCGCGCAAGCGGAAGGTGGCAGCACAAAGTCACCTGTGGAGATTAATGCATGGGTCAACGTCTTAGCCACCCAAACGAGACAGCCACCCGAGACAGTGCACGGGCCTCATACCAAAATCAAAATCAAAACATCAAAATACTCCTTTACTACACCACCACTATGTCCTCTACTACCCCCCAATTGCTGTCGCTTGATCAAGGAGATCGAATGCAAATTGTTCTTCAATTATTGGAAGCCAATCCTAATCAATCTGGCCGTTTTCTTGCCCAAATATACGGTCTGTCGCCTTCTTCTGTTTACCATCGTCGCAACGGTCGCCAATTAAGCAAGGAGTATCACCAAAAGCTTTAAAAGCTCTTGGTTATTAAGGAGGACTCCCTAGTTAAATAGATTAATATAATGGGAGCCTGGGGTTGGCCACCTTGAATTTAATACCTTAAATCTATAGCTAAAAGCATCCTTACTGTAAAGAAGGGTCCTCTAGAGCTTACTCAACACTAGTATAAAAACTTCCTTACCTAACACCTAGAGCTTAAGGTTTAATTTGCCTAAGGCCTTAGTTAAGAGCGAAAGGATACTAGGGATCCGGAGATTATTAAAGAGTGGTTTAATCTCTATAAAGCTACTATTACTAAGTACGTAATCCCCCTAGGCGATTAATATAATATAGATAAAAAAGGAATTGTAATAGGGTTAGACAATAAGGTTAAGGTGCTTATTCCTTAATTAGAGGCTTAAGCCTTTCTTATAGAGCTGGGCAATCGCGATTGGGTGTCTATTAACACGACGTCGCCCATATCCACGCCAACGTCCTTATCTGACACCTCACTGTCGCTCGAATTGCTCTGCTCGTCGTCCTCTACCTCTACCTGCGTATTGACCTCTTCATCTACCTTTTTGTAGCCGCTTTTAAAGCCTTTGAGTGAGCCGTTGCTGCCTCAAATGTAATAGTAGATGCCTCTGCCGTCAATTGCGCAGCGATCGCAAGCGCTTTGGCTGACGCAGCTTGATCCCTGCTTAAGCTTAAATAGGCAAGTGGTACAGTAAGACCCCCAACCGTCAAAGCCCATAGGCTACGTTACCGCCAACCAGCAAAATTGCGTTTACACCCGCCCACAAACATAGATCTCCACAATTTTCTAGTGTTCATAAGAACCATCTACGACTTTTAATCATGCTGCTTGAGGTCATCCGCTTCTTGCGCTGGATTTGGCCACTGCTGCTCTAGGTCTAGTCTTTACCGCACTGCATATGTATTTATGCAATGGTGCGTAGAGTTATGCCTTAGACTTCTTACGGCTAGCATTATACCGGTGCTATCGATGGCGTTCTTACCTGATGTAGCGGGTGAGGGAGATGGGGGGTGAATCCAATTCGGAAAAATTTCTACGCGGAAGCCGATGTCGTCTTAGAATATTTTGAT